>NC_064564.1:118300613-118604051 GCF_937001465.1 Orcinus orca | reverse complement strand
TCGCACCAACAGCTGCAGTGATGCCTCTTTCCCCAGAGCCCCACCCAGAGGGCACACAGCAGCCCTGGGGAGGAGTGTGTGTGCTGGGTTGTATTAAACTCTTCCACGAACGGGGGAACCTTGTGTGTGTGGGGGTGGGGGGACAAGAGCGGCGGAGACCCCGGCCCCGCGGCAGCTTCCCTCACCCTCCGCCACTGGGTCCACCCAGCGGCCAGCCTGGTGACCAGAGGGAAGCCAGGCTTGTCCAGGGCAGCGGTGAGGCTCCCAGGCCCCTCTTTGCTGGAGCCTGACCCTAAACAAGGCCAGTCTGGTCTCTCACGCTCTCCCCACACCCACACCCTCAGGCCCGCTTCCCTGAACTGCCTGCAGTGCCCTGGCCGCCAGGCTCTGCGTCCTCCCCTTCTCCCCCTTGTTCTTTCTCTGCCACCCTTCAGATGCCTCAGAAGACCCTTCAGACATGGCCTCCGCCAGGGCACCTCCCTGGTCCATAGGCTGGGAGTCCCTATAGCCCCTGTGCTTGCCCCCTGGGAGCCCCTGTCAGCCTGTTTTAAAATAAATAATACCTTTACTTGTTTGTACCCTTCCCCCAGCTCACCTGGGCGAGAACTAGGTTCTTATCTCTGTTATAGTCCCAGTTTCTAGATGAGGGCTTGGAGCACAGAGCTTATCCAGTGAATGTTTGATGCAGAGAGGGGTGGGGAGGGAAGGTTAGATGGATTAATAAACGGATGGATGATGGAGGAATGGGTGGAGGGAGAGATGAATGGGTAGAGGGGGTGATGGCTGGATGGATACATGAGAGAAAGGACGGACAGATGAATGGATGGATAAATAGATGAATCAATGGATGGATGAAGGGCTAGAGGGAGGGAGGGATCGGAGGAGGGATGAATGGATGCAGGGATGGTCAGAGGAACAGAGGGAAGGAAATGAGTGGAGGGATAATGGATGGAGGGAGGGAGGGGGAAGAGGCTGGAGGGAAAGAGGAGTGATCAGTGACAAGGCGACAGGAAGCCACCTGCCACCAGCACAGGAGAGGGGAGATAGAAGGGGAGGAGAGGGGAGGTAGAAAGCGAGGAGAGGGGAGGTAGAAAGGGAGGAGAGGGGAGGTAGAAAGGGAGGAGAGGGGAGATAGAAAGGGAGGAGAGGGGAGATAGAAAGGGAGGAGAGGGGAGATAGAAAGGGAGGAGAGGGGAGGTAGAAAAGGAGGAGAGGGGAGGTAGAAAGGGAGGAGAGGGGAGGTAGAAAGGGAGGAGAGGGGAGGTAGAAAGGGAGGAGAGGGGAGGTAGAAAGGGAGGAGAGGGGAGGTAGAAAGGGAGGAGAGGGGAGATAGAAAGGGAGGAGAGGGGAGATAGAAAGGGAGGAGAGGAGAGAGGGCAGGGGGCGCACAGCTCCCCTCTCCCCCACCGCCTCCTCTGGCAGAGGTGTCTCCAGGGCTCCCTGGGAGGTTCTGAGGGCCAGGGATCAATGTCCTCTGAGACTGGCACCCAGGGCACATTTGGGAGCATGCGAACATTCGGAGGTTCCCAGAAACACCTGGGGCCCAGAACATGGCAAAAGCCAGACTGGCCGCACCATGCAGGATGGGCTTGGGCATCAATGAGAAGCCCTGCTCCCAAGGCAAAGGGGGTCGGGACCCTCGGGTTATGCCTGTGCTACTTCACTTCATTCTCAGGCCACCCAAAACCTCCAGTCATGAGGAGTCCCATTTCACAGATGAGGCCACTGACGCTCAGGGCAATGAAGGAACCTACAAGTGTTGGGCTTCACAGCCAGGTCCGTGCACCACCCACTTGGTGCCTGGGGCCGTCTACTCACCTGGATCCCTTCAATGCGCTCGGTGACGACGTAGGCATGGTGCATGGCCACCAGCGGGACCTTGACGCCAGCCATCCGGCCCACGGCGCCTGCCCACACTCCTGCAGGCAGAGCAGACAGTTGAGCTCTGCTGGCACCTGGCGGGGGCCAGCCAGCTGGGCGCCTCTGCAGGCCTGTCTGCCATGGCAGTGACTCCCCAGGTCACGCCTGGGCCGCCACCCCTAAGTAAGGCCAGGTTTAGGGAGCAGCTGGGGTGGCCACTTGGGAGCCCAGAAGAAACGTGTTCCCACCTGCACAATTGACCACGCAGGGTGTCTGGATGGAGCCGTGCTCTGTCTCCACAGCCTCGACCCGCCGCACCCCAAAATCATCCGTCCGCACACTGATGCCGGTCACCGGGCAGTTCTCGATGACCTGAGAGCGAGAAGAGCTGCTTCCAAAGCCATGTGGGCGCTCTGAGCACTGACCACCTACCCTCTCCTACCTCCAGCCCAGGCGGTACCCGGGACACCTGCTTCTGCTCAGGCAGGCTTCATGTGACCCCACTGGGGAAATGGGGTGACCACAGGGTGGAAACTAACTCCACGTGTTCCTTGACTTGGAGAACTTGTCCCCCCAGACAGAGGCTTTTTTTGAGAAAAAGAAAAGAAAAGGAGGGCTCATTTGATGGACAGATGCTTGCGGTAAAAGGTCACATACAGTGCAGTTTGCTTCCAGTTGACTTACATATACATCTTCATAGAAAAGTACTTGCAGTAAAACTACAATGTCAACATTGGTTACCTCTGGGTGATCCTCATTTCTTCTGTCTTGCTTATTTGTCTTTTCTAATCTTTCCTACAACTATGTGTGTATTCGAGACAAAAGAAGATAAAATTTACAAGAAGAGATTTGGGGCGGGTTCACTCTTCCAGCAGGGCCAGACCTCGGGGAAGGGAGGAGAGCTGACCTGGGGGACAAACCTGAGGGCGGCCGGCCTCTGCAGGATCGGATTAGAGGCTCAGGTCCTATGTGGAGCAGAGAGAACGGCACGTGTTCTCTTGCCTTCTGGTCTTGGGGTTCTTAGGCAGGAGGGGTGGGCTGGGAGCAGGGGACCCAGGGCCGGAAGGCCATTGTACCTGTGCTCCGCGGGCAGTGGCGGCCCTGGTGAGGGCAGTACAGGTGCCGGCGGGGTCCATGGTGCCGTCATGAGGCACGTACAGGGTCCCGTAGAGGTCATCCACATTCATCAGCGGATACAGGGCCTTGGTCTCTGCCGGGCTCAGCACGTGGGACTCCACGCCATAGGCCTTGCCCAACTGGGGGACCCAGAGGAAAGTACTTGAGCCCTCGGGGAGCAGACCCCCTTGGCCACTCTCCTCCCCATCTGGGCCTCCAAGGGTCAGTTCAGACCCTGTGTCCCCCAGGAACCCTTAGCCGGCCACCGTGCCCCAGCGGCCCCCGTCCCTCGGGCCAGCTCCGAGGAAGAGTAAGGAGCCCGGGTAGCGCTCGGAAGCAGGCTCTGGGGCCCTCCCGCCTCCCCCATCCAGCTCTAACATGAGCCATGTGACGTGGGGCAAGTTGCTAACGTCACCTGGGGGAATGGGGGTGATAATGGTTTACGGGTTGACACCTTTAAAGAGCTTAGACCAGTCCCTGGCACATAAGGATCTACTGTATAACATAAATAAAAATAATCCCCGTAGGTCTGATAGTTTGAGCTTCAACCAGGTTTGATGGTCAGACCAGCTGCCCAGACGAGAGACCGCTGCAGTCCTCTGTCCCAGGCCCCGGACTGTGTGACAGACCACACCCCCGGCTCATTTGATTGGCCCAAGGGCAGCCAATCAAATGCCCCCAGGCATCCATCCATCGGGACACGCTCCGCCCAACTAGAGATGAGCTGAGCCAATCAGGTTCTCTCTCCGAGCAGTGGGAATGAAAAGCTGCAGAGACCTCGCTCAGCACTTGAGCTGAAAGGTTGCCTGGGCACCTTTGGAACCTCCATCGCAGCTGATGAGTGAGCAAGGCGGCGGGGGGGGGGGGGGGGGGGGGGCGGAGAGGTGGGGGGACTAGGCAGAATGAGGCCACCTCCTAACCCCAGAGACCCAGCCCGTTCTAATGAAGCCAGGTGCCGCTGCTTCCGCCTGGGCAGAGGCACTCGGCATCCCTGTGACAATGTACCCCTGCTACCCACACAGGCCTCTCTGCTCGCTGGGCCCTGAGCCGCTCTTCAGTTGGTGCTCAATAAGGAATGAACTGCTGGAGGAGCCAGTCTCAGCCACGCCCTGGAATTTGGGGTCCGGGCCTGGCTGCCCTGGGTGAAGAATCAGCTCTCCACCCCAGCAGAGGGCCTTCCACAGCGGAAGGCTTTCTCTGCCGTCTCGCCCACAGTGGCGTTCCCTCAGCCCCGGCAGCGGTGCCGGGAGAAGGGTGGTCCTTCCTCCTGGGGACTGCAGTCTCTCATCATGCATCCTGACTCCTGTGAGCACCGTGCATGCCGATAACTCCCGGTTATCGGGCCTCTCCTGCCTCGAGGCTCGGCAAACGGTGCTGCGCAACGCAACGGTCCCATTTTAAAGGCGAGGATGCCGAGGCTCGGAGGCAACGCCGCTTGGCCCAGGTGGCCCGACCAGCAAGGGCAGCACCAGGGCTTGAACCCAGATCTGTCGGGGCTCCTTCCCTGTGCTACGCTGCCCCACCCACCACCGGCAGGGGGGCACACACCAACACGAGCCGCTCACTCGCCCGGGCGGGAGTGCACCCAGGACATGAGTCCCCGCCCCGGCAGGGGTGCACCCACCGACATGAGCCTCTTGTACTCATCCAGACGCTGCCGGTTGGACGCGATGAACAGGCCCCCGTTCTGGATCCAGCCCGTGTGCAGCCCCGTCTCCTCCCCCAGGTCGCGGCTGACCACGCGCCTCGTGTGGGCCAGAAGCTCCACCTCCACGTCGCTAGGCCGCAGCTGCCACAGCAGGCCTGGCGGGGGAGGGGCGGGGCGCCGTCAGCCCCAGCACTGCAGTGCGGCACCCCGGCTCCTCCCAGCAGGCCCGGGCTCCTGAAGACCAGGCAGTGGGCGGGGAGCGTCTCTGCAGGCCATGGAGAGCCCCGAGCGGCTGATGAGCAGGAAGTGACGGGGTCAAAGCTGAGTTCCAGGACGTCGCCCTGGGGCAGCTCAGAGCGTGACGATACCCAAGGCTGCCATTTATGGAGCACCTCCTGTGTACTGAGCCTATCACTGGGTGACAGAGCGGTCCTGGGAGGCAGGCGTGACTATTTTATAGTGAAATTAAGGCAGCACCAAACGGTTCTGTGCCCAGGATCACAGGACCGGTGATGATGGGGCCGGGACCTCAACCCAGGACTGACTGAGGTCCAAAGGCAGCCCCTTCACCAGCAAAGCTGCTCCCTTCCGAGCAGAGTCTGGGGAGCGGGGGGGCCGGGGGAGAGGTAGCAGTGGGGGAGAGGCTGTGTGGGCCCAGCCGAGACAGGACGGTGGATAGGCAGGGGCAGTGGCGTGCAGGGCCGGCTGTGTCAGCTCTCAAGACACGTGATGCCTGAACCTCTTCCCAGCTCCACATCCAGCAACATCAGGCTCACATTGGCCAAAGTGGGAGTGTTTTCCCCACAGAGCCTGGCAAACTCAACGCAGGGTTAAGGCAAAGGTTGGCTGCCCTGGGGACGTGCGCACAGTAGGTGCTTTTACTGTATGCCCACTGGCTAGCTGGCTGAGAACCATGGTGCCCACGGAGGACATCCCCGATGGCCCCTTCCCCGTCCATCCTCTGCACCCCGTGGACGGCGCTCACCCTGGGTAGCTCCGTCCAGGGAAGGGGCTTCTGCTCTTTGAATACACAGCTGCCTGGGCTCCCAGCTCTGGTCTCTGCTCTGCCCTCCAGGATCCCCCAGTCAGTGTCTGCTCCCTCCTCCCCTCCGCAGCTCTTCAGAGACTCAGGGGGCACGCAGGCTCACCTCAGAAGGACCCCACGTCTTTTCCCCATGTCCTCCCCCTCCAGCTCAGCTGCCTCTAACAGGCCTCCGGCTGCCAACCCAGAGCTGGCCCCTGGCTGAATCCAGTCCCTCCCGCCCCCACGTGCACCCAGGCCCCTACCCGCCGTGTGCCAGGTGGTCCCGGAGGTCAGCCGCTCCCGTTCCAGTAGCACCGCCCCGCTCACGCCCAGCTTGGCCAGGTGGTAGAGGGTCTGGCAGCCCAAGCTGCCCCCGCCGATGACCACCACATTGGCTGTGCTGGGCAGGGGCCGGCTTGGGCCCTGGGCGCCTGCCCGGGGGTCCCGGGCCTCTTTCAGGGTCTGCTGGTAGGGCACACTCTTCTCAGGGCTGGGCCGGGCCCCGCTGCTCAGGAGTCGCAGCCCCAGGCCCTGGGCAGGGCTCCGGCGAGGACAGGTGGCGGCCACACGCAGGGCTCGGCTCAGCAAGGCCATGGGGACTCGGCTCGAGCACCGCAGGGAGCTGGGGAGGGAATCGGGGCTGCCTGGGGCACAGAGGCTCTGTGCACGCGAGCCCCAGGGCCCCTGTGCTGTCACCCTCCGGCCGTCCTCCTGCCACCCACCCACGTCACGTGTGCACCTGTGCCATTTGTCCACGTGTACTGAGGGCCTCGTACGCTACAGGCTCTGGCTGGGCCCAGGGGAGACCACGGTGGGGGCAGAAGGAGGGCAGTGTGCGTGGCGGGGCAGGGCTGCAGGGCCACAGGGTGGGTGGCGGAGAGCCTGGGGCAGGGACACCCAACCCTCCAGCCTGTACCCAACACGCCCTCCGGGGCAACTCCCGTCTCAGCCCCAGACAGAAGTTATTTCTGCCACGTTGACTCCACAGCCCTTTGGGACCCGAGGCAGAAGGTGAGCAACGCAGCGGGGTCCAGGCCCCCGGCTCCCTCGGGCCATCTCGAATCCAGGTAGGGACTCGGAGGATGGGCAACCAGCCTCCCTCCTCCTCGGTGACCTCCCAGTAGCCTGCAGGGCTCACCTTGCATCCCTCCCAGGTCAGAAGAGCCTCATAATTCTAAGAAGAAAACTGTGACGGGGACCGACCTTCTAAGGAGACAGGATGCAGCAGAGGTGTCTCCCCGGAGGCGAGGAACACAGGGGAAAGGACGCCTCAGAGAGGCTCCTGGGCCCACTCGTGGGATCAGCAGGAAAAGTAAGAGGGGTTTGGCTGTGGCCGAGGGACTGAGGTGGGTCCCGCACCTACGTTAATAGCCATGATTGATATCAATTAGCCAGTTAATTAAGACCACTTCCATTTCCAAGCATGTGCCACATGGCAAGCCGGGAACACGCGTTCTCTCTGCTCGCAAGTCAAGATGACTGTTGTCCCCATTTCACGGAGGGGGGAGACTGAGGCCCAAGGAGGCCCGCCAAAGTGACCAAGGTCACAGGGCCGCCGTGTGGCCAAGCCTGCTGGCTGTCCTGCCCCCTCCCAAACTCCCAGTCCGCAGACATCTCGGGGCCTGGTCTGGGGGAGGAGAGGCTGGGGGGGGACCCACTGCCACACCCTTTCCCGCCCTCACAGGTGGGCACTGCCCACTGCACCCCCTCCGCTCCCCCGAAGGCACCCGGGCTCTCAGGTTGGTCAGGGCTGCCCTGCCCTCACCACAGAGACTCCCCCCCCCCAGGGGATAGGGGCAGAGGAGGGAGCAGGCAGGGGTGAGTTGAGGGGCTTCGGGGTGGGGGGTTGGAGGCTGGGGCCGGGCACCCCAGTCCCTCCGTCAGCTCTGCCCCGCTTCAGGCGCCCTGGGCACGGGGAGGTGCAGCCCGGCTCGTGTCTGCACTTACCTTTCGTCCTTGGATTTCCTTAACCTTCCAGGAGCCGCCAACAGCGAGGACCTACTGTCGGAAACTCAGCGTCACGTGGGTGCCCGGGAAGCCTTTCCAAGGCCAGGCATCTGCCCGCCCCCTGCCTCGCCCCCTCCTCCTGGCCTCCGACCCAGACTCCTTCTTCCTTCCCCCTGTGCCAACGCGGGGGCTGCCACGTGCTGCCACGTGCCCCTTCCCGGCGCATGGCCAGTCCCGTTCTCCCACCCAGGCTGGGGGTAGAGGGGGCACGGCCCCAGCAGGGGCAGCCCAGTGCCCTCCCGCCAGGGCAGCTGCTTCCACATTGATCTGCACTTCTGCCCCCTCCAACTCTCTCCCACCCGAGTCCGCAGCCTGACCATTCATTGCCAGGGTTCGGGGTAAGACAGACCGGGTTGGCCTCGTGCTGTTAAGCGGGGCGGCCCAGAGAAGCCCTCCCCACAGGCGGTAGGATGACGGGCCCGGGGGTGGGGGGATGGAGGGAAGGTCCAGGCACAGGCCTCAGCGGGAGAAGAAGGGCTGGGAGGGTGCCCAGGCCCCCTGGCCTCCCCCAGAGTGTCCCATGGTTGTGCCCAGCCAGCTCTGGGCCTGTCCCCACCCCGCCGGCCCAGGGAAGGGCCTGGGCCCTGCTCTCCCGAGGGCTGTACCTCCGGCCGGCCACTGCCCCTGGGCCCCGAGTGGCCTGCCAGTGCCGAGCCCAGTGGCTGCAGCAGTGCCGTCACCTCCTTCCTCCCCAGCAACAGCCAGGCGGGAACCCGGGGCCAACCCCGCCCCCACCCCCGCTGGCCCCGCCCCTGGAGGCGCTGCCCGCCCCCATCCCACCCCCACCCTTGGCTGGGGCAGGATGCACCGCCCACGGCCAGGCTTCTAGGAGGCGGGCCGGGCACAGCCAAGCGGGCAGTTCTGAGGGCAGCAGCGCCAGGGCAGGCGACCTTTCCCCCTCCTCCCTAAAACAGGGGTCACAGCGTTCTGCAGATGAACCCGTGCACCCCTGCCTGCCTGTGCCCGCCATGCTCCCCGTGCCAGAAGGGAGCTTAGCACGGCCAGGTGGGCAGAAAGTGCTGGGTCAGCAGCAGCGTCGTGCCGGGGCTGGGGCTCCTCAGTGGGGTGATCCAGGGCCTTAGCACAGAGCTGCCTGTCCAGCCTCAGCTGCTCACCCCCAGAGAAGGGGCGCTCACTGCCCTCGGAGGCAGGTCAGGAAGTCTGGGTTGCCCACACCACCAGCACTGGACAGCGCTCCTGACCTGTCTGCCCTCCAGAGCTCCCAGATCCTTCTGTTTCTGGGCGAGACATCCGTGAGCCTCTGGCTTTTCCACTTCACAGCGACCAGCTTCCCAGGGCAGGGATGCCTGCCTCCATATGACTGTTGGGGGCACCAGGGCCCAGAGAGGGGAGCCAGCTTGCCTCGGGTCACACAGCGAGCTAGTGGGGGAGCCAGACCAAGCCTGCAGTCAGACAGACGGAGTGGGGCCTAAGCTAGGTCTAGGGCGTCTGGTTTGTGCTCAGGCAGAAGATGCCCAGAGGAGACGTCCAGAGGAAATCTGGAACGAGTAAGTACGTCCACCTCTGACTGTGCAAAGAATCAGAATAGGTGCTGATGTAAAATAGGACCTCCTCCTCCCACTGGGTCAAAGAAAGTATTTAAATTTCTGTCAGTGAACAAAATAGTAATGCCAGCTGCTAATACAGGGAGTGACAGAGGCACGATACTGTGATTAATACAGACAAACAAATATGTGTGTACTTATTCCCACTGGGCTGTCCAACTGTCTTACTGCCAATTTGTCTGCCCTCTACATTTACTGAGCACCTACTGTATGCAAAGAACTGCAGGGAGACCCAGAGGCAACTATGACCCATTCCCTGCCCTAGAGGGCCTCAGGGTCCAGGAAGAAGATGGAGGCAGGGAGGGGCAAGGTGACCACGAGGCTGGCTGTGTTGGGGGGTGGTCCTGAACAAGCTGTTCTTCTTTCCAGCAGAAACCCAGGAGGCCATCTCGGAGGAGGTGGCTGGGGGCTCTGGCCTATGTGCTGTCGCCATTGTCAGTCCCCATCATGGGGACAGAGACTGTCACTCACTCCCCCTTGGCCTCTCTGGAAGAAGGCTGGCTCCACCAGCACAAGGCTTCCTGGGGCAGTGCTGGGGTCCAGGGCAGAGAGGACAGCAGCCCGGTCACTCAGCAGATGGCAGGCTTGGCCTTGCAGCCCGAGGCAGGGGTGCCCTCCCTGGATGGGGTGAAGGACAGGTCAGAGAGGGCTAGGAAGGAGCATGACCATGTCCTCCTCAGACCCGTAGACACGAGATGCCCAGGCGAGGGACACAGTAGTCACTGCAGCCCCAGGACAGCAGCCGAGGCAGCCCAGACCTCTCTTGCCCTCTGCTCAAAGACAGGCAGCTGTTGCAAAATTGTCCCAAGCAAGCGGGCAGCACAGTCCCCCTGGACTTTGGACGAGGGGTGGTGGCTGGAGGCCTGGGCTTGCCTGTGGGTCAGCGTTGTAGGATTTGTCATCGATTGGGTGCTGCTTGGGTCTGGAAGAGGGCCAAGGTCAAGAGGTGGGCAGGCTCCAGCTAGGGGCCCTGGGCCAGGGTCCTGCTGCCAGGCTGCTGCGCCATCTGGGCTGGTCTCCCTTCGAGGAGCCTCTTTCCCCATCTGGGAAGCAGGGACTGGAACCCCGGGGCTGTCAGTTTCAGGGAATTTTTGTAAGTTTCTCTGCATGTTATTACCAGGCCTGAGACACCTCCTTCTGGCCCAGACTGGCCCTCTCCACAGCCCCGGCCAGCCCTCCACACCCACCTGCTGGCCAGGCTCCCAGGGCAGAGGGAGGCGTCTGCAGGCCGCCCTCTGACTGGGCAGACGTCCAGGGTGGAGCAAGGGGACTGGCCAGAGGAGGAGGTTCCTCCTCGGAGCTCTGCGTGTGGCCCTGAAGAGGAGGGACATTAAGTAACCAGCCAACAGTACCTGGCCACATCTGACCCAGCCACACCTGGTACCGGCCCCATTTGCCCCTGAGCCTTGCCCCAGGGCACACCTATGGGGGGGGGCGTGAGGGGGGCCAGCAGTGTGCTGAGTGCTTCGTGTGTGTCATCTCAGGGGAGGGAGGAACACTGTTGCCCATTGTAGAGATGAGAAAAGCAAGACAGAACACAGCTAATGGGCACCAAACCCGGGCAATTCATGGACCAGGGAAGTTTCCAGAACAACTGTTGAGGGCTGCATTTGCACTGCCAAGATTTTATTTTTCCAATAAGAACCTTAAAAAAAAAAAAATGACATCAACTCCCTGCCCATGCCTTCGTGAAGACAATATTTTATTATCTGGGGGTAAGTGGTGGTCCTTCCAGAGGCAGGTGGGTGCCCCTCCCCCTAGACGCACATGCCGACGGCAGGTGAGGACGGCTGCGGGCTGCAGCCACCTGGGCTCTACCTCCACGCACACACAGCGGGGCCTTGAGGCTCCCACTTCACTCCGTCATTTCTTTCCAACGTTATTTGTGATGGAAACAAATGTAGGGCTGGAACTGGTCACTCTGGCCGCTGAGCCCGTGTGGGCGGGGCCAGCACCAAGATCCAGACAGCAGGGGAGAATGGGCCTTCCCAGGAAACATCGTCCCCTGGTGGCCACATGTGAGTATGACACCCCCGGGAACGCTGGACCCAGAGACTGGGGATGCAGCCCCCTGGACAGGGACTGTCCCCAAAAGGGGACCTGCAGACGGGCAGGGAGGTGGATCCCCACTGGGAGTGACAGCCTGGGCTCTGTCTGACTGTCCCGCTGTCCTCCACACGGAACACTCCCCTGGCAGGGAGCTTCCTTACTGAATACCGCCGGCTATCTCTGAGTGCTGTGTGAGTGTCCCCCTCTGCGACTGGGATGTGTCCACTTCTCCCCATAATTCTGTGTGTTTTTGCTTTATGTATTTTGAAGCTATGCTGTGAAGTGTATTAACCTCCAGGACTGTCATAGCTAATCGTTGTTAGCGAGCATCCTTATGCAGTGGGGTGCCGCTAAACGTTTAACACTTGGCTCTCCAGGTGGGGAGCGCTGGCTGACTTCTGCCGTGTACATGCCCCCACCAGGGCCAATTTCAACCTGCCGATGAGAAGGACGCCACCGAACAGAGACCTGGGAAGACGCTACACCCTCAGCTCCCATGAGCTGGCACCAGCCGGTTCCAGTGCGCCCACATAGGTTTTAGGTGCATGTGTGGGTTCTCTTTTTCTAGGGAAAGGAAAAGATCAAAACTAAATTGTTAAGGAAAATAAATTCATCAACTTGTGACTAAGGAACAGGAGTCTGAGTTAACGCAGAAGCGTTGTAAAACCTTCTCAGTAAAGCTCTCCACTGCCACCTACCCTAGAGCAGGGGGAACCAGCCACCCTAAGACAGCATCTGAGCCAGAGCCGTCATTTTAAAACCCTGTAATCTGTGCACATTTAATACATTTGTAATTTTCTTGGAAAATTTGGAAAAATTACTTTTCCAACTTGGAAAAACTTGGAAAAATTACTTTTTTAAAAAACAAATGGAGGCCACACACTTTATGTCTGAATATTTTATTTAATTTTGGCTCGCCGCGCAGCATGAGGGATCTTAGGTCCCCAACCAGGGATCAAACGCGTGCCCCCTGCAGCGGAAGCGCAGAGTCCTAACCACTGGACCACCAGGGAATTCCAAAATTACATTTTAAATAGATAAGTTGAAAATGCTTAACGGAGACATAAAACTTTTGTTCAAGGAATCAATGTTTCGTTCCAGCCTGAAAGAAGGACTATGTGTGAAAAGAACAGCTACTTCCAGCCCTCTGCTTTTGCAATGCAAGCTATCAGGGTCACAAATGTTGGTTCAAGTTCAGCTTTAGTATTAGTCGACAAGTTTTGTTACGGAGTTTTTTTTTTTTAATTTATTTTATTTTTGGCTGCGTTGGGTCTTCGTTGCTGCGCGTGGGCTTTCTCTAGTTGCGGCGAGCGGGGGCTGCTCTTCGTTGCGGTGCGCGGGCTTCTCACTGCGGCGGCTTCACTTGTCGCGGAGCACGGGCTCTAGGCGCATGGGCTTCCATAGTTGTGGCTCGAGGGCTTCCGTAGTTGTGGCTCAGATTAGACAGAATCAGAGAAAGAGTAGCCCGTCCCGCACCCCAGGATCTGCAGGGCAGGGCAGTAAGCATTCCCAGACAACTCCCATAAGCACTGGAACCCAAGGAGTTTGCTTGTACTTCTCCCTCTGACAAGGCCATCTTCTCCTGCTCCTACTATAAGAAGGTAGCCTTAGGGTAGGGGTGACGGTGTCATCCTCTGGAATGCAAACACACTGTGTCTCCGCCAGCAACACTGCCTTCTAGGCTCGCCTTGCAAATGTCTCCCAACAGTGCTTCTTCCTTGACCCACGCCATGTCATGCTGTGGTGTCCAGTCTGAGCCCAGCTGCCCGATGGTCCCAAAGTTTGATGACAGGTCTAGAAGTTTCGTTTGTCTAACTGGCTTTTGGTTATTTTTCATGGTTCCTTGGTCGCTACACACAGTTCTGATCCCTTTTAGGCTGATTTTAAGCACAATTATTTTGTAGTCTGCTTGTGGATCCAATGCAGTGGCCTGTGGTTTTTGCTACCCATTTCCTTGTGTTACCTATGCTTTTGGACAGTGAGCGTGTATTTCTTGGAACTTGCCCTCAGGGACTATTGGAGGCTGAAATTGAAAGCGGATTCTTCCAGAGATGGTTTGCGTTTCCTTTTTCCGGGCACTCAGGCGTATCAACAACCTGTGATCCTACTCTACGCTCTCAGCTCCTAGTTTTTCAGACCCGCAGGAAGTGCAAATTCAGGCGGCAACCTTCTCAGGTGCCAAGTTAGAGTTACACATGGTATGTGTTCCTAGGGCTGATGTAACAAAGGACCACAAACAACAGCGATTTATTCTCACAGTTCTGGAGGCCAGCAGTCCAAGATCAAGGTGTCAGCAGGGCCGGCCGCTTCTAAGGGCCCTAAAGGAGGACCTGCTTCCATCTCACAGCCTGTTCTCCCTGTGTGCACGTCTGTCTCTCTGTCCAAATTTCCCCTTTTTATAAGGATACCAGTCATATTGGATCAGGGCCCACGCTCGTGATCTCATCTCAACATGACTACACCTGCAAGGACCCTATTTCCAAATCTGGTCACTTTCACAGGTACTGGGACTTCATTGTATCTCTTTGGGAGGGATACAGTTGGACCCATAACACGTCCTCAGGGAAGTTTTTGCTTCTCCCTCCACCCATTGTCAAGGTCCAAGAAAAAGAATTTTCTCTGCCGTCCATGATGGCTGTGGTGGCTACAGCCGTGGTGAGCTCCCAGTCGTCTTGACGTGTAGAGTGAGGTCCACTGGGGCCCCAGCTTCAAGAAAGAGCTCACCTATTAGATTTGGTACTTTGGTGGGGGGCTGGGCTTTGTCCCCTCTCCTCCACACCCAGCTGGGGTCTATGAACTGGTGGTACTCAAGCTCTCACTAGGTTGGGCGAGGGAGCCAGCTGACCTCTCTGGACTCCTGCCTACACTCACCTTTTGGCTTCTGAGTGTTTCTTCTTCATTACCGGCTCACTGATGAAATCAGAAACACTTTCCCACCGCCTTTGTTGTGCTTACAAGAGAGACTGGTCAGAGTATCCAACGTACCGTTGTAGGCCGAATAACGGGCCCCCAGAGACGGCCACATCCTAATGTCCAGCACCTGTGACCACGTTACCTCTCACGGCAAAAGGGACTTTGCAGGTGTGATGACAGCGAAAGACCTTGAGATGGATTATGTGGGCGGGACCCATCTGATCACGTGTCCTTAAAAGTGGAGAACCTTTCCCAGCTGTGGTCAGAGGGAGACAGAGAGATGTGACCACAGAAGGGTCGGCTATACAACCCTGCTGGCTTTGAAGATGGAAGAAGGGGTTATGGTCCAGGGAATGCAGATGGCTTCTAGAAGCCGGAAAGGCCAGGAACAGATTCTCCCCTAAAGCCTCCAGAAAGGAACAGCCCCGTGTATCACCTTGATTTCAGCCCAGGGGGACCTGTGTGGGGCTCCTGTAACGCACGGAACCGTACGACGACAGCGTGTGCTGGTAATTTGTCATGGCAGCAACAGAAAGCCCATCTCCCTACCCACCGCCGGAAACAGACACCAAGCCTCTTCTTTTCAGGCAGCGCCCATCACCTCTACATGAGCTGTGATGAAATTGGACCATTTTCTCTTCCCTACCCTTCCTCTCTCATCTCCATCCAACTTTAGTTCGTTATCTCTTCTTTCTTAGTGTTTATCTTTATGCTGTTAAGCATACTTATACCTCTATTAGTTTTCAGGTTTCAAGACCAGCTCTTGACTTCTACCTGGAGAAGATGAGAAAACCAGTGCACCTATGCTGCCTCTCACCTCCTGTCTTTTTCTCTTCCCAGCGCTTTCCTGAAATCATTTTGACATTCGTTCTAAGGGACAGGGTTTAGAATCGTTATATTAGGTTCTGAAACCAAATCTTCACCTTGTCTGAGACGTGTTCCTGCAGATAGAGGTTCAACATCCCCCCGACCCCGCGGTGGCGCATTCCCCCTCCTCCGGCTCCAGGTTGGACCCCGGTCGTTTCTGTAAGCAGCGCTCCCACGCGGAACAGTCCCTGAGATGCTGCGGGTGGGACGTGGCCTCCTTGCTGCCTCCCGTTTAGACGTTGTGAGCACGAAGCCTTGGGCACACTGACGGGCTGAGGTCCAGGGCAAACCCAAGCTGTTCTCCCGGTTAAGGCACCTGATCTTTCGCTTGCTGCCCTATGGATTTTATTTTCTCTTTGAAGCCCAGGGTTAACCATTCTGTGTTAATTCATTCTTTTATTTCTGGAAAGTTTAAAAAAAACACATTGAAATATTTGTCCTGGTCCGTGATCTTGTTTCGATCCACGTGTGTTAGAGTTCCCTGGCCTGTGAGGACCTGTGGCTGATGCCGTGCGTGTTAGAATCCCAGGTCCCAACCCAACCCCAGCTGGCCCGAGAGCCTAGAGGCTGCCCTGGCGTTGGCTCCCGGTAGCTGCTCTGCTCCAGGTCTCTGCTCTCTGGGATGGGCCCCTTCTCTCAAGCTCAGCCTTGCATTCTGTGTCTTCCAGGGTGTTCCTGTCAGCAGTGGTGGAGTGGCGGGTAGAGGCGTCCACGTCACCTCAGCAAATGGGTTGTTTCCTTCTTTCACCCAGGGAGTGTTTCTCAGACTCTGGACACAAGAGGCCTCCACGGTGGCCCTGCCCAAGGGGAGTCTGCGGTCGTCAGAATCAAGGGGCAGGACACTCAGTGCCCCTAAGAGCCCGCAGGCAGCCACCCTCAGAGACCGGGAGCACACGGCTCCCACCTGCTTCCCAGCGTCTGGGGTAACCTCAGGCGGGCAGGCCTGTCCTCGCTGGGCCTGCAGCCCGTCCACACGCAGGCCTGGGGCTTCCCACCCTTTTCCAGTCTGGACCCCTCAGCGGGTGCTGCTGGTGCCCTCCCCAAGGGCCCCCAGCCCCATGTTCACCCGCAGCTGCCCCTCAGGCCGCCACAGCTCTCTGCTCCCCGGCCTGGAGCTTTCTCCAGGGCCGTCCAAGCTCAGGGCAGCTGAGTGCCGGCCCAGGGGCTGGTCAGCGAGGGTCTGGGCCTTTCCATCCCCTACGTGTGGACACGAGAACTCAGAACTAGAGGCTGGTTCTCGGGGAGGCGGTATGGGAACACCTGGCCTCTCGGGGGACTCAGGCCTGAGAGATTCTCAGAGAGGGGGCGGTCCGCCCATCTGGTTCTCGGGGCACCAGCTTAAGCCAGGCTCCGAGTCTCCCTCGGCCCTCACCGCCCCAAGGTGGGTCCCGTCCGGTCCCATCTCTGCAGTAACAAGACCCAACATCCTCCAGGCTGTGCACCCAGCCCAGGTCCTGCATCTGCAGCCCCCGGTGTGGCCAGGAGTGGCTACATGCCCAAGCCTGGGTAGGGAGAGTAAGGGGAAGCGCTGTGTCGGCTTCTGCATCTGCCCACAGCCTCGATGGCAGCAGCTCTGGCAGCCACCTTGGACCACGAGGTAACAATGAGGAAGGAAGCGCGTGCTGAAGATGAGGGGAGTCTGGGGTGTGGCGGGGGCCCCAAGCCACCCTGGGCTACCACCTCTGCACTGCTTCCCCGTAAGGGAGAAGGAAGTCTCTACCGCACTGTTCTGATTTCCTCTACCACAGGCCACAGAGTCACCCTCCGGAGAGATTATTTTTATCTCCAACACATATATATAAAGAAACATGCTCAGGAGGTGAAGGACATGCCCAAGTGGCAGGGCTGGGGTTTGAATCCCGTCCCAACAGAAGACAGTGACACCCGCCTCTGAGAGCTGCTGGAGGGGTCACAGGGCGCTGCATAGGAAGCCCGTGACCTGGGCCGGTCTGGAGGTGCCTGGTCAGTGGCCCGGCGTCACTGTCGCCCAGACCCCCAGCAGGTGGCTGAGGCCGAGCCCCCCCAAGGCCCATGTCTGACCCAGGCCACCGCCCCCTGGGCCGACAGTATCCGGACGGGGCAGACCCTTCTGGACACACAGGAATCCAGCCAGTCCCTCCTCCCCAGCATGAAAGGCCAGCCACTCCTGCAGAAAAGAACTCAGGTTTATTTGTGGTAGAAACCGTGGTCTGAAAAAAACCTATTGGCAAATGTACAGTTTGCGTTCTGTTTGGGGTCCCCACCAGCTGCGGGACCCCCAGATCCCTGACCCGCATGCGTCGGGCTCCTAAGTGTTCACAGCTAATCTCAGGCCCCAGGTCCGAAGCCCCGCCAGAGGGCGTCCCATCTCCTGCTGCAACCACCCGCGTCCCAGCCTGTGCCTGGCCCTCCTCCCCTGCTGCTTCCTGCAGTGCAAAAACTAACCCAACCAAGACAAGCTCCCTAACACACAAAAACAAAGCAAAACAGTCACAAGAACAAGGGTTCTAAATTAGGTTTTCTCAGTGTCCTTTGTTATCACGACGCCTTGTTTCATGATGACCTCAAATATACATTATTTTCTTGCTATTATAAAATCTCTTCCTTATTATCCACAGATATATAATGGGAGTTTTGGAGGAAATAACTACCAACCTGTTTTTCCCTTAAAAAGCAAACAAGGCAAACCAAAACCAAAACGAAACGAAACAAGACCCTAAAACAACATCAGTAACAGAAACCAAAGCTTTTCCCACAACCGTAAACACGAAAGGCGCTGGCCGGCTGGTCTTCTCCCCTCCCGTCCCGGGCTCACAGCTGGGCCAGCTGCGCCGAGGTCACGTGCAAAGTGCTGGGTGCACCCTGACAAGGATTTGGGTCTGCTCTCTCCGTGGAAAATCCCTCCTTCCCCCGCTTTGCCCACCGCCCCCCAAATACAATCCTGTGACCCTCATTTCCCAAAAGCCTTTGCGGGCTGCCTTGTCTCTCCTGCCTGCACATGCCCTCTCAGACCCCTCCCCATCTCCTCCCCACGCCAGGATGCTGCTGTGTTGAGCTGAGGCTGGAGATCGCAAGGCTGACCTCAGAGGAACCCCAGGGTGCAGTGTGGCCACCAGCGCCCACCCCGGCAGGGGCCAGCCTTGGCAACGCCCGACCTCGTGCAGCTGACCGAAGGGAAAGGGGGACCCGCGAAGCCCACGCTGCACCCATAGCTTTGGCACGGAACTCGGAGGGGACAGCGTCACTGGGTCTCAGGCGGCATCCGGGCGGAGAGAAGAGGGTCCGGCCAAGCCAGCCAGAGGTCAAGGGCCAGGCGGGGTGCGGAGGGCGAGCTCGGGGGTGGAGCTTCCCCAAGAGCACTGACCTCGGGCTGTGGCCGCAGGCCCTGTTTCGTGGGCTGCAAGAGCCCTTGGAAGGAAGACTTGCCGAGGGCTAGAACCGACATCTGTGCAAAGGCTGGGAAGACCCTCAGGGAGCCCCCTGCAGGACACTGGACACCCAGAGGGCCCGCCTGCTTGGGGGCGGTGGCGGGGGGCCTCCTTCTGGAGAGGAAAGTGAACAGCAGAGACCAGGCCAGCGGAAAGCCCCCTCTGCTTCCCGCCCACGGGAGGGCTGGCAAACCATGTATCCACCCGGCAGCAGGACAGGACAGACACGCACCAAGGGCTCAGGGCAAAGGACAGTACCACTGACTGGGGAGCGGGGTCGGCAGCGTCAAGGTTCCCAAGGCTCCCCCCCCCACGGTCTCTGCACACCCCCGGTGCAGAGGGACAGCAGGGGGCCGGGGGGCCGCACAGGCCCCGGCGATGCTCCCTCCCTCTGTCCCCGAGCACAGCAGCCTGGCTCTGGGCCCTTCCGCCTCCCCCTGGGAGCAGCAGGGCGGAGGGTCCAGAGGCTGAGCAGAAGGGACCAAGGGGAAGGTCCCCAGCCCTCCCTGGGACAGCATATGCCATTCAAACCTAAGCTCCTGCAGGCCATCTCGACAGGACAAGGGCAAGGTGAGCTCTGGCCTCAGCTGTCGCCCAGAGCCTGGCTCGGGACGCCGCAGGCGCTCCCTCTACTCGGCCCTCCGGTGGTGAAGCCAAGCAGGGCTGGCCCCGATCTCCTGTATGTACAAGCGGCGTACCCAGGACAGGCCACCAAGGGCAGGCTGATGGTGGGACGGATCACACGTAGGGTTCTCAACACCCTCCCCATCCCCACGGGCTGTTGAAGACTGGAAGGTTGGCGGGCATTTCCCCTCTGAGTCTCAGAGCTGGAGACAGGCTTCAGCACCGGAGCGACTCTTCCAAGAAAATCGGCGAGTCCTGTCCGCGTTCTTGCTGTCACTGGATGCCCTCTTCTTCTACGTACGTTGAAGGAAACCAGCCAATCTGAGAAAGACGACAGACTCACGTTAAGAGTGTGTGAAGGGTGAGGGCAAGTGGAGGTCTGTGGAGGTGGGCGATTCTTTAAGAGGCTGGCGTCCTAAGAAAGGCCCACCCCCCAAGAGAGGCCCTGGAGAAGAGGCAGAGAGCCTAGCGGAGCCGAGGCCTAGGAGCAGGGGTGACCCTGAAATGCACCAGCCCAGAGCGGTTCAAGGCGACCTGCCCGCCAGCTAACTGCCCGGCAGCAAAAAATTAAATCCTCTCTGGAGGAAAATAACATCATCCAGGGCCTCTATGGTCTTTTATATGCAAGCTCGGCATTTAATCAGGAACAAGTGACAGAAACTAAGAGAAAATGCAGACAGCAGAAACCAGTCTACAGGTCATCCAGGTATTGGGTCATCCATCAGGAAACGTAAGTGGCTCTAACCTGTCTGCTTCAGAAAACTGATGAAAAAGCAGAAAATTGTCCAGAGAACTGAAATCAGAAATCAAATGGAAATCCTAAAACTGAAAAATGTAATGACTGAAGTTCAGAGCAGATTAGACAAAGCAGAAAAGAAGACTAATAAACTGGAAGAGAAGTCAATAAAAAGTAATGAGATGGAAAACCAGAGAAAATGGATGAAACACACATAAAACAGTAAAAATATTCTGTGGGCCATGGTGAACAAGATCTACCATCCATGTGAACAGATCCCCAGGAGAAAAGAGAGAAAACGGAGCAGATACACTATCTGAAGAAATTTCCAAAACTGATGTAGGACATCAAACCACACATTCAAAAAAATCTCTGCAAATCTCATACAGAATGAATACAGAGAAAACCATACATAGGCACAGTATAGTAAAACTGATGAAAAACAAAGACTTTTTTCCCCATGGAGCCCAGTGGGGAGTCGTGCAGACACTTCCTCCAAAGGAATCACCATAAGAACGCTGATGGACTTTTTCTACAGAAACGATGGAAGCCTGGTGACTATGGAATGACATCCTCTAAGTGCTGAAATAAAAGATCTGCCAGCCTAGACTTCTAAACCCAGTAAAAAATACCCTTCAAAAATGAACTCAATAAAATGGCTCACAAAAAGGAAGCAGGTCTCATTGGAGAGATGACTGATTGCTGGGGGAAAGTGACCAAGCGGAGAAGAGAAAGCTCTTCCTTACAGTAGAACTCCCACTAATAAGTGTATAAAAAAAGATAGAAAATCACTATTCTCCACCATGATAGAAATAACTGAATAGGCAAAATTCATCAATGAATGATAAAACTAGTAGGTGAAAGGTTGATGAGGAAGAGCCTGTTTATCTGATTTCAAAGTATTACCCTGCACATAACTTATCAATTACAGTAAATTCAGAGTGGAGAAACTTGTCAGACACCACCTTAACCAAGTGATCAGAGTTAATGTCACAATAATGGGGCAAACGATAAACTTCTTGAAAGGACCCTACAGCCACTGAAAAAGAGAAAACATCCCCATCGTGGTGTTCCCACCAAAAAATACAACCTCAGTCTAATCACGAAGAAATATCAAAGAAACCTAAATTGAGGGGTAGTCTACAAAAATAACTGGCCCATACTCTCCACACTGTCAAAGTCACGTAAGACAGAGAAAAGCTGAAGAACTGTCCCAGATTAAAGAGAGTTGAGGGTCATGCCAAGTAAATGCAATTCATGATCTAGGACCAGGGGAAAATAACTAGAGAAGACACTATTGGGACAGTTGTGAAATCTGAATACAGACTGGGGAGTAGATAATTATAGCAAAGGGAAATGTCCTTGATCTTAAGAAATACACACTACAGTTCTTTAAGAGTAAAGCGCTATGATTTCTGCAACTGATTTCCAAATGGTTTAGAGAAAAATAAGTGTACACACACACACACTTACAGAGAGAGAGAGAGAGAGAGAGAATGCAAATGAGAAACCAAACAAACAAACCATTCTTAATTGGTAAATTTGGGCATATGGGAGTTTTTGTAGGACTGCAACTTTTCTTTAAATTTGAAATTATATCAAAATAAATTACAAATATTTTATAATGAAAACATTTAAAAAAGAAAGCGAAAGAAAGATGTGTTCAGATCCAACAAAAACTGAGAATCTATAAGTAGCAGACTTGCACTAAAAATCATACTAAGAGGGAACTTCAGGCACCAGGAATTTGGTTTTGATTGTGTGTGTAACAATGCAGAAAGAAACGAGGAACCCTGGGAAAGGAAAAGAGGTAAGTCTAGATGAAAATTAACTGCTTAAAACAAAAATAATGTCTTATGGGGTTAAAAAATGTCAAATTAAGAAACATGACAACACCTGCCCAAAAGTTGGAAGGAAAATGAATACAGTCAAAGGGCGTCAGGTCCTTGCATTGTCTGGTAAGTGGTGAAAGTACTAATTTAAGGTGGTCTGTCAGAAATCAAAGTGTACATTGAACCTCTAAGGTAACCACTTAAGTAACAGGAAAAGAATGTGTAACTAACAAACGAAGCAAGGGGGTGAGAAGTGGAATAGAAAAATTAATTAATCCGAAAGTCAGAAAGAAAGGACAACAAAGAAGGAATAGATGTGAAAAATAGAAAATAAACAGATAAACAGATAATGCATTTAAATCTAAATATCTCAGTAATTACATTAAATGTAAATGGACTACCTATACTAATCAAAAGGTCAAGACTGTCAGATCAGACTGGCTTGTAAAAGTCCATTTACAGTAAGATTTTATCATCTAACTATCTTAAATATAAGAATACAGCAAAGCTGAAAGTAATACAAGAAAGAAGAAAGTACGCCATGCAAAACACTAATCCCCTCAAAAAGCTGGTGTCTCGCAAACAGCAGGTAAAGCAGACTTCACAGCAAGAAGAACTGCGACATTTCATAACAGGGTTAAAGTATCAACAACAGGAATATCTAGAACACTCCAAACCAGTGGTTCTAAAACTGAACTCTGCATCGAAATCACCTGGGACACTGGCTGACATCGTGACTGGGGTGAGGGCCCAGCTCCAGGCGCCTCTTGGCACTTTTGAGAGCTGGCAGTCCCAGCCCTCTAGGTGGACTGCCTAGGACTCAGAGGCCTCACACTTCTGAAGGGCTGTCAGATGGCAAAAGGATCAGACCCAAGGGCCTCCAAGGTAGAGGCAGACCAGTTCCTTCCACCCGGCAACGGAATGGTAAGTGACGGGAGCCAAGTCTGTGGGAAGCTGCAGCCCCTGCAAAAACTGGACGTTTCCTAATCAGTGCTTTGTGGAGCCCAGGCACCCTGTCGGGTGACTGCCAATGGAACTGGTCAAAGCCAGGGGGTCCAGACAGGGTACCAGGATAAGGAGCCATGGGGTTTCAGAATCGCAGGCTGGCTGGGGACACTGTGTGTCCCCTCCCATCTCACCAAGGTGTAAACGGGGTCTTATGGGATGGCAGGAGCCCCGTGAGGACATCCCAGCCCTACTCTCAGTCCTGCAGCCTCCCGGCCTGCAAAGAGGGTTGGGTACGTGCAAGGGACTTAAAGACTGCACCCAACATCTGTCCCCTGCCGTTTCCACGACGGACCGTAGAATAGGACCAAGCACAGAAACAGCGCCACACAAGCCGGGGTCCAGATCTGAGCCAGGAAGTCGCTTCCTCACTGTGACCCTGGCTCACGGAACCTGGGGACACCCAACCTCCTGGGCACAGTCAGAGGGCACGGGGTCGGGGCAAGGTGGTGCTGCGGTGCCAGCCTGCCGGAGCCCCACCTTCCCGAGCACCACGGGGAGGCAGAGCCCCCGTGGGGCCCAGGACCTGGGGCCGGTCCCACTCACCCGGCCGTTGGTCTCGCCCTTCCACCAGCCCTGGTCCCCACCGATGCGGCTGTAGATCTTCACCACGTCGCCTTCTCGCAGCGAGAGCTCCCGCAGGTCCCGGGCAGCGAAGTTGTACCTGGCCACGGCTGTGCCGATGACGCGGGGCGTAAACACTGCTGGGGGGAGACGGGCGACGTCACACAGCTGCCGGGCGGGGCCGCCAGGGCTGAGGGTCCTTCGGGCCGAGCTGGGTCTCTCCCCCGGGGCCCAGCCCTGTGCCCACAGAGGAGCCCATGGAGCGGAAAGGCTCTGGTGGGACAGACCAGGCTCCAATCCCAGGGCCCCTCGCTCCTCTGTGGGCGCCCCAACCTGTGGGCACGTGGCCCACCTGAGCTCCACCGTGATTAAGTCAGAGCCTCACCGCCCCACTGGGGGCCGTCACGGGCGGCGAGCGTGCCCGCGGGGATACGAGCGGGTGTCGGTGCTCTGTCACACTTCCCTCGGGGCCTTCCCCCGTGTGCCCAGGGCCTGGGCATCACATGGCCAGTCGACAGCTGAGTGCCCGCTGCCCAGCTCCCAGCCTGCAGTCTGACAAAGTGCCTGGAATTGGACCCCAGGGCACTGCTGCCCGACTTCCCTCGTGTCCCCAACTCCAGAGCCCAAACGAAACCAGAGAGCCGGTTGGACCAGCTTGGCCCGGGACCCAGGAGTCCTGACAGACAGATGACAATGGCCCGTGACGGGAGAGGCAGCACGTGCGGCTGCCGGGGAGGGCTCTGCCTCTGGCAGTAGAGGGCCGTGCGGTCAAGGCCAGTCGAGACCTGTCCCCCTGCACCCAAGCCCCACAGGTCCTCCTTAGTGTCGCCGAGTGGGGCCCGCCCCGGGTCTGCTCCCACCTTCACCCCGAGGGGGTCGCCCAGCTGTTTGCTGCTGCCAGATGCAAAGCTCCCGGGGAGCAACGGGGGACAGTGGCTGATGAGCTGGAGAGGGGTCGTGGGGGTGAGCATGGCAGGGGTGAGGGCAGCGCCAGGCCGGACTGTGTCTGCAGGAGCCGCGGCAGCCCCACCCCCCGCCCCGCCCCCCGCCGCTCCCCTCTGCACACACCCGCCCCGCCCCGCCCAGGCTGCGGGCAGCTGCGGACACTTTCAGGCCGGGGCCGTGGCCCGCCAGGCAGCTGGCGGCAGGCCGGGCCCCCCACGCCCCGAGCAGCAGCGGTACCTGGCCAGAAGGGCACGGAGGAGCCCTGAGAAGCAAGGCTGAAGCCCTGAGGACTGAGAAAAGAAAAGTTGTAGGAAGCGCAGGAAGCTGCAAAGAGGCGAGAGAGACTGTGAAAGGGGCGCCGGGGAGCATCCACACGCCGTCCCAGGCGCGGTCCCAGGCGGCGGGGAGGGGGCCCAGGCCCCGCCCAGGGCACCAGGAGGGCAGCGGGACGGCACGGGCCCTCGCTCCACCTCCTGCACCTGTTTCCTGGGCCACCTCCTCCCAGTGGGCGGGCTCACGCGAGGATACAGGAAACTACTCGTGCAGATCACAGCCCCTCGCCTGGCACACAGTAGGTGCTCACTAAAGGCCCGTTGCTCCTCTCCTGGCCTGCTCTGCCCCGGTGGGACCCGAGGTCCTGCGGGCCCCTGCAGCTGGAGGAAGTGGGGTGGCTGGCTCCGAGACAGAGCCCTGGGCCAGATGCCAAACACTCTGGGCCCAGCCTGCCCCTGCCCCCAGCTGGCCCCCATCTGCGCTATGGAGCCCCATCTGCAAACAGAGGTACTGGCTCTGGCTCCCTCGTAGCTGGGGTCCCTGGGCGGGGCGGGGGGGGATGCTGGGGTACAGGGATGGATTTGAGGACAGAAGGGACCTGCCCTGTTCCCTCCCCACTCTGACCTCCAGGCAGAGGTATCGACTCGGAGCAGCAATTCATAGCTGGCACTCCCCACCTGTCACATGGGGCCGCCCTGGCACCCTGGCTCAGGAGGGTGCTGGTGAAGGGCTGGGGGGCCTGGGTCACTGCTCCCCGGGGTGGGAATAGGGAAGGGGCTCCTGGCCGAGGTCAGTGCAGCCCACCGGAAGCCTTCCGCGCACGGGCGTTACCTGGGGACCGGCTGGAGGCCCTAGAGGCCACGCGTTCCCGTGACTTGTAGGGGTACTTGAGCGTGGTGTCCAGCTGCTTGAAGCTCTCCTTGAGCGAGTGGCACTGGTAGTACTCTACCAACTCCTGCAAGACGCACACACTCACTGCTACCTCCACCTCCAGGCAGTCCTCCCAGACGCCCTGCCCTCCCTCTCCCACCTCCCCAGGTTCTCACAGGGGACTCATCTCCTTGACCCCCGAAAACACCCCTCCTCCTCGCTGCCCCTCCTAGCACCCAAACTGGGGGCAGGGTGGTATCGCAAACTTTTGATCCTGCAATTTCTCTCCCAAAAGTTTCTAAGGGAAGAGTCAGGGAAGAAGGCCGGGATTGATGGACACAAACGCTCCCTGCAACACTCTTCGTAATGGAGAAAAACTCGAAACGCCCACACGCCCAACACCAGGGAAGCGCCTCGGGAAAATCCCAGCATATCCACGTGACCGAACGCCACGCGGCTACAGTGGGGCAGGAAGAGGGCGGCGCCCCTGGTGAGCATTCACTGTGTTGAGAGGTAAACTGAGAGCTGGGTCCAGTGTGGCCAGGGGCTTTGTTTGAAAAAGGAACCTATAGACCACACCTAGGCTCTACTGAGAGGCGGTGGGGGCTCACCCTGAGACGAGAGCATCAGGTCTGGGGGCAGATAGTGGATACTCTGTTTTACTGGGTGTGTTTCTGCGGCCACAGTGGGCAGTCTAAGAGCTCAAATGCTCCAGTTAGATGTTCTCCGTGCACGGAACACGTGTAATTTAGCAAAGAAACACCAGGTCCAACTTTAAAATTATTTTAAGAAGGACTATGCCTCTCGCGGCTTTCTGGCTGGGCTGGGACAGCTGGGGGTAGGGGCGTTGGAAGCGGATGGGCTGCGTGATGCTGGTGGCCCTACTGTGTCCGCCACGGGGTCTGGGGGACAGAAGCCTGACTTGGGGGCCTGCGACGAGGCCCTCCCTGTCCCAAGGTGCCCTACGATCCAGTTTCCCTGGATCTTTCCCACACTGGGAAGAGGGGGACCCCTGCTGGGCTCTCCCCCTCTGCAAGCCCGGCCCGCAGGAGTGGGTGCAGGGGGCCCCTCCTCCTCGGTGCGGCTGCTGTGGGGGACCTGGGCCCTCCTCCCCCCTCGGGGATGGGCCGGCGGGAGCTGCGGGATCACGTACTGAGAGGCTCTCAAATTTCTTGGCTTCGGTGATGTGCACCCAGCTGTCCTTCTCCACCACCTTGATGTGTTTCACCTCGTCGTTGAATCTGGGCAGAGCACACGGGAGCGCCGGTCACTGCGCGAGCCACACGGCCCCCGGCCCCCCAGGGGTCCAGGCTTATTGTACGTTTGCTGAGCGAAGACCCCGGCCCTCGGCCCACACCTCCTGCTCCTACGGCTGCAACCTCTCTCCCCGCCCCGGCCGGGGCCTGTCTCCTACCGCTTGTTCATCCATCCATCAGGCCACCCGTCTGAAGCCCAAACTCCCGGGTCAGCCAAGGCCTCAGGCCCCGAAGCTCCCCTCCTCTCCTCCATCCAGCGCCGCTGTGACGTCCTGCCCCGGATTCCACCTGTTCTCTGCACTGGGGACGTCCCCCTCCCCATTCCTCCGTCACCTGGTGAGGCTTTCACAGCATGGTTTGTAAGTCAGAGGTCTGACCTTGGCCTGTGAGGCCCGAAGGGAGCACCCTCACCCCAGCTGTGACACCAGCTCCTAAGGTTCTCCTCCTCTGCACCCTCACCCCAGCTGGCTGGAGGAGCTCTTCCTCAGACACGCCAGGCACAAGCCTGCCATGCCCTGGCACTGGCTGTCCCCTCAGCCCAGAATGCTCACCCTCCTGCCACCCTCACGACCCTGCCTTGTGTCCAGGTCTCAGTTCAAATGTGGCCTCATTGGAGCGCGCGCACCCCTTGCCTCCGAATCACAAAGCCACACAACGACATCACAGGTAAAGAAAACGACACGCCCATATCCCCTGTGACGACGGAGGCACGAATCCTCAACGCACTCTCTCCATATGCACATCTATACACACCAACGTATAAACAGGCCTTTACACCACGACCAAATGGGACATTCCAGGAATGCAAGGTTGGTTTAACATCCGGAAACCGGTTAATGGAATAAACAGTTGCTATATAAGCAAACGCCCAGCTGGCCAGCCTCCTCTCCCGTGGGGCCTTGGAGAACACCCACCACTCTGTTTCTCCTGGATTCAAAGTGAGCTGAGCCTGCGCAGCCCCCACCCCAGCTCCTTGGACAAGACCCGTCTGAGCCCCACTCCAGAATCCTGCGGGCCAGGCACCCAGAAGGTGCTCCACGAACTCCTATCAGGCGGGACACGTCTCTGCCACTTCACTGCTGGGTGCTGCCCCAGCCTCTGCCACAGCCCTGCCAGCACGCCTCACGCGCCACTGATCTCCCAGGGCCCTACTGAGACTCTCACTGCGGGAGGCCCCACCTGCACTGGGTCACACACCTTACGATGCTCCCACCACCCATGGCGGGTACAGCTGATCTCTGCTTGAGAGCAAGTCCTATGTACCAGGTGACCCAGCTTGTGTCCAGCTGACATTCACTAGACGTCTGTCACTTTCAAGGCTGCAGGCGTCCTTTGGTTTTTGTATTTTAGAAAAGCCAGTGCATTTGTTTGAGGCCCAAACATTAGTGGGGCCTCTTGGAAAGCCCGTGGGGACCGTGGCAGTTTGTCCACCTAGGTGGGGGTCTCGTCCTCAGTTCTGGCTCCTCCTAGCTGCCCAGATCCCGACCCCTCCAGCTTTCCCACCCCAGGGGTCCTCCAACAGCCACTCTGTACAGTGGGACCCTGTCCTGGATGACCAGGGCATGACCACCTGCAGCCTCCCAGTAATGCAAGCAGGGGATGGGGATACGTTCACGCACGTGCACACGCGCAGGCACGCTGGCCGGCAGCACGTGCTCAGGCCGGGACCCGCACCCTGCTGCTGGGGCGCTCATGCCCTCGGCCCCCACTGGGCACAGATGCAGAGGAAGCTGATGCAGGGGGAGGGAGAACAAAAGCTGAGATGGAAAGATGGGAGTGGGCTGTGTGCTCAGGACCTGGGTGCGGCCCACTGAGCCCGGCTCCCGTCTGCCCCTAACGGCCAGAGGCGCTCCTGCATCTCCTACCGAGAGGGCCTCTCTGCTCCCTCGCGTTGGCTTCTGTGACTCGATACCAGAAGCACCCAGGCGGTGACTCTGTGCCCGTCCGGTGGCCCGGTCGCTGGGCCTGCCCCACCCCCCACCCAGCACCCACCCAGCAGACCCGAGGGGGCCTTCCCTGGATACAGGTCACCCTGCTGGGGGCTCTTGACCCCATCAAGGTCACGGCAAACAAGAACCCTCTATTCACCGGCCTGAGACTCCTGTCCAGTGTGTGTCCTATGCCGATGGTGACCAATGACCAATCAGATTCTGTCTCTTGAAGAGGAGACAGAAGACCCACAAGGGGGCAGAGTCTGAGCAGGGTGACCCCAGCCCAAAGGCCACGGGCTGGAGCCCCGAGCTGGCAGCAGCGTGACTGCCCGTGTTCTCCAAGGCCACCTGCGGGGCCGCTGGAAGTCCCTGACCTCTCACCACAGGCCTGTCCCCATCCCCGAGCTCCTCTGGTCCCCACCACCTGAAAAACGCCAGACCGAGCCCACGGGGCGGCTTCGGGCAAGGCCGGCGGCAGGCGGGATCACTCACGCTTGTCCCGGGCCAGGTGCATTGTGCAGACCCGCTGACGCCCTTGCATCTCCAAAGTGCCCTGGCGTGGGCAACGCATCCCAAGGCCACACCCAACAAGCCCAGAATCCGGAGGGGATGTGGGCTCCTTGGCTCGGAACGGCATGAGGGGAGGGTCTCTCTGAGCCCCAGCCTCCACGTACTTGATGCTTATGGCAAAACGCTCGGCCTCGGCCGGCCGCTCCCTGATTAGGTAGGTCCCGCTGGCGTGGGATTTGAGCAGGTTGTCGGTCTGCTGCCGTTCCATGTTGCCGGCAAACCTGGAGCAGAGGGGGAAACGGGGCTGTTCACTGACACGTCTCTAATCTGCCGAAGAGCCTAGTGGGACGTGAGGCCACGCCCCCAGGAGGAGGGGCGAGCAGTGGGTGGGGTCTGGAAGAGACGCGCGGGGCGGGGCATCCGCGTGCCGGCTCACAGCCCGCACCAGGAAGGTGGCTGGGGGAGAGAGGAGGACCCCAAACAGGCCCCAGGCACTCCACCGCGGCCTCCACCCTCCAGAACCTTGGGCCTGCAGGAGGCGTTCAGGGTAACGAGACATTAGATCAAACTTCCTTTCCAAGCTGTCATTGTTTAATAAGCAGCGATAAACACAAACTGCTCACACGGGGTTTTGTTTTGTGTCCTAACATACTGGAGGCCATCAGCATCTCCATGGGTGGGTTTCCGACACACTGACTGAAAGCTTTTCTCGCCAGCTCTATGGAAATGAAGCCCACCCCGACCCCCAACCTCAAGAACAAAGCCTGACCCCATTTGCACCTCCCTGTGGGGCTGAATTGGGACTTTTGTAAACAGATTCATTAGAAAATTAAAGTTCTGTGCGTTACCCCATCAAGTGAAAATCACAGCTTAAGTCCTCCACCCTCCACATTAGACCCAAATGCAGGGTGAACAGCGTACTGGAACAGACCCAGGGGTCTCAGAGACCCAGATGGGGCGGTGCCGGGGAGGCCAGGGGCACCGAGGGTGCAGGCACGTCACACCACTGGGCACAGGGGTCCCGGGGTGGCTTCAGGGATCAACCCCAAACCGAAAACCACAAGGGCAGACCCTCCCGGGGTCGAGCGGCCCACTGCTCTGGGGCTGCCACAGGGCGAGCTTCTGCAGGGCCACGGTCACTGAAGGGCAGTCATTCTTCCAGGCAGCCGGTGAGCCAGGCGGCAGAGCGATAAAAGCTGGCCCTGAGGCCAACCTGCATCTGAGACTCGTACCTACCGGGTCACCTCCACGTTTTATTCATCAAACAGCCCCACTGCTCTCATCAAGCCCGTATGAGCAAATACAATTATAATCTTGGCCTTAAATATACCTCCTTCTATATACTGGTATTTCAGACAAGGCTCAAGTAAGATCACATTTTAAAAAGGGCTTTGTTCTCCCAAATGTTAGAACCTGATGATCTGTTTATAGACGGGGAAACAGCGGCCTCGGGGTAGAGAAGACTCCCCGGGGGCTCCCAGCGATTCAGAGCCGAGGAGGGGAGAAGGGGGCGGCGTGCAGCCCGGCTCAGCCGCCCTGGAGACACGAGAGGCAGCCTGGGGCCCCCGCTGATCCACTCACCAGGGGTATGCGGTGTAGTCCATATCCCGGGACGGCGGCCGGCTGATGGGCGGCTGGCAGGAGAGAACATTTGGGTTGGTGTATCCCCAGGGACTGTCCACAGAGCAGGGCCCAGCGACGTCCTATCATCAATGACCCCGGGAGCCCAGCACTGGCTACCAGGACGTCTGTGGACTTAGGCCCAGAGCCACTGGCCTGGGAGGTCCCTGAGGGCAGCAGCCAGGACTCACCATCTCTGAGTAGATGCTCAGTGGGTCTGATCGAATGAATGATTGATTGATTGACCGAATGAATGAATATAGCATCCAACTAACAGTGCAGTGTGAGGGGAAAGAGAGCAACCTGAAGGCGGCTACGACTGCTCAGCAGTGGACAGGAGCACACCCTCTACCTCGCGTCCTCTGCAGCAGACGGGCCGCAGCCCCAAGGACAAGCATTGGGCGGGCAGCAGCGCGCTCTGCAGGTGGAGAGCCGCGTCTGCAGCAAACCTCGCGGCTCTCCAGACCCCACGCTGCGCCCTCGCTGGCCTGACCTCCCCTCACTGGGCCACAGGCTGGGAAGAGCCTCCTAGACCACCTGTCCCTTCCCCACCCCATTCACCATGCAGATGGGGAAACTGAGGGCCGGGGTTGGGAAGGGACCCTGAGGGACCCCCTGCCCCCCCGCAGGCCACCCAGTGAGTTAGTGACATTTTCTTCCTCTGCTGTCTGGTCCCTTCGACCTGCCAGCAAAGCCTGTCCTAAAATGCTTTCTCCTTCGACTGGGCAATGGCCTGCACAGAAGCACAGGCTGGGCGGTGGGGCCAGAGGCCGGGCAGGGCCCGGTAGGTGGACCGGGGCTCCCAGGGGGTCGGGCACCTGCCTGCTGCTCCTTCGGGAGAAGTTTCACTCTCTCACTTTTAGCTTTTTCTGGGGTGTGTGTGGGTGATGCAAGCTCGATGCCTTTTGTAACGGAGCAGAATCTGCGCCACAGAACTCAGATGCAAGAAATGCCATACTGCCTCTTTTCTAAACATCATAACATCCTAGCTCTGAGTCCTTATGTTCGAGGGAGAAGACTTATACAGTCCCTCCAGTGTGGAGAAAGGCGGCTGGTCTTTGGTCCATTGCACCTGCTGCAGAGACGCCCATTTTAGTGTTTCTAAAACAGCCAAGCCCTCCCAAGAGGAGGGATCCCCTGCCCCTTGGCCCTTCATCCCAGCTCCGGGGCCAGCTCGCAACGGCCTGAACAAGTCCAGGGCGTCCTGAGCGAGGAGACAGCTCTCAGCACCCATGGCACCCTGGCCACCATGCTCCAGAAACTTCCATGGGAAGTACTCACCCTTCCATCCACTGGACAGGGCTTCACAGACGAGCTAGGGAAGTAACCTGACTTCCTGGTTTGCACCAACCGACCCTGGGAGAGGACAGATGGTCAGGGCCGGCGGGGCCTGGCCTGGCCAGTGGTGGGGGGAGGGGGGATTGTAGTGTGCACTGAGCCTGCCCTGAGGAAGACGAGGGGAGTCCCTGAGAAGCCCATCACAGCACCACCTTCCTGCTGTGACCTCAGCTGACCTCATCACCGTTTGGGGCGCCCTCACTTCACAGATGAGGACACGCTGAGGCCCAGAGAAGTTACACGGCTTGTTCAGCGCTGGGACCAGAGCCCCCTCTCCTGGCTGCTGTGTCCTCTTAGCCACACCGGCCCTTCCCAAACTGTGAGGGGCGTGTGGACCTGGGGGTCTTGATAAAACACAGCACAGCGTGGGAGGGCCTGGGGGCGACTGTTCACTCTCTCCGTTCGCTCTGCCTGGAAGACCTTCCCAAGGCCTTCCCGGCCCCCACTTTCACATCAGCAAAGTGTCTCTGCAAGGCCACCCAAACCTGATGGCCCTGGTGACAGCTAGGGAGGGGAACTGGGTGGCTGGGCTCAGCACGGGGCAGACGCTGTACCGCAGACACCTTCTCAGCTCCTGAATCTCCAGTTACATGAGGCCGAGTCTGGTGCGATAAGTTCGTAAGCAAGTACGTGCTGACAAGGACCACCACACAACAACAACGACGGCAGTAACAGTACTTGGACACTTGAACACACGCACTGTAGCATCAGCTCTAAGCAGGTTGCCCTGGTCACCCAGCCTGGGCAAGTGCCCCGGTTTCCTGCGGTACCACATAGACCCCGTGGACGGGGGCGATCTCAGGGCAGCACCAATGGCTCCCCTTTCTCAGGCCTTATAATCAGAAGAGCAGGTTTCATGGCTCAGAGCCGTAAACCATCACATGGACCTGTGTCCGTGTTTGGGCCTCCTGGGGCAGGGCGGTGGGCGGGTCTCGGTCATGCTGCACCCCCAGTGCTGAGCAAGGTGGTGCTGGCCTGAACTGGGGCAGGTGGGGAGCAGGGTGGGCGCGGCATGGCCTGGGCGGGGCCTGGGGTGTGTGTGTGCAGGACATAACCCAGGCAGGAGGCAGACAGGGCAAGGGCTTGGACGCCAGGAGGACGATCTCTACCGTGAGGGGATGCTGCACCCCCTACCACCTCAAGGCAAACACCCCAAGACCCGGGCCTGCTAACAGCCCACTCCTCTCGACCCCGATGGTCTCGCACCCCAAACCCACCCCTGCCTGGAAATGCAGGACCCTCTGCCTCTACCCTGGGGAGTGGGGAGGGGGTAGCCGGGGGCCCGAGACCCTCCCAGGTCCAGGACCCACCTCCCACCACTGAGACTCAGGGTCGCCTCTCAGCAGCTCAATCACATCACCCGTCTGGAAGGTCAGCACCGGCTTCCCGGGGGGAGCAGGGTTGCCATGGTAATTCTGCACGGCCACCATCTTGGGACCTGCGAAGGACAGGGCAGGAGAGGGCGTGGCTCGGTGGCTCCGTCCTGGTGGCAGCCCGCCCCAGGCTGACCTTGACCTCCCCGGCCTTCTCAGACCTCTCAGGGCTCTTGGAAGCGGGCCATGGGCCTGTATCGCCCCTCCCTAAATTCTTCCCCTAAGGCTCCCACGTCCCTTTGTTACATATCATAAGTAAACTATTTACGAGATGAACAGATTCAGGGTATCACTGCAGTAACGGCAACTTATTTTTAAAGAGCGCTTTCTGTGCCGTCATCCAAACACCTTTCGAATCTGTGACTGAGAGTCAGCACATGGAGTAGAAGACGGGGCATCCCTCCTGTTAGAGGTGGGGGCCGGGTCAGCGACCTGCCAAGGCCACACGGCCACTCCGGGGCAGCCCTGGGCTGACGGGGGGGCCCGCCTGAGCCCCCCCAAAACTTGCAGGCCTCTCCTAGACCGTGCCCTGCTCTGACCAGCCCAGCCTTGCATGGGCCGCGTCTGCCAGGCCTGGTTCCTGAAGCTGGTGCCCCAGAGGCGGCAGCATGGTTTTTGTTTTCTGTTTTCATGATTAGGTTGGACTCTGTCCGCAGCTCGGGCTGCCTCATACCTGGTGCCTTCAGTTCTCCTGCTACCCAACGCAGAGCAAGGGGGACGTGGGGGGACGGAGAAAATGGTAAAGCAACAGCAGCAGTGTCCCAGAGTCTGCTCTGCTCGGGGTCTCCGGGCTGCAGCTCAGGGCTTCTACTGGGCTGAAGGGACCCTGACTCTCTGCAGGCTGGGCCCTGGCCCCATGCCTGGCGCTGCGTCATCAACAACTAAGGAAGCTCCCAGGGGAAGTGGCCGTGGAGGTGGGAGGGAGATGGGGCCGGAGGGCAGCACACACCCTGGGAGCCCGGAGCCAGGTGGCAGACACCGAGGCCAGGCCCAGGCTCGGCTCCCAGGGTGACCGCTGACAAGGACGGTACCAGAGAAGACCCAAGTCCCACAGACTCACCTGGCCCCACTCCAGAGGTGTCCTGTGAGAGCAAGGACAGAGGATAGTGAGGAGGGAAGGCTGCCCAAGCACCCCACACCCCCTGCCCCCCACACCCAGAGGGAAGGGTCAAGGCAGGAAGTGGGGAGGGGGCCAGGGACACGTCCTGAGCGCCCACGGACATTTGTGATGGTGACAACCTAGTTCCCTGTGTGACACGATACTTACTTACACCCTCCACCTTTGTACCCCTCCGCAGCCCTGGGACATCCGTCCTCTTCCCCTCCCATCCCTTACCGGTAACTCCCACCTCCTCCAGGAAGCCTGCCCTGACCACCCCAGCCCAGGGCCTCCCTGCTCAAAGCTTGGGGTTTGTCGTCTCTGTCCGGGACGTGTCCTGCTGCATACACTAAATGTTCTGTCTTCCCTCCTCTTTGAGGGCATCTCTGTAGCCCACGCAGGGCCCAGGAAGAGCCCGTTACACGCTGGTTAATTTGACTGGACCCCCACGGCTGGGGAGAGAAATGACGTCCACAATCCAGAAGTGAATTCAGTGACTCCGTCCCCAAGTCAGCTGAAGAGAGGGCTCTACGTCTATCAGGATGGGGGGCAGGTGGGCAGATGCCTGTCACAGAGCTGGGGACCCAGAGCCGCCAGCAAGCCACTGGGCAGGTGGGACGGGTGGGCAGCCGGGCAGGGGGAAGCTATCAGGGCCCAGGAGGCCATGCACAGGGACCCATCTCTACTGACGACCACGAAGGAAAACAAAGGCCCCTCGTAACCAACAGGGGCTCTGCAAGCCGGCCTGGCCCCAGAAGCGTGAGGGCCAGAACGGTTGGGTCTTTCCGGCTCCAGGCACGGGGCGGCGTAGGGTGCAGGGCAGTGGGAAGGGAATAGTTTGGGGGACTCACCAGGTCTGCAGGAGAACCTGAAAAGGAAGCACATCGGGGTCAGAGCCGCTGGGCGTGCCTGCGTGTGCGAGCGAGGTGAGCTCCAAGGCCCTTCCTTTCAGACCTGGATTACGGACACGCGTGCTTGGTGACCGCGAAAATCTCTCGACTACTTCTGATGGCGATTTCTGAGCTCTGGTTTTAGGGGCCCCATGGGAGAACACACACTGGGTATCAGACCCAATGGCAAACAGGTTTTCCTGCATGAGCCAACTCTGCTCCAATGGCAGCAACTGCCTGATCACTGGACAGAACCTGGGCTCAAAGGGAAGGTTTCCACAATTGATTAGTGATGCCTGCCGTGGGCAAATGACAGAAGACGTGGTAGTCGTGCTACTCTATTTGTCAGCACCTCGGACACGGGACACCTCAGCTCATCAGATGGAAGGCAAACATTCTAAAGATTCTTTCCGCCTGCCCTGGGGCGACCCAAGGGGAGGACACAGCTCCAGGCTGGGCCCCGGCCATCTGACAAGCTGAGCTGCCACTCCACCACCAGACAAAACAAGCACCACAAGGGCTAACGTGTGGCTGATGTGACTTCAACACCGTCTAACACACGCACAGTCGCAGCCTGCTTTGGGCAGACATAGGATCCGACAGACCCTGCAGATCAGAGGCTACAGGCGTCAGGCATCAGGCACGTGCCCTTGGGGGAAGCACACGCTCCTTAAAATAAAACCAGGTGCCCACCACGGGCTCTCAGTGACACGGGGAGGGTGCTGATGACTTCAGCTTTCGAAAGATGTGCAATTGCCTAAACTATACACATCATGAAAAACACAAAAACCTAAAAAGAGATGGGGGGCGGGGGCGGGGGCATTGCAAAAAAGGGAGAAGGCAGGTGATGGCTAACGGCAGCTGTTTTTGCCTGGCGTGACAAAAACCAGGATTGCTTTCATCTCCCTTACTTTTCTCTATATCTTCTATGGGAAATGGGTATTTAATAATCAGGGAAAAGGAAACAGAAAGATTATTTAAAAATAAGAAAACTTGGGCTTCCCTGGTGGCACAGGGGTTGAGAGTCCGCCTGCCGATGCAGGGGACACGGGTTCGTGCCCTGGTCTGGGAAGATCCCACATGCCGCAGAGCGGCTGGGCCCGTGAGCCATGGCCGCTGAGCCTGCGCGTCTGGAGCCTGTGCTCCGCAACGGAAGAGGCCACAGCAATGAGAGGCCCGCGTACCGCAAAAAAAAAAAAAAAAAAAAGAAAACTTGACAGGAAATACACCAGAATATCACCTTTGGTTATTTCTTAATTTGTTCATAAGTGATAATTATTTTCTTCTTTATTTCATTTCTCCTCTTTTTTTTCCTCTAAGTTTTTGATAAAGAAGTATGTTACTTTTAAGATCAGGAAAAAAAATGTCAAAAGAAATGAATTGTCCAGTCGCTTGACGCAAAGGACACACGGCCACAAGAGGGCGGTAGCCATGGGCGAAGCTGAAAAGCTGCGTCGGGGCCAGTGGGGGCCGGCAGCATCCTCTAGCCTGGAGGAGATTGGCAGGGTCGCTGAACTTCCGCCGGGCCGGAGTGGGCTGCATCGGGCGGGCGTTGGTGGGGACGAGGGGGTCTGGGCTGACCTGTCGGACCCTCCTCCCAGATCAGGGCACTGGACCAGCAGTCACAGTAAATGAGGAATTAAACTCTCCTACTCTGGGCGGTGGTGTCTCGGGGGACAAGCAGGCCCGGCATGTTTCCCTGTCTACTTGCAGCGTGGTTAACCCGCTCTGAGCGCAGCTCCCCTGAGTGTGGATGTCAGCATAACAGCCCCATTTCACGGGGATGTGGGAGCATCTGGGCCCCGTGAAGCAGGGCGAGCAGCGTGGTGCTTGGCGGGTGCCCCACGCCCGGACCCAGAGCTCAGCCAGCCCCTGACCGTGGCGGCTTTGAAACCTTTCAGAACCATCTCAGGCTTTCCAGCGGCCCGTCCAGCTGCTCTAGGCTGGGCCCTCCCCCAACTCATCCCCCAAACCAAGACGATTGACAGGAGCCTCAGGCTTCCCCCATCTGAGGCAAAGGGGAGCACAGTAGGTGCCGTGCACGCACGTGAACCGTCTACAAACAGGGCTGTCGCTAAAGAGGGCCGGGCCTCTCCAGGGCGGGGGAACCCAGGGGTGAGGTGTTCCTCTGTGACCGGAAACCTCCATGCAACTGCCAGGAATGTCCTGTGCCCTCTGTGGGGTGGAGATTCTAGACGCTTACAACTGCAGCGCGGCACCGGGTGCCCAAGAGGCCGAGAGAAGCCAGCCAGTATGCAGTTAGGAGGAGGGCTTTGCCACGGAATCCCCGCTCCCGCTCCGGCTGGGCCTTTTGACCCAGTGTGACCCGGGGCCGGCGTCCTCCCCTCTCTGAGCCTCTGTTTCCTCATCTGGTCCCTGCCCCATGGGGTCACCACGGCAGGAAAGGAGAATGTGGGAACACCGCCAGAGCCGGCAGCTGCGAGGGATGACGGGACCCTTGGCTCGGGGTGTGTCGTGGGACCCTGAGGACCAGCCCCCAGGGCCCGTGCCCCACGGGGAGGGCGGGGATGGGTACTCACTGATCTTGCAGGGAGGGGTCACTTCCAGGCACTCCTTGTGTGCCCCGACGCCACACTTGGTGCACAGGTAACCCTGGTAGAAGGTGCCTCTGCGCCGGGGTGGGAGGGAGAAGGGGCAGGAGGTGAGGTGGACCACCAGACCCACCTTGCCTTCTGCCCCCCAGGGCATCACCCCTCAAAGCCCTGGGGCCCAGGACCCCCGCCCCGATGCGCAGCCTGGCTCTGCCATCCCCACAGGGGGCCCTGGGCACCCACGGGGACAGGCACCTCCCCTCCCGGCTGGATCCCAAACGTCCGAGGGCCGGCTGCCTCCCACATGATGGGATGTCTCCCCGGGTCCCTGGGGCCCAGCACAGCGCTGGCCTAGGGGTGCTGGGCGGCGATGGGGGCACAGGAGGGAGGCAGCAGCGGGCCCCCTCGGGGGCCGGGAGAGGGCTTCACCTGAGGAACATCCTGCACGCTCTGCAGTTGGTGGTCTTGTCAAACGTGTACATCTGGAAGCTGTGCTGGTTGGCGGTGGCTTTGTCGGGCTTGATGTTTGACCTGATGGGAGGGAAAGCGGGCTCCAGGTTCCCTGAGCCCCCCCGAAACGGGAGCCGCCAAACCAGCCGGGCTCCGGAACGCGGCCGGGAGTCAGGAGGCTAGGACTCAGAGCCAGGATCTGCCTCGACCCCCGGGCAGACCCGAGGGGCCCTGACACCCCAGGGAGGATGAAGGGTCCGAGTGGGAGCTTTCGAGAACCTTCTGGGGTGATGGTTAAGGGCTGTATCTGGACAGGGCTTGGGTGTGGGCCGGTGCAAGCGTTTGTCGTGACTCAGCAAACCGCACCCAGGATGTCACTGTGTGCGAGCCTGAGATATAAAGATCTAAACAACTCGTGACTTCATGACGGGCACCCTCACTCGCACTGATGTCTGCAATTCACTACGACACGTCCGCTAGCAGATGGCACCAGGGCTGGGGGGACGGCATGTGACAGAGGACAGCACAAGACGTGAACGGAGCAGGCCGGGCATTTACCGTGACGTTCTTTCAACTTGGATTAATGCTTGAAAATTTTCATGAGAATGGTGGGGAGAAAATTACAACCCCTAGAAAGCCTTGGGGCCCACCGCCTGGCCGCCATCTATTCTGATGTGTCCCACGCGGGACCCCGTTGGATCTTCCCAATAATCCCAGAACCTGGACCCTCCCTTCATGTGCATCTCACCAGGAGGAAGAGGCCAGGGAGGTGAGTGCACCTGCCCAGAGGCCCCCAGGACCTGCCACCTGGCCTCAAGGTCTGATGTGGCCAGGCACCCCCATGATCACCTTTCTCTGTTGGGCTAATTGGGCTCCTCCTAGATTTCATGGAAAAACAGCTCTGGGGCTTTTCCCCAAAGGTGACAACCCACCGGCCTGTAAGACCCAGGGATCTGGGTCACCGTGAGCCCATCTGGCACCATGGCCATTCCTGGCCACTCGCAGCCCTGCCGGTCAAGTGTGGGAGGCTCGGCCCCAGGGGGAGGGCCCTCTGGCCACTGTAGATTAAAGAGCGAGGCTGCCACGCGGGGGGAAGGGGCTGGCATCCCGGGGGGGCGGGTTCCCCGAGAAAGATCCACGTGGCCTCCCACCCGCGCCGCTGCCACGGCGGACTCACATGGCCATCTCAAACTGTTCCGTCCACTTCCTCTTCATGTCTTCCGTCTTGCAGAAAAACTGGAAGCCTTGCTTGCCTTGAAGGTGAATTAGATAGAAACCGTAGGACCACTGTGGGAGGAGACAGGGGACACGCTTGCGACGGGCATGGCTAGGTGCACACAGGTGCACGGGCACAGGTACAGGCACACTCGTGCCCGGGCCTGTACGTGCACACGTGTGTATGTGTATGCAGCCTCTAACGAGATGTCCTGGGACCCACCTCCGACCCCCTCCAAGGTGCACCCTCAACTGAGGTCTCTGCTGGCTTAGCCCAGGCCACTTCTAATGACCTGCGTTGAGGCGTTCACCTGGGGCCCCCTCCAGGACGCCAGCCCACCCACTTTCACTTCCTAAATGTGATGCCAAAAAAGCTCACTGGTCTGAATTAGAACAACAGAAAAAAAACAAAAAAGGCAGAGGAGGCCGTGGGCCTGGGGAGCTGCAGCAAAGTCAGCCCAGCCTTCCCACCCCTCAGCCACCACCAGGCCCGGCTATCGCTCGGGGCTTCCAAGGGGCCCAGGAAGAAGCGTCTGGGAAGTCTGAGCCCATCTGTGTTAGGAAAGGTGGAGGGAAAAAGGAAAAGAGGGAAGGAGGGAGGAAAAGAAGAAAGAGGACAAAGGGCGGCAGAGAGAGAACAGGCCAAACCCCAGTGGCTCTGAAACCACCCAGGTCCTTAACCTCCAGGGACTGGGAGTGGGTGGGGCAGGCGGGAGGGGGGGTTTCACTTGACACCCTTTGCAGCCGGCAAATCTGTTATCACAAATACATGTCTCCTCTTAATCCAGACACTGAGGGGAGGAAGGAGGAGAACGCCGGGAACCCAGCCCGGCTCAGGCCCACCCGGCTCCCCAGACCCCACTCCCAACTCAGGGAGGAAGTGCTGGCATCGGGCCCAGAGGTGAGGAAGGTGGCGAGCACGTGAGCGCCAGGGGCTTACCATTTTCCCGTGAGACTAGGAAGCGCGAGGAGAGGAAAGGAAAAGGGGAGACGAGATCATCAAGAGGCCTGGCCCAGCCCCGCGGTGGGTGCCGCAACCCAGGACACTGCCCACTGCCAAGTGCCCCAGGATGGGACCACCACGTCAAGGGCCTTCCTCCCAGAGGGGTAGGTGCCGGGGCGGAACTTGGGGGGCTTCGTCTTCAGCCCTGAGCCTGGGAGGTGGCCTCAGGTCACTGCTTCTGGGGCCCCAGTGGCCTGTTTTGGACATCAGGGCTAGGCAGGTCACCCCCAACAGCTCTTCCAGGTGGCACCTGCATTCTACCTGTTAGCTTGGGAGTCCAGCCTCTTTTAGCACTTTGGTTCCTCGCACCCACACCCAGCCCAGGGCTGCACACCATAGGTACTCAAGCACTGGGTACAGAAGCAGGACTGAACCAGAGAGCACGGCAGCCCCAACTCAGCATCCATCGCACCACCCACAGCATCCACGGCCCCACCCCCAGCAGCCATGGCCCCACCCCCAGCAGCCATGGCCCCTCCCTCACCAGTCATGGCCCCACCCCCAGCAGCCATGGCCCCACCCCAGCAGCCATGGCCCCACCCCCAGCAGCCATGGCCTCACCCTCCAACAGCCATGGCCCCTCCCTCACCAGTCATGGCCCCACCCCCAGCAGCCATGGCCCCACCCCAGGAGCCATGGCCCCACCCCAGCAGCCATGGCCCCACCCCCAGCAGCCATGGCCCCACCCCCAGCAGCCACAGCCCACTGGCTGGACATCAGAGCCCCACGAGCCACAGCAAGGCCCACCCGGTGCCCTCCTCCAAAGCGGGAGGGCAGGGGAGGGGCAGGAGGGCCTGCTTGCCGCAGGGGGCCACATGCGCCAGGCGGCCAAGGTCTAAGGCTGGGCTCTCACCAGCGGCCTCGGGCCACACCCCTCAGCGCAGGGTCCTCACTGGGGGGCTGCGATCCGGATCGTGCCCCTCCGACCTCCGCCAGGAAAGACTCAGACAAAAGGCCGCGGGGGGGGCAGTGCCGGGCCCAGCACAGAGCGGGTGGAGGCCAGCCCACCTGACCACGCTTTCTCTAGCCACCCCACAACTCCTCCCTCGGGGGGGGTCGGTGCCTGCCCCGCACCGGGCGGCCCAGCCTAGAAGCCCCTCTGTCACCACCGGGAAGCCGGGGCTCACCTTCTTGACGTCCTTGTTGTTCATGGGGTCGTCGGTCATCTTGTGGAAAAGCAGCTCGATGATCTCCTTCAGCTCGTAGCTGTCGCCCCTCCTCTTGCACACAATGACCGCCTTGTCAAACAGGAACAGGTACCTGGCCCAACAGCGCGGCCACAGGGGCCCGTCAGCGTGGCCACAGGGGCCCGACAGCGTGGCCACAGGGGCCCGTCAGCGCGGCCACAGGGGCCCGTCAGCGCGGCCACCAGGGGCCCAACAGCGCGGCCACCAGAGGCCCATCAGTGCGGCCACAGGGGCCCGACAGCACGTCCACCAGGGGCCCGACAGCGCGGCCACCAGAGGCCCATCAGTGCGGCCACAGGGGCCCGACAGCATGGCCACCAGGGGACCGACAGCACGGCCACCAGAGGCCCATCAGTGCGGCCACCAGTGCAGCCAACGCAGCGGGGTCGGAGGCCGCGGGACGGCTGTGGGCGCCCGGGTGGGCAGCGCGAGGGCTGCTCCCTCCCCGAGCCTGAGCCCTCCCCCGGCCTGGCCCGCCCTGCCGACTCTGACCCCTCAGCCCGGCCTTGGATCCTCCACGCCCCTGCCCCCGCTGGCCTTCCCCACAGCACTGGCCTCTGCCGGTCACTGCCCATTTACACGTCCATCCTCCACGGGATTAGGAGCCGCGTGGGGCAGGGCTCACGTCTTCTGTGACCCCGGCCACGGCCCCAGGCCTTGGACGCAGCAGGTGTGCGTGGAGGACTGAACAAGCTGGGGCCGTGCCAGCTCCCCGGGAGCTTTCGCGTCGCCCGCCCGCACTCCCGCCCAGTCCTTTGGCAAACAGCTCACACGGCCGCTCCCAGGAGCCCGTGCGCTCGCAGGCCGCGCCTCTGGCTGTCCCCCAGCCCGGCCGGTCCAGTGCCGGCCGCAGGCAGGGCAGCCCCACGGGCGTGGCAGCCACTGGCCGTCGCTCTCACCAGGAAGGAAGGAAGCAATTAAAAAGGCGCAACCCAAAGCCAAGTGCACGTGAAAAGCTGTTTCCAGGCCCGCCGGGGAGCGGGGCGCCCTGGAGCGGCGTGTCTGACTCGGGTGCCACCCAGCCCGGCGCCCGCTCCACTCACCTGTCTTGCTTGGTGTGGTTCACTATGGACCGGACCTTCAGCTCCCCGTCGATCTTTGGTCTCCCAAATTCCTCCAGTTTCACTTGCTGGGAAAGAAAGGGCAAGGCCGTTAGTCCCGGTGCCAGAGCAAGTGCCCTACGTGGAGAGAAACGCAGGTGGGCACGCGTCCGGGGCGGCCGTTTTCCGCTGAAACCAAAGGCGGGAGCGACGTGAGACAAGCCCCCCTGGTTCCCGGCGGGTGCTGGGGACAGAAGGGAGGAACTGGGCCTGCAGACTCTGCGCCCCACAGACCCGGCCCTGCTGAGGACGCCCTCCAGCTCTGCGGCAACAAAGGGCGATTGATGGTGTGGGTCAGTTAGCAGGCCACTGTCATCATGGAGCCAGAGCGGGAACCTGGTGGGAAACGCCAGACGCCTGACCCCGAGAAACCAAATTAAACAGAGAACAAACAGCGCTTCTCAGAGAGAGGGTGGGCAGGGCGCGGGGGTCCTGCCGATGGTTCATCTACCACAGGAAGAGCCTTCGAGCTGAACCCCCTCTCTGGTTTGCAAGGATTTCATTTTTGTTTTCTGCCTGGTTTGCATCTCTGCTCTGCTCTGATTCAGAGAGACGTCTCTGGGCACGTTCCCTGTGCGGTCTACGCGGACAGAACAGGAAGGAGAGGATGCCGCAAAACACTATCAGGCCAGCCCGCCTGGCGCTACGACGGGGGCTCTCAGCATCTTCTTTCAGGGTTTTCTGCATTTTCCAGGAGCTGCCAGAGCAAAACGAAGGGCGCAGCGTGGGTGTCACCCAGGGTGGGACCAGCACCTGCTTTGTGACTCAGGGCCTCTGTGTCTCATCTCCAAAGGGCGGGAAGAAAGGTACCAGCTCCACCTGCTGGGATGGGGTCCGGAGAAAACCACACGGCTGGGCAGAGCAGGGCGCCCGGCCCACAGGAGCGCTCCACACCTGCTCCCCTGCTGCTTAACTTTTGTCATTTGATGCGCAAGAATTAGTCGTATGTAAAAACTTAAAAAAAAAAAAGTCTTCTTGTCACAAAAGTAGTGCCCATCCATCCATCGTAGAGCGCGTAGAAAACATCCAACGCTCAACGAGGGGAAAACCAACAGCCCCAGGCCCCACCGGGCACTAACACCACCGCTAACAGCCTGGGGCACAGCCATCCTTAACCTCCTCTTCCCTCTGAAAGGAAAGAAAAATGGGGTCGGGTCATAATGCTGTTCGGCGACTTCTTTTTTCTTTGCTGGACGACACATTACGATTGTCTTCACGCCACGTGCCTGTACCACAGTCCTGTTTGGGCTCTTCTGACTCTGGTCGGGGAGGACCAGACAAATGGGCACCAGGTGTCAGCCTGGGCATGCGGGGCTTCCTTTGCAAAAGCTTCTGTGCTGATTTGCTTTTGACAGACACTCACCCGGACTCTGAAAGTTCAGGGACCAGAGAGTGAAAATGCATGTAAACCAGCGGTCCTCGGCCAGGGCTGATTCTGTACCCAGGGGACATCTCGTGATGTCGGGAGTTGTATCTGGTGGCCATGACTTGGGCCCCTGAAGGGTGGGGATGCTACCAGCATCTAGCGGACAGAGTCCAGGGGTGCAGCTCAACATCCCACAATGCACAGGACAGGCCCCGCGACAGAGAATGTTCCAGCCCCAAGTGTCAACAGTGCCGAGGCGGAGAAACCCTGTTTAGACCTTCAGCAGATCAGCGAGAGGCTGGTACCGGTTGGCACAGGTGGGGAGGTGCCTGCTTCCTGGGATGGCCCATCTCCTCGCCCCGCAGGACCCAGTGGTTCACCCAACGCCCCGAGGCTGAGCCTCTGATGGACCAGGATGAGGATAAGGTCCCATGAGGTGTCAGCCCTGCCTGCTAGAGGTCAAGGGGGAGGGGAGAACTCAAGGGCAACTCCTGGGCAGGGTGATCAAACCCTCTCTATTGTTCCTCATGGGGACAAGAGATGTGGGTGAGCCAGGGGTCCCAGAGTGTTAGGAGCCCCATGCTCCCCTGGGCGCCGCACTCTCCTCTTGGACCCAAGAGCGTCGCGGTCCAGGCCAGGGAGGGAGGGCAGAGCAGAGCAGTCAATACCGTTCCTCTCCTCGGGCCCTCAGCCAGTGGCTTTGTGCACAGGGCCCCTGGGCTGGTCTCGGTGCACAGCCTGGCAGTACAAGGTCAGCCTCCGCTCCAGGAGCTGCTCCACCCTCTGGGCGGAGAGCGCTCAGCACGGCTGCACGTGCCTCCACGACCCGGATGACGGAGCGTGTGGTCGCCCTTCCACTTATTCGATGCTGAGATTGTGAAAGTCATTTTTTTTTTTTTTTTTGCGGTACACGGGCCTCTCACTGCTGTGGCCTCTCCCGTTGCGGAGCACAGGCTCCAGACGCGCAGGCTCAGCAGCCATGGCTCACGGGCCCAGCCGCTCCGCGGCATGTGGGATCCTCCCGGACCGGGGCACGAACCCGCGTCCCCGGCATCAACAGGCGGACTCCCAACCACTGCGCCACCAGGGAAGCCCTGAAAGTCATTTTTTAAAACACGCATATATGGCCGTGACTGTCTCCGCTCCTGGGGAGCCGGCGCACTTACCAGGTTCTCTATGGAACTCTGAAACTCGCCGATTTTCTTCAGGGTCTCTTTGTCCCGTTTGACTTCGTTGATGTACATCGCCAGGTCCTGGGACACAACAGAGGCGGGGAGCGGGTCAGCAGGCCCACGCTGGGCAGGGCGTGAGGGGCTCAGCCACGAACCCCACGGCACCGTGCAAGGGCTGGGCATCTCCAAAGCACCATCCACCGCCCCCAGAGGTGGCTGGCCCTCGAAATGACCGCAGGGGTGAGAAGCGTCACCCCACTTGACAAACGAGGCAGAAAAGCTGCGCCCCATTGGTGCGCCAGGAAATCCCTCCTCCTAGAACAGCTTCCTTCTACCCCGTCACTCGGCCACCTTCTAGGTCAGAGTAGAAGGAAAACAACCAGGTCGACCTGGACCAGCCAGTTCTTGGCCCTACAGAGCCTCGGTGGAACAAGGGCGTCCCCACGGCGCAGCCCGGCTACCCACATGCTGCAGTCTCCTGCTGGCCGCCAGGGGGCACTGCCCACCGCAATCCAGAGGGCCCAGCGGGACAGACACCCGGAGCCCAGGGCGGAGCCCCTGAGCCAGGCGGTGGGTAGGGGGTGAGAGCTGGTTCCAGCTTCCCCTCCAGTGCCCCCTGCCCGTCCACACTGGGAGCCCACTGGCCAGGCAGAATCGGAGACCCCGAGGCAGGAACATTACAAGATGGGCCTGGTGAGCCGTGCAACCGCCAGGGCCTCCATGGTACAGGCCACAGAGTTCGCACAGGACTTGGAGTAAAGAGGACAGGCTGCTCAGAGAAGCTCCAGAAACAGACGGCCGAGCAGTGGGGGGACAGAAGCCAGAGGGGGCGATCCCCCTGGGAAGGTCACTTCGCAAAGATGGAGGAGGCTCAGGACGTTGCCAGGTGACAAGGACAGGTTCAGCCCGAGCCAACACACAGGTGGGGAAGAACGGACACCTTCAGGGGCCTGAGCGTGGCCAAGCCTGCCTGGAAGGTGGGGCATTGGGGTAAATACAACTGCAAAGCCAGCACAGCTCTGGAGGCCTGTGTGCCGGGGGGAGGGTCTGGGCCTGACTCAGCAGGCAGTGGGGAGCCACAGAAGGGTTCTAAGAGGGGCAGGGACGTGAGCTGGGCTCTCCTTCCGGGGGCTGAGCTGCAAAGTGGGCTTCCGCGGACAGAGGGAGGAGGGGAGAGGTGCCGTGCCTGGGTGGAGTGGGCATTTCAGAAGCAGATGCCACACACTGGGCAGCAGGCAGGGGAGGGCCAGGTGGCCCAGCACTGGGTCCAGTGCCTGGACTCTGGCGACAGTATGGCAGACGGTCAGGGAAGCGAGAGGAAGGGAGGCCTGGGGGTGGGTGTGGGGTCACTGTGGGCCAGGGGAGGCTAGAGAAGAGAATCCTTAGGGGAGCCCCCTCCACCCGCCCCCTCTGCCCCTGGTGGGTCCCATCCACCGCCCTGCCCCTGCTCCGCCTCTTGCCATCCCAGGAAGATCTACATCTCCGATCACCGAGGTAAGGTTGTTAGCGAGCCCAGGTCCAGTCAAAGAGGGCGGGCACGGCCCATGAAGCCCCAGGCTGGCCCGGCCTCTCCCCTGCCTCGGTTTACCCACCTGCATGGCCTCCAGCGCTTCTTTGAGCTGCTGCCTCTCGGGCCGGTCGGTGGAATGGCTCAGGAGTTCCTGGGGGGGTGGTGAGGCGTGGGTGACCACTCAGGGGTCCCCACCAGGCCCCGGGTGTGCAGACAGAGCCAGGCCCTCGGGACAAAGCCCCACCCCCACCCCCCCGGCTCTGGTCCAGCCGCCCAACTCCGGCAGACAGACAGCGAGTCCTCCTCCAGGGGACACGCGGCTTCGAGGCGAGGTGTCTCCAACTCTTGTGGATAACGGGGGGAACATTAAGACAGCACAAAGCCAGGGGCCGCGCTAACAGGTGACCTGCTGATTCACTAAAGAGCCTTGGCTGGCATCTCACAGAAACCACTGTCTCCCGCGCAGATCTGTCTGTCCCGAAGGACTTCCTGTTTCCGTGGCCACCAGGAAGCTCAGGGACTGGGTTAGGAGACGAGCCCCAGGAGCTCTTACTTCTGGCCTGAGGGTGCTTTTCTGTCTCTCTCGGCTTTTCTCTTCTCTTACCGATTTAGATCATAATTTTCCTTGCGTACTAACTGACAAATATTCTTAATACGTACAAACGCTGCGTAGCTCCCGGCACTGATTTTGCAGTTTTTAGGCGCCAAGCACAGGCTGCCTTACTCTATGCGCTTGTTCATTTGTCACCCTGGCCTGTCTGTGGGCTCCACCCCACGCCCCGGGGGCTGCCGGGCCCTGACTCCCTCCAGCCAGTCTCACCTTGAGGAGCAGGTGGTATTTGAGCACCCTCTGCATGGGGACCACCAGCAGGTCCTGCAGCTTGAACTTCCCGTCTTGGACCTTCAGGGTGCATTCCTGGGCGTCGGGGGAGCAGCGGGTGGATTTAGAGCGTCCTTGCCCGGGCACACCGGACCCCAACACTCCCATCCCCTGGCCTGGGGACTGGGGCAGACCCAAGCCCTGCACTGGGGCCCAGGTGTCTGGTCTTCCTCCGGTCCGGCTCCCAGAGACCCCCCCCCCCCAAACCAGGCGTGTGCAGAGGGGTGGGCTTCACAGCAGGCGGGCAGGGGCCCTGCTGCCTCTCATAGCCTCAGGGGTCTGCAGTGGCCACATGGGGGGGATTCTGAGTGACACCTGGTCTGGGGTCTACCAGAGACCCTGGGGGAGGCCAGCTCACACTAACGGGGGCACCGCCCTCAGGAACCAGGGGCTCCCCACTGGTTGCCTGGACACACGAGGGCATCGGGCCTCTCCGAGGGGCGAGTCACCCCCAGCACTGCCGGAGCAAAGGGACGTGGCACCAGGGCTCACCCTGGGAACCGTCTGACCGGCCAGATCCAACATGGGAAGCCCAGCCTCTGGGGGGACGACACGGCAGGGGTGGGAGGCTCCCAGCAGAGGTCCGTCACCTGGGGCCCCCATGGGGTCCCAACAGGCCAGGGTCAGGGCTCAGTCACAGCCCCCCACTCAGCCGGATCTGGTCCGGGGTCCTGCCACAGCGGCACCCAGGCTGGGCCCTGGCCTGGGACGGTGACCTCCCCCTGCCCACTCTCAACCCCACCAAATGCGAAGGAGAAAAACCACCTGCCAGAAACATCTACAAAAAGCGTCCCATCACTGCCCCGCCCCCAGCTTCCCATGAAACGGGTAAGAGGCCAGGGAGCTGGAAGCTCGGACATGGTGAGGGCCAGGCCAGGCCGGGGAGCCCCGAGTACCTCGACTTTCTGTCTGAAGTCCTCCCTGCCGGCCAGCAGCTGGCTCAGCGTGCTCTGCGCGTGCTCCATGCGGCTGCAGTACTCCCCGTAGATCAGGAGCCTGGACGGCGGGAGCACACGCACACACACACACACACGCACACACACACACACACGCACACACACACACGCACGCACGCACGCACACACACACACACACACACTGGGTGTGAGCCCGAGCCGTTTGAGCACAGCAAGCAGCTCCCCCCCGACAGCTCCTCACGTGTTCGCACATTTAACGGTTTCGTTCTTTCCATGAGGCTGCTTTCCTTCCCCGCCCTGCCCAGGAGGAGGGCTGCCAGCCGTGGGGAGGGAGGGGCACCCTGCCTTCCCCGAACCCAAGGAGGCCCTCTTCTGTGGTTCTGTTCCAGGTCAGGACCGGGTTTGGGGGTGCCGCCCTCAGCCCCCCATCCCGCCCCTGGAAAGGGCCAAAGCCAGACAGAAGCCCCCGCCTCCCCAGGCGACTCAAGCTGCAGCCCACAGGCAGTGGGCACCCAGGCCCAGCCCGGCTCTGTGCTCGCCCTGGGGGGCCGGCCCCTGAGCTGACATTTCGAGGTGCGGGGACCCCGTGGGCCAGCCCTTGTTGCTGCCACATGGCACTGATGGTCTGTGCCTGGGTTCCAGCCACCGGCCTCTCAGGGCAGGGTGACGTCAGCCCCCGTCACCTGGGAGACGGGGGGGCTGGGAGGGGCCGCGGATCCAGGGAAGATGCGGGGTGCAGAGGGGGAGAAGGAGCTCCCTCTAACCCAGCCCCGCCTCCCCCGCTTCCGGCCTCCCCTGCGTCCACTGCCTGCCTGCCGTCCTGCTTCTCTCCTAACACCCTCTGCTTTGCTCCCCACCACGATCCTCCAGGGCCGACAGACCAGAGCCCCCGGCACTGGGGCCCAGCACTCTCAGGGCCTTGGGTTACTGGCCTGAAACCTCATCTTTCAAAATCTTGTCACCCGACTACCGAGCAGGCCCCTGGAGAAGGACCAGGCAGGTGACGTCGTTGGCTGCAACAGTCACCACGTCGGGGAGCCACCAGGGCCAGGAGCTTCACGCACAGCGCCACGACCCTTTAACCCACTTGCAGAGGTGGGGGTGGTGAGCCCCACTGTCCAGTGGGGAAACCAAGGCCTCAATGAACTTGCTAAGAGTCACCAGCTAATAAAGGGCGACACCAGGAGGCCGGGCCCCGCGCATGACATTCCAGGGACGCCCTGCCAGACGCAGGTTACGCTGTGTGTCAGCAAACGTCTGGAGGCCTCTCCCGGCCCAGCTCTGGGAAGCTCGGGTGAAGATGACGTCAGGCCCATTTCTCTGTCCTCCGCGGACGCTGCTGCACCCTGGGGTACCTGGCGAGGCGCTGCGGGTAGGCAGTCAAGGCCTGTTGCTGGCTTCACTTTGGAGGAGATGACATTGCATCCCGCTGGGTCTGTGGGACTCCCCAGGCTCTCCCTGCACGGCCCGAGGGACCCGCGGTGACCACACCTGGGCCGGGCATCCAGCACCCCGGCTCTGCTACGTGAGCCCCCGGGCAGGTCTCCCCTCCCTGGGGCCTTGGGGGTTTGGGACAGATGGCCGGGTCCAGAGTCCCGAGTGTGACACACTGACCAGGAGCCACTCTGCATGAGAAACTGAGCCCTGTTTTCCACTTCAAGGAGTCTGCTATTCAATTCAGAATTTTCATAGAAAAATTGATTAAGGGGCTTCCCTGGTGGCGCAGTCGTTAAGAATCCGCCTGCCAATGCAGAGGACACGGGTTTGAGCTCTGGTCTGGGAAGATTCCACATGCCGCGGAACAACTAAGCCCGTGTGCCACAACTACCGAGCCCGTGCGCCACAATTACTGAGCCTGCGTGCCACAACTACTGAAGCCCACGCGCCTAGAGTCTGTGCTCCGCAACAAGAGAAGCCATCGCAACGAGAAGCCCGCGCACCACAGCAAAGAGTAGCCCCCGCTCGCCGCAACTAGAGAAAGCCACGCGCACAGCAACGAAGACACAATGTAGCCAAAAAGAAAGAAAGGGAGGAAGGGAGGGAGGAAGGAAGAGAAAGAAAGCCAGTTTCATGTACCAAAGTTTAAAAAAAAACCCAGAAACTTGGAAGTAAGGCAACGCACACGCGGAGGACTTGACGGTTCACGGTCCCACCGGAGCGCCTGGGAACGCCAGCCACCCGAGGCCCCTGGGAAGGCGGTCTCCCCGGCCCGGCCCGACGCACGCTGCGTGACTCTGTTCTGTACACGTGATTTCCGTCACGCTGGGGAAGCAACCCAAAGGTTCCAGCGCTCTTGCCATGGAGGAAATCGACCGGTTTGCATGTAACGTGGCCACCTCACTCCTAACTCCTGTCCCCGCTGACTCTGCGTGCCAGTGTCCCGGACTGTCAGCTGAGCGACCTTCGTCAACCTTCTGCTCTTTCACGGGGTGGTAGCTGTTGGCCACCAGCTCCGGGCTAGGTTATTTATTTAACTGCTTGACCTTCCAACTCCGACCCCATAAAGGGAGTCTGAATGCCTCTCACAGAAATACATCCGACGCCTTATTTCCTCACTGCGTCACTTCTGTCTCAGCCCACACAGCCGGGGACAGGACGGAGCATGTCCCAGGACACAGGTGATGCGCCCAGGTGTTCACCCGGGACACGGGAACAAGCTGAGACCACGCGTGGCCAAGGCCGCACCCCTCTCCCGTCCCGAGCTGCCCCATCTGGGAAAGGAGCTCTGGACAGGGCGGGAGGCAAAGGGCTCTCCGGCTGGTGGTCCCAGGGCAGCCCTCCCGACAGGGCGGCCACGCGAACCCCTGCGGGGGCTCTAGGGGGTACGAGAGGGTTGTCTCCATGCAGGACCACCTGACCTCGGGCTTTGAGATGAAAGGCCCCCAGAGACCCTGGTTTCCGTGAATGGAAATCACAGCCAGAGGGCAGCGCCGTCCACCTAACCTAAGAGCAAGGAGAAGCTGCAGAGCGCCGAAGCCCTCACCTGCCCAGAGCCTCTCTCTCCACACTCACGGAAATCCCACGGGGTCCTGGAACGGGGAACCTGCCTTTCTGAACGACGTTCCTCCTAACGGCACGTGCGCAAAGCCCCACAGACAGTCCCTCCTAAGAGCTCGTCCTCCCGCCTTACCACCGGGCCACCAGCTCCCCAGGCCCCATCCAGCCCGAACCACGGACCCACGAGAAGTCAGGCTCCAGGCCCACCTTGGTCAGCCCCAGCGATAAATACAAAAGGTGTGACTTCAATGCAAACCCTGCCCGAGAGCCAGCTCCCTCCGTGTGGGAGACGTCGTCTCCTTTAAGCCCACACGGCAAGGTTAACAGGAGCCCCCGCCTTGTCTGAGGATCGAGGCTGCATTAATGGGAGAATAAGCTCCAAAAAGAGGGAGGTGATCGCCCCCTGCCATTCTGCTGCTCATACCACACCTGGATGCCACCCCATCCTTCATCAGGGACGAGCTGCCGGCATCTTGCCCCTTGAATTCCTCAATGGCTTCTCCTGCCCTCATTAAAAAAATGATGGGGCTTCCCTGGTGGCGCAGTGGTTGAGAGTCCGCCTGCCGATGCAGGGGACACGGGTTCGTGCCCCGGTCCGGGAAGATCCCACATGCCGCGGAGCGGCTGGGCCCGTGAGCCATGGCTGCTGAGCCTGCGCGTCCGGAGCCTGTGCTCCGCAACGGGAGAGGCCACGGCAGTGAGAGGCCCGCGTACCGCAAAAAAAAAAAAAAAAAAAAATTATGAATCCCTATCTTCGCCCACCAGATCCTGCAGAACCTGTAACTGCTCCTTGGAGAACCTCCCCTTCGCCCCCTCGGTCCCGCTCCTCCGGCCTCTGCCGGTTCCCCAAACGGTCAGAGCTCCTGGCTCTCCCGCAGCTTCTACTCCCCACGTGGCTTCAGGGCTGATCCCCTCTCCCCCAGGTCCTCAGGGGGCCCCAGCCTGTGCTCATCCCCCTCCCCTTCCCTGTGCTCTCAGGCACTATCACAGCCCACGGTAAGTCTCTTGTCTGTGGACTCGTTTCCCAGGGAGAGCTGAGCCTGCTTCGCTCACCATGATGTCCGTGGCCCAGAGCTCTGCAGCCGCACACAGCAGGCGGTCCATAAGTGCTCACAGAATCGGTGAGCCGGCGACCATCAGGGCCTTCGGGGCTGACTCGGAAATAAGAAGGGACGCGCCAGAAAAGGCAGACGCTGGGATGAACAGTGATTTGGCAAATGAGGTCTGGTGAAATGCAGCCAGCCCCTCCCCCAGAGGGAGGGAAAAGTGCCTGGACCCCCCGATGCCTCGCTGGGCGGGTGCCTGGACCCCCCGATGCCTCGCTGGGCGGGTGACCATCTGCAGAGCTCTCGGTGCCAGGACGCATTCTGCTCACTGCGATTCTCCAAGGCGGAAACGTCCGTCATTCCCAGAGGAAAGGAGGCCTGGGGGCAGGCCAGCCCGAGGTTGTGTGTAGAGGATGGTGCGAGGTCTTATTCACAGGCAAGCTGGACCACGGGGACAGGCCAGGCAGCAGAGCCCTTGCGCTGGGGACGTGGAGGGTCCCAGTAGAGGACAGGTCATCCATCTGTACCTCAGCCACGCGGCCTAGAGCTGGGTTACTGGGCCTCAGTGCCCGTCCGACCCCAGCCAAGGCGCAGCACTAACGAGGTGCTGAGAAGTGTCTGCCATGCCCGTCACCTGGGCGAGGGTCAGGTCTGACAGTCAGCTCAAGTCCAGCAGCGGGGCACCATGGGCCCACCTAGCATGGTGGCTTGCAGCCAGGTGAAAGGAAAACCTTGTTGGGGGCAGAGGGCGGGTTAGGGAGCCGGCCTGACCCCCAGACCTGATCCCCACCCCCTTGCCCGGGCCGGCCAGCATGCCCACACCTGCTGGTGCCTGGAGAAACCTCGTCTGCTCTCCTCTGGCTGCGTCTGCCACCTGTACATGGGCACTGCCTGCTCCCTCATGGCTCCCGGGAGCCCCCCGACTCGTGGCCCCTCAGAAAGCAGGCTTGAGGACCCTTGCCCGTTCAGGAGGCCACGGCTCCTTGCCTGGAGCTACAGGGCACCTGGGGGAGGCACGTTCAGGCAATCCTAGGTGAAGGCGCCTGGGAATGCAGCTGCCTGTGCAGAGAGGGTTGTGAGCGGAGCTGAGCGTTACCTGACGGGCGATGCAGGGGACCCTCCTGCAGATGAGGGTGACATGGACCCAGGGTCCCCACTGGCCCCTGTGGTGCCTTCTACAGCTCCCAGGATCCCTCATCAGACCCCAGGAATCGGTATTTTTTTTTTTTGGCTGTGTTGGGTCTTTATTGCTGCACGCGGGCTTTCTCTAGTTGCGGTGAGTGGGGACTACTCTTCATGCGGTGCACAGGCTTCTCATTGCAGTGGCTTCTCTTGTCGCGGAGCACGGGCTCTAGGTGCACGGGCTTCAGTAGTTGTGGCACGTGGGCTCAGGAGTTGTGGCACACAGGCTCCGGAGCGCAGGCTCAGTAGTTGTGGCGCACGGGCTTAGTTGCTCCGCGGCATGTGGGATCTAGTTCCCAGACCAGGGCTTGAACCCGTGTCCCCTGCATTGGCAGGCAGATTCTTAACCACTGCGCCACCAGGGAAGCCCCAGGAATCGGTATTTTTAACAAGCTCCCAGGCAGAGGCACCACGAAGACAGAACCTTCAGGCTCCTTGTCCGAAGATTCTACGAGGGACAGAACGCCAGGCACCATCTGCTGATGCATATCTTGAGATTTCAGTGGCTAAAAGCCACCGTCTCCCAGGACCCTGCGATGCTGGCATCCCGCGAGCCCTCCACGTCACCTGGCTTCGTCCTCATAAGCATCCCGTCTTGAAGCACCAGTTGCCAAAGCGCAAGGGGAAGAAGCAGGGGCCCGGGCTCTCCGCTGGGACGGCAGAGCCATCCTGACAGCTGCCCCCTCACACCTAGTTGGAAGCTTCCAGAATCCCAACGCCCCCGCCAGGCTCCAGCAGGACATTCTAGAGAACAGAAGGCTGCCTCCGTACCCCCTCCATCAACTGGGGTGACCAACAGAGGCGCTTAAAGCAGGCAATCAAATAGATTCACAGGGGCCACGTGAGAGCAGTATAATTTTTTTTAAGAAAAGGTCCCTGCGTTGATTCCTAATGAGCTGTCTCTCTCTCCCATTGACAGTCTTGATTCTGGATCAGGGACCCCACTAACGGGCATGATTATCACAGGTGACTTTCTGGCGGGGTGGAGGCCGGCGCCCTCTCTGCGTCTAGACTCAGGCTAACCACCTGGGAGGGGCCTGGAGGAGAAGGGCCACCTCGGATCCTGACAAGAGCATCTATACCCCCTCGGGCTCCACGGACACTTGCCCCGAAGCTGCGGAGACTCGCACAGGACCAGGGCACCACTGGGAGATCCAGGGCTCTGCGCTTCTCGGTCCCGGAACCACGTCTCCCCACGTTCAGGGCTGAAGCCAGTTTATGCCAAGACGGCCACGCAACCGTGTCCAGGGCTGCCGTCCGCACCCCCGCCCGGCTGCCCAGGTCCGATCCCTACACCTGCCCGGTCACCTCAGGCTTCGCTGCGTGTGGACCAGCGTGTCGGCAGCGCAGGCCTGGGCTCTGCTCACCCTCAGGGCACCAAGGGGCACAGACGCCACCGTGGCCCCTGACCGACAGATAAAGAAGTCGGGCTGTGGTGTCGTGTAGAAGCAGCGGCATGGCCCCAGCCCTGGGGACCCAGAGCCTGGGCTCTCAGCCATGGCTCCCTGCAGCCCCTGAAGCCCCTCACTCGGGGGGGAGTGCAGTTGTAGAGGCAGGTGCCACAGGTCACCTCCCCCCAGGCACAGAACTCAGGGGCAGACTCTCCCGGTGCCCGATTCCCGTGGGGTCTGCAGCACGGCAGGGACGTCGTGATGGCACGAGTGTCCTTCAGCCACCACGACCCCCAAGAATAGAGGCAGAGGGGGCGGCTGGAGACCCCGAGAGGCCCCTCCCATGCAGGCTGTGACGGCAGGCAGTTTTCTCAGTTTACAAGTGAGGACAGGGTGAGTGTGGGAGCACCGACGCCCGCCTCGGCACCACGCAGCGGTAACCTGGGTAAACTCACCCACCAGCTCCGCCCCGTCCCCACGATGGAAGCGGAGCGGCGCCCGGACGCCCCAGAGGCCCCGGCCACTCACCTTTCCTTGAAGTCCAGGAAGACCTTGGCCAGCGAGCTGCCCCCCGCCATCATGGACACGTCGATGGCCCTCAGGAAGCTGTGATGCACCTTAATTAGGTCCTGGGACAAAAAGCAACCACGCGTGAGCAGGCACAGCAGGCTGGGGGCACGCGGGCTCCGTGATCCCGCTCCTTCCGGGCTGCCGTTCCGATGGAGGGACGTCCATGTGAGCGGCCGGGCGCCGGGCGTACTTCCTCACGTACACACCGGCTGCCGTTCACTAGAAGGTGCCACAGCCGCCCAGAGTCTGCACCAGCCTGTCCAGACACACGGTGCCCGGCCCCAGCCGGCATCCTGGGGACCCGCCCGCTGTACGCGGGAGTGCAGGGGCGCAGGCGCCCTGACGGGTGAAGTCTCTCCGCTGTGGAAGCGGGGCCTGGGGACGTGTGTCCGCACTCCAGAGCAGAGGGGTGGCTGGCAGCACCGTCCCCCGTCCAGGTCCCCAGCCCTTCTGTGGCCACATGTGCCACTGCTCACGGCAGGATGAGCTCGGGGCCGGGGGGCGCAGGGGCTGCGAAGCTCCGGGGTCTGCGTCAGCCTCACCCACGAGGTGCCCAGCGCCCACCCCTCAAGCCGTCGGCACCCCAAGAAGAGTAGGGCCAGTGCTCCCCGACGAAGTCCACCCACACGCAGCTTCCGGGCCCGGCTCTGCTGACCACATCGAGGTGAGCCCCCCCACGCGGGATGGCCCTCCGGTGTCCGTGTTCAGACACCGCAGAGCAGTGAGGGGCGCTGTTTGCTCAGAGAGGGGGAGGGGACACACTTCCCTCCACTGATGACAAAACCTGGTGCTTCCTCCAGGGCGTGTGCGTCCCGGGCACACCCGCCAGCACAGTATGGGGCAGGGAAGCTCCCAGAAACTGTCCTCTGTCTCCTAAAACCAAAGTCCCCGAGAAATGGGGGCCTGCTCACCGCCCCCCATCCGTCAGCCACGAAAACACCCTTTAGCCAGGATCAACCATGCAAGCCCTGGGGACGGTCCAGTGGGAGCCCGCCTGACGTCCGAGCAGGTTAGGACCTCCAGCCCACACACGGTGAGCCAGGGTGGGGCCCTTACCTCCAGGTTGATGAAGATGGCCGCCATGTCCGCCGGGCTCAGCACGAGCCTCAGAGGGGTCATGTAGTTCTGGAAGAGAGAAGCCCATCACCGCCTGAAGGACGCCTGTCACCGTCGAGGCCACAGTCGCCGGTCGGAGGGGCTCTAACGGCCTCAGAGAAAAACAGGCGACTGCAGGCAGCGCCCCCATTCCCCCATCAAGGGTCCTGCGGGGCGGCCGCTCAGCCCAGCACACGGGGGTGCTCCATGCTTACTGGAGAGGGGGAGACCTGCGCGGGAGGTGTGGGACTGGATGGGGGTCAGGCCTGAGGACCCGCCAGGTGGGCAAAGCTCCACAGAGGGCCCCTTGCACGTGGCGCTGGACTTCCACCCTAAGGCCAGCCAGGGTGGGCTCTGCTGTTTGAGATATTTGAGCAAGTGGGGTCCTCCCGGGAGGCGAGAGGCATCACCCAAGGGAGAGCCTGAGGACCGAGAAATGCCGTGATTCCCACCCGACACCCACTCCTGAGCCTACACCCATGAGTGCACCCCCAAACCTGTCATCAAGGGGCCCGCTCCGGCCCCGCAAGCGCCACAGTGGCAGGGGTGCTTCTGCCCCCGGCCTCCTGGAGGCCCCCGCGGGGCACGACCAGCCACCCTCCCCTCTCCCTGCCCCTTCTCCCACAGGGTCCTGGTCCCCTGGCCCTCTCCTTGGCCGCTGTGTGCAGCAGGAGAGACCTGTCCAAACGAGCAAGCACTAGCGGCTGCGGACGCACCCAAGCACTCCTCCCTGTGCTGTGGCGGCGCCGGCCACCGTGTGACTCGGTTTCCTCACCTGACACGGGGATGGCAACATGGTTAGGGGAGGACTGCAAACACGATCGTCCCCGAGAACACTCAGCACATGCACACCCTGGCTGGGCACGCCCCCAGCTCAACCCCCGACGTGTGCTGCGCCCCAGACGGGCAGCACCCACCCCCAAAGCCCACACTGCAGGGGTGGAGACGGGCCACAGCGGCCCACCGGTTTTCTGCGACGAAACTCGGGCTGCGTGAAGCCTGCAGGGCCCTGGAAGGAGCTGACCCGGGAGCTGGGACTCGAAGGAGTGGGCAGCTGGGACCATGTGTCTGCAGAAAAGCTGGTGGTCGGGGAGAAGCTAAAGGGCGGACACACAAGGGTTGAGTGGGGCGGGAGGAGGGAAAAGGTCAGAAGCCTGGGCCAGACCTGGGGCCAAGGGGCATCTCACAACCCCCGGCTGGAGGCTCCACAGCGCCCTAAACAGTGGGGACCTTCTCAGGCCACCCCCTTATGGCTACACTTGGCCCTACTCTGCAGCGAAAGACCGGCCAGGAAGGGTCCGTCTCAAAAACGGCACTGCGCCAGTGACCACAGGAGGCCAGGGCGGATGGCAGGAGCGGGCCCGCCCGTGGTTCTCCAGGAGCTGGGCAGGCCGGCAGGGAGACAGCGCTGACCGGCCATTCAGGGGAGCACACAGGCCGCCACAGGAGCTCCAGAGGCTCACGTCACTGGGCCCAACTGCGTCCCAGGTGCAGGATGCCCAGTGGGTGGTACTGCTGTTATCGCAGCTCACGGGGTGGGGAGGCTGAGTGCAGACAGCACCCCAGGGAGGAGGGACACATCAAGGGCTCACTCAGCGCCTGGCCTGGGGGAGAGTGTATACAGAAGGCGTCTAGCTCTGGGTGAGGATACACACATAAAGAGCCTAGCTCGGCGCACTCCGGAGCGGAAGCCATAACGACGCCCCGTCTAGGCTGGAAGGAGCCTGTGAAACAAGCCCAGGAACAGTCCAGGGTCCGAGCTGAGGCCAAAGGGTGGAGGTGGGGCCAGGGCCAAGGGTGGCAGCTGACGAGGAAGCTGGGCTGAGTGGAGCCCACAGCCTGTGGGGGCAGAGGGCAGAGGGCAGAGGGCAGAGGAAAGGTGAGGGCGACCTCCTTTTTGGAAGGTGCAAAACCGAGAGGGCCCCTGAGCCCCGCCTCCGTCACCGCTGCCCGGAGTCCCTGCCCGGTGACAGCGGCTCCCAGGAGGCAGGGGTCCTGGGTGGACCCGGCGGCCACGCCCACCTTCTCGATGTCCTCCAGGGTCCGGTAGTACTTGGCTTCCGTCTCCTGGATCTCCAGCAGGCAGCAGCTTCTCTTGTCGTCCTCCGTCATGCCCATTTTCTAGAGGGGGCACAGGAGGTCAGCCAGGACCCCGCCATGCCCTCCACCTGCCGCCCACCCGGGCTCGGCCGTGGGGTCACTGAGCGTGAAGGGGGCCGCGTGGGAGACAAAAGGCCCTTCCCCTCCTTTCTGCAGACGGGCAGCCTGAGGCACAGGGGAGGGGATGTGGTGTGACCCTGAGAACTGACGACAGCGCAGAGATGGGACAGAGGCTTCCGAATCTGTCTCCACCAGACTGGTCTCCCCCTCCAGCAGACGCAGCGGGCGTCACATGCGTAAAGCGCCGACCACGTGCACAGAGAGGGTCTGACCAGCTCCCTGAGGACACGTGTCCACCCGCTGACCCACCTCCCAGCATCAGCCTGCTACCGCCTCAGAGAAAGAAGCCAATTCCCCACAGGGCTGGACTTGCCAAATGTCCACTGCCTCGGACCAGGTTCCGAGCTAACAGCCCGTCGGCAGGGGTCACTGAGGACACGCCTCTGAGGCGGGGCCTGCCCCACCTCTGGGGTGGGACTGACCAAGAGACTGTGGCCACAGGGGCCGGGGAAGAGGCAGCAGGTGGGCTGACTGTCGGAGGTTCTGTGGACGGTCCAGACACTCTCCTTAAGTCCTTTCAGTCCAAGCAAGCAAAGCTCCGGGGAAACAGTGCTGGGACGTGGGACACGCCGTTTGGACTCATACCTGCCCTGACGTCATCCTCCCCCTCCTCCAAGAAATGCCCCAGGGCCCCGCGTGCGTTTGCCGGGGCCACAGCTCTCCAAAGTAACCTGCCAGGCGGGCACATCACCCAGGCCCCCCAGGCCCCTTCCCAAAGCCCGAAGCCCCGCTCAGCCTGGGAATTCAGTGTTGAGGGTCCACAGTTCCCCTAAAACTGTGTGTAAGAATGTGGTGCCCAACAGCGTCTCCCTGGGGACAGGGTCCCGAGTTCCTCCCGGAAGTCAGAGGAAGACGGTGCTGGCAGAACTGGCCCCGGGCCTCCCCTCCACCTGCCACTTACCTGCATGTATCTAATCTGAAAGCATGGAGAGACAAATAGGGCAAAGAACCAGTTAGCGGTGTTTACGCTTATTCAAGCCGAGCTCGGGGAGTCAGGGAGCTCACCCCCATTAGCCAACGGCCCCAGAGGGCACATCACACCCTCCGCCCACCCGCATGGCAGCCTGGTGGGGCGGCGGGGACAGCGCCAGGACCGAGCACATGGCAGCTTGCCCACGGCTGGGCTCTGAGAGTGGCACCTGCCATCTCCTGGCTGTAGCTTCCTTTAGAAACATCACTATTCCCAATACTTTCCACTTAGACCGTTCAGATAGCTCCAGACATGACAGGAGAGGAAATAAAACCAGCTGTTGTATCTCAGAGGACCTGGCGGGTGGCAGGAGATGGACAGGACAGCTCGTGAGCCCAGCGCCGAGACTTGGGGCGCTATGCATCGCTGGGCAGGTGGGACGCTGGTTTGTCCCCAGGACACAGGCGGGCATCTCCCCCAGCCCCGCAGGTCCTGCAAACGCCCCGGGTCCTGTCATGTGCTTTCAGCACCAGGGACAGCAGCGGCCTCTGGGGAGCGCCCACTCCAGGGCTTCTGCAAGCCAGGTGCAGACGGGGTCTCGTGGGAGCTTGTACAGCCAGGGGGCAGGGGATCCCCCCAAACACACAGGCCACTACACCCACATGCCTTCGCCTAACCCAAGGACACCCAGCTTCCAAAGGGCCTGGGGAGTCAGGCGGCGCCCATCTCACTCGGCCTGCTGGCGATGTGGGAGGCCAGCCAGCCTCTCAGGCCGGGGCGGCTAAGCAGAGCCCTCCGGCCCCCTGAGCCCACTTCCCTGGAAGGTCCAGGAGCAGAGCTGCCTACCATAAGGCTGCCCGGGGCGGGGGCAGACCTGGGCTCACAGACCCACAGCTGACTCTCCAGAGTGAGATTCCTGGTAATTGTGGGGAGCGAAACCCACCTTCAGACCCTTGAGGGGCAAAACGAGAAACCCGTTCCTAGAAGCAGCATCTGGGGCTGTGAGCCACTGCCCGGCATCTTGGCACATCTCCCGTCAGAGAGCGGGAAGGGCCTCTCAGAGAGGCCTCGTGGGGAGCTGTGTCCTACCCTTTTGTTTCTCCACCACCAGCTGGTGGCCCCCACACTGAGGGAAAAGACTGAAACCCGCTTTCATAGAAATTTCCCCCATTTCTCTGGTGAGGGCAAATGGCATCAAAAGCCGCCACAGTGGGCAACTGGCATCGCGACCGCCCCCAGGAGTCTGGGGGTGTGAAAGGGCTGTGGTCCAATCCACCGGAGCCCCGTCTCCCGTCCTGGCCTGACAGGAACCCTCCCTCCCCAGTACAGCAGCTGTGGGCAACACACGGAGCTGCAGCAAACAAACATCCGAGACGTGATGAGCCGACGCCCGTCGGAAATAAACATCCTCGCGCAGGAAAGACGCACGGCTGGCTCAGGGCAGAGGGAGGCAGGCTGCCTGAGACCAGCACCGCGTCACTATCTAAGGCTCCCTGCGCAGGAAGGACTCGGGGTCCTGCACGCCCTCCGGAGAAGACTTCCAGAGCAACACGTCCGGGGAGGCGGGGTGGCAGCGGTGTCACATCCCGGTCTCCCTAGAACATTTCACAGGAAAGAAGGGACCTGGCCGACTGGCGCAGGGGATGAACCCCATGGTGGCCAGGAAGGACCGGGTGCAGCTCCCCCCCGCCACGCCCGTGGCTCAGACGGTGGGGTCTGCACAGAGGCTTTAAAGGAGGGGCGGGGCGGGCAGCGGGGGCTCACCATGGGCTGCTGCACTTCCACCTTGATGATGTCCTCATAAATGTCGTCCCCTTCATCCTCGCACGGGACGCAGTCGTAGATGTCCTCCCCCACGTCATGCTCACTGCACAGGAGGGAAGCGGGGGAGAGGGGTGGGCGGCTGAAGCCACGTCCACGAGGGGGGCCCCCGGAGGGGAGAGGCAGTTGGGGCCACCATGAGGCCCTCCCTCTCGGCCTCAGTGTCCTGGTCCAAGGACCGGGCACCTGCTTCCCGTGGTTTCTGGTAGTTTAACCCAGGCAGCCTGGGAGTGCCTTGTGCTCTGCCTGCCGCCCTTCTGGAAGGTCCCACCATGACAAAGCGCACCTACCCCAGCCCTTTAGTAAAAGCAGGGACACACGCTGGGGCCCGGGGGCGAGATGCTGCCTTAACGGGAATCTTTGCATAGCTGATGGACAGGCATGCCCAGTTCTGGGGACCAAATGCCCTCTCCCTGGGCCCACGCCTGGGACCTGGAGCCCCAAGAGCTCTGGGCTCAGCCCAAGGTCTCCCCAGTCCCAGCAGTCGAAGTGTGAAGGTCAAAGTGCAGAGCTCACAGGCACGTGGACGTTTTCCCCACCAGTCAGCAAGGGAGCAGAGCAGAGGGGCGAGGAGTTTGTGATGCACCCTCCCAAAGGAGCAAGGAAGCCACCACTTAACTTACGATTCAATAAACCTTTGTTTTCAGCTCATGATCCTGCCAACAAGTGATCCCCTCTGATCTGCAAGCCTCCAGTCAAGGGACACCTCCTCCAAGAGGCCTTCCGGGATCCCCCGCCCAGTCTGCCATCCGGGACTCTCCGTCTGGAGCTCTTGTACCAAGGGCATCCCTCTCACTGCATCTCCAATTATTTTATAAGTGCCTGTGGAGAAGCCCATCTCTTCCCCGGACGAAACCCAACTTCTTCCTCCCTTCTGATCCCCACTCCGGATACAAAGTAGGTGCTCAGCAAATATTTCACTGAATGAGGCAACAGCAAGTGAGCCAACCCGACTTGTCCCTCACCTCCCACAGGCCCCCAGCCCCCAGGGGTCACTCTGGCCTGGGGATCGGGGACAGGAGTCACCCTGGGCCCAGGGCAGCCAGCTCTTCAGCCTGCCGTGGGGTCCGTCCTCGGGGCAGGCTGTGCTCAGAGGCCAGCTCCCCCGGGAGGCCCACGCCAGCCCCGAGTGCCTCTCTGTGTGAGGACACATCTCAGGGCCTGGCTCAAAGGAGGCCTGGCAAAGTTCTCTTCCGAAAGGCGTCAGCATGAGGTGGACCACTTCCCCTCCCCACCGCACAGAGTCCGGGGGCGGGGGGGAGGGAGGCGAGAGCAGAAACGATTACCCAGCGGCTCTTACGAGTGGGTTTCTGGCCCGTCCCAAACCTAGCTTTTGAATATTAGCTGTCATTCTAGAGGCTGGGGCGGGGGAGACAGAGCGCCCCAAACCTACTGGAGAGAATGTGTCGTATTCAAGGAAGGTCGCAGCAGCCAGTCTCCCCAGAGCCCTGGACACCTCCCCCGTGGGGCTGAGCTGCAATGGGACAGTGGGTAGATGCATCAGACCTCCCTCTGTGGGGGGCGATTCCAGGCACGGGGGTGAGCCAGTGTCTACCTTGATGAGACCCCCGCAGGTAGCTATGAGCAAGGGCAGGAGAGGAAGCTGCTGCTTTGGGGGTACGTCACTTGCTGTTTTACCAACACCACCCCAGGAAGCAAAAGTTGGCCTGAGGACAAAGCCACATCACACGGGGCTCGGCCAGCTAACGGACCCCCCCCGTAACTGTGACGTCACCCACCCCCGACGAGCCCGTCCACAGGCATGCCAACGCACGTGTGGGCACTTGGAAAACACGTATGCTTTTCAACTTAACACACCCTTGGAGATGGAGCGCACTGAGGCCCTTTCACAGATTAGAAAACCACACACCGAGGCTCCACAGCGGCCACAGGGAGCTGCGGGGTGATCCCGGCCCCAGCTCGTCCCTTCTCCCCTCTCCCGCCCGCCCTCCACTGCGAGACGAGTGTCTGGATGTCGGCAGTGCCAAGAACTGGGGTGGGAATCAGCACCCAGATGGTGACGGGGCTCCCAGCTCCTCTCAGAACCAATGAGAAGGCAGAGAGGGGGTTCTGTCCCCCAAGGTGGGCCTTGGGAACGGTCACTCGTGTTGACACAAATCACCCCCGCCTCTCCAGAGGCTGCCCCCAAAGGAAACAGTTCCCGCAGCCCTGCCCACCAGATTGCTGGAGGTCCAGGCAGGTACCTGCAGGGGTTCCTTCCGAAGGATGCCAGACACCCTGGATTTCTGTCGTGCAGCCAAGCGAGGCTGGTGACAAAGGCACTGTCGCGAATTCTGACAGCGTGGAACAGAGGGGAGACACGGAGGCCCCCGGGCTGCTCAGTGCGACACCTCAAAGGCAGATCAGCCCGCTCGTACCGTCCGAAGACAGTCATCAGCTTTGCTCTGATGGGCCGGTGGAAGGAAGTGGGCTGGATGGGGGGACCTTGACAGTCAAATATTCTACGAACCGATGAAATGAATAAAATGACTGAACGTCAGCCTGGAAAGGTCCTCGAGACCATCAGGTGCAGGGACAGCAATCTGCCAGCCCAGGAGCCCCCTTTCTCATCCCACCTTTGGGGGAACATCTGACTGACCCCAGGACTCTATCCCATCCAGCTCGGAATGTCTTTCGGCAAAGACCCCCATGCAGCCCCCACCATGAGTCAACCGGAATCAGGGCTCGAGATGCAACTGAGCCCAAAGTTCTCTGTCGTGCGGATGGGGAAGCCGGGGTGCACGGGCGGGGAACTGGCCACGTGGTCTTTCGGAAGCCGCGTTCCTGCTCTGCTATCTCCTGGTCGGTGGACCGGCCAGAATGCTTTCATTGGCTGAGGACCTGATGGCGTGGGCACTGAGGGCTCTTCAGAGAAACAGAGCCGGCGATCTGTCGATCTTAGGGTGATGCAGGCGCCCGCCCCATTAGGACCCCAAGCAAGAGCTGTGCTTGACGGAGAGGACAGTGAAGGCTGGAGAGGTCAGAAGCTTCCCAGACAGGTGGGACTTGAAAGACGCTTGGACACCAGTGTCGACCGTGGGGTCCTATGGAAGGTGCCGAGGGGCAGAGTCCCTTCTCTGCCACCCTCTTCACTGGCACCATCCGCAGATCTGGGCATGCACCGACGTCTACACGCACCTGTTGTGTCTACAGAGCACCTACTGCATTTCGAGCATGGGGCGGAATGCCGTAACTCAGGCTTCTCATTTGGGGGATAGGATTTATGTAGATCGAGAGGTACCCTGAGCTCCACCATTTTGACAAGGGGACGCCCCTGTGTAATTCACACCCCGTGACATCACAGAGCATCCTCTTCTCCCCTGAAAGTCCCTCTCCTCCCTGATCGACCCCTCCTCCTCCCCTAGTAACCCGCCTCTGACTGTTCCTCACCAGAGATTCCCTTCGTCTGTTCTAGAACGTGGCGTCAACTGCATCGTCTGTTACATTCACGTCTGTGTCTGGCTTCCCCTCCTCGACATCATGCCCCTGAGATCCAGGCTGTTGCCTCCATCAGCAATTCATTCCTTTTTATTGCTGAGTCCTAATCCCACAATTTGACATCCATTCTCCTTTTGATGAACATTTGGGTTGCTTCCAAGTTCTGGTTATTGTAAATAAAAGCTGCTAGGAGCATTTGCCTTTGTGTGTGTGTGTGTGTGAGCATGTGCTCTCATTTCCTTTGGAAATGAAATTCCATGAGGAGTGGAATTGTTGGATCAAAGGGGAGGTGTGTGTGTTTATCTTCATCAGTAACTACCAAGCACTTTTCCAAAGTGGCCGCAGCGTTTACTCCACCACCAGCAGTGTACACGAGTTACAGTTGTTGCGGTTCTCTCCAGCTCTGGCGGGTTCCAGCCTTTTTAATTTTAGCCACTAGAGGGGGTATGTAGTGAGAATTGCGGTTTTATTTTGCATTCCTGCAAAGATCAATGATGTTCACATTTTTTCTGTGTACTTATGGACGTTTGTGTATCTTCCTATGAGAAAGGCTTGCTCAAGACTTTTGTCCATTTCTAAAAATTGGTTGCCTTATTCTTGTTGAATTCTAGGAGTTCTTTATATATGATGGATACAAGTCTTTCGTCAGATATGTTTTTTGAACTTTTTTTTCTCAGTCTCTGGCATGGCTACTCGTTTTCTTAATGGTGCCTTTTGATAAACATTCATTTTCATTTTAATGAAGGCTAATTTATTGACTTTTTCTTCTATGGTGTCCTGACTCTATCCTGTGTTGCACCTACAAAATCTTTGTGCCTTGTGTAAGAAATCTCTGCTTTCTTCCAGGTTGCAAAGGACTTTCTCCTGTATCTTCTTCTAAGACCTATATGGTTTCAGTGTTTTTGTTTAGGTCTCTAATCCATCTCAAATGGATTTTTGTGTATGGTGTGAGGTAGGGATCGAAGTTCATTTACTCATCCCCACGTGGATATCCAGATGTTTCAGAACAATTTGTTGAAAACTTTCTTTTCTCCATTGGATTGCTTGGATCTCTTTGACAAAAACCAATTGACTATACATGTGTGGGTCTGTTCTAGAATGCTCTGTTCTAGCCCATCAATACATTCAGCTATCTTTATGCCAATACCCCTCTGTCTCGATTAATTTATTTTATAGAAAGTATAAAACTAAATAGAGAGTTTTATAGAAATCAGGCAGTGTAAATTCTCTAGCTTTGTTCTTTTATAGGACTGTTTAGACTATCCTAAAGTCCTTTGTATTTCCACATCAACTTTACGATTACCTTGTCAATTAAAAAGAAAAGTCTGTTGGAATTATAATAGGAACTGTAGTGACTACAGTTTAATCTGGGGGAAAATTGACATCTTAACAATATCATCTTCCAACCCACAAGCATAGTATACACTTTCATTTATTTAGGTCTTTAGGTCTCAGCAACATTTTGTAGTTTTATCATAGAGGTTTTAGAATTTAGGAAGCTTGGGACTACTGTTTTTTTCAATTTTTTTTTTCCTGCCTTATTCTCTCTTTCTTCTCCTTCTGGGATTCCAATTATACCTGTTAGACCACTTGATATTGTCCCACATGTCTGAGGCTCTGTTCATATTTTTCAACCTCCTTTTCTCTCTGTAATTAAGAGTGTATAACTTCCATCGAACTACTGAATATTTTCAAGTTCAATGACTCCTTCCTCTGCCATCTGCAGTCTTCTATTAAACTGATCCAGTGACTGTTCATTTGTTATCATGCTTTTTGGTTCTAAAATTTCCATTTGGCCCTTTTCTATAGTTTCTTGTTTCTCTGCTGAGGCTGCTCATCTGTTCATTGATTTGGTGCATATTTTCCTCGAAGCCCTTATTTATAAAAGCTGCTAACTGTGACTTCTAAGTCATCTCAAGGTTGGTTCCCCTCGATACTGTTTTTTTCTTGAGTGTGATTCACTTGTTCCTGTTTCTTTGTAAACTTGATGATTTTTTTTCATTGGACGCTGGGCGTTATGAATGATTCATTACAGAGATTCAGATCCTACTAGTTCTTCTGAAGAGTAATACTTGTTCTGACAGTTACCTCGGTTGGTTGTACTTAAACTTCACACTCTACCTTCCCTGCAGTGGGCAGCAGCTGAAATGGCTGCTAAATCCAGTTTCCAGCTGCGACACTTTTTGCTGGAAACCTTAGGGACTCTCCTGTGTGTGTGAGGTTTAGTGGTCAACCCAGGATTTAGGTGGATTCTATGAGCAGATCTGAGCCTGTGGGTCCCTCCCTGCCAGCATTCCCTGCCTAACTTTCTGCCTGTTCTGCCACCCCCAATTCCTTTCCTCTGGCACCTCAAGCCAGTGGATTGGGGATGCCCTCATACAAAAAGACTACAAGCGCTCGATCCCATCCACAGTGAGCAGCTCTTGAAGAAACAGTGGGTTCCTCCGGGTAACAGTAAGATGATACCGTCTCCCTCCCCCTACCCCCCACCCCGTACTCACAGAAGGAACAGGACTGAGACACCGGCAATACAGCCCCAACACACGTCCACCACCATGATCTCAGCTGCTCTTCTATCTCAAAATCAATAAAGACAAGAACAGCCATTCACACAGGATCAATTTTCACCACATTCACCTCTTCTAATTGACACAGGGCACTGAGGTTAAAAATAGGCAGAGCCAGAAACACCAGAGAGAGAGAGCTGTGCTCTGGCATCTGAACTTGGGACAGAAGAATCTCAAAAATGCACACCCAATCACTGCTCTCCATTCTGCAAAATGTCTGTTATCCAGAGCCTGTTGAAAACTTGTGGGGGAGGGAGGGGTACATCGGGAGTTTGGCATAAACAGATACACACTACTATATATAAAATAGATAACCAACTAGGACCTACTGTATGGCACAGGGAACGATACTCAATCTTGTAATAACCTATAAGGGAAAAGAATCTGAAAGACAGATATAGATGTATGTATAACTGAATCACTCTGCTATACACCTGAAAGTAACACAACATTGTCAACCAACTATACTTCAATTAAAAAAACAAAACAAAACACCTTGAGTACTGAATGGTCAGCTTCCTGCCTGTAATGTCCTAACTTTACCGCTGTCTGCAGGGCCTCATTATAGAGCCATGAGGGCACTCATAATCCTACTGTCTACATTTACGATTCTTTTTAATTGTGAAAATACTCCCCAACCATTATTTAATTCAGGTCAGTGAACACTAAGAAATACAGGTTCATGTATATTACACAAAATTATAAAACAGGAGCATTAAAATTTCATCTTGTGCATGTTCCCCATTATGGGAGAAGGGGAAATAAAAGAAGAAGCTAAGAAGTGGGGTTTTTAAAAAAATGAAAACAAAGTCATAAAAGTAAAGTTACACATATTTGTTCAACTCAGCAATTAAGATGAAAAGACCATCAGATTTGATTGGCTTCATCGATACTTATCCTAAGACCAATTCTGTGCCGGTAGGTAACTTGTGGAATCTGGGGGGACACAGAGATGACAGAGGCACCAACGGACTCTGTCCCGTGGACCTCACAGTCCAGATGGGGAGACAGACAGGGCAGCAGTTACGTCTGAGACGCAGACCCTTCTAAACTGGGGGAGTGTCATGTGTGTGGGGTGACAGGCTCTGGCTTGTCCCTTTGGCGAACATCCCATGGAAATTCCACTGTTACCCAAACTCTTAGCTACGGCATCGCCTCCAAGTGTGAGTCTCCTGAACAGGGCAGGGGATACACTACAGGTCTCAGCATCTGCTAAAGCAGGTGCGTTAATGCTGTGACCAGCTGTGCCCAGTGCATCTGACGGCCGTAGCTCTTGAATGCAGGAAAAGGAAATGACAGGTGTGGGCTCTGGAGTGGGGGAGGGGTGCAAAATGAGGTCCCCCGAGCGTCTGAAGTGTCCTGGAGTGCAGGGCGGTGACATGGAGGTAGATCCCATGGGGTACGGATCCCGGTCTGTTTCCTCCCTGCAACACGAGCTCCATGACCCCCAGCTCTGCCCTGGCCCTCAGAACCGGAGCCAGCCCCCAGCAGCCCCTGCACACCATCCCACGGCAGAGAGGCAAGGAGTCTGGACCCCCATCTGGGCCTGGTGCACTCACCCCAACCCCCAGCCCAACCTCCCACAGTCATTGAAAAGGACCCCAAGGCCCTGAAAAAACCCGGAAGAGCCTCTGAGTCACCCCAGCGGGAGTCCATCACCGCAGGTGGTCTCGGCTACACCCCGGTTCTTTTCCCATCATCACTCGGACCAACAGAGCCTTGCCTTGGGGTGTCAAGTTATCAGAGGCTGGGTTTCATGGAGAAACTGCACGTCCCCGCCGTGCCGGAGCCACCCGTGTACGTAACCGCGCTCGGTCAATGCTGGACCGCAGGGCTGGTGGGTCCCCTTCTCCTTCAGCTCAGGCCGGGGGCTCTCGGGGTGGGAACCTGACTCTCCCAAAAGTGACCCCCGTCGGGGGAAGCAGTCAGGCGAGTCCGAGATGGATCCTCAGCCCTGCCAGTGTCTGGCTCTGCAACTCTGGGCAGGAGAACCTAAGCCTCGGTCTCCCTATCTGCAAACTGAGAATAAGGCCAACCCCCCGGTAGGGTCATTGGAAGGACCAGCCTCAAAGGAGATGACCAGCAGAGGCCCAGCATACAGTAGGTGCTCAATAAGTGACCATGGCCCACCAGCCCGTGGGTGAGAGGGGAGGGTCAATGAGACGATACTTAGCTCAGGGGTCCATGCTCGATCAACAGACACCGGCAGCATTAAATACCTCGGATGTTCTGACACGCATCAGACTAGACAGCTGGGAGCCGGGTGTCAGCACTGATGTGTCCTTGGTAGGTTTCAGAGATCGCCCTTCTCTGTCCATTTGTCCAGGAGAGAGCGGAGGACGATGTGCGCGGGGGAGTCCGGGACCACGGTGGGGACGTGCATGCCTGCTCACAGATGAGCCTCCCGGCCAAGCCCACGCCACCGCGAGACCTCAGCTCTCCCTTCAGCTGGACGCCACGTGGATGCCACGGCCTCCCCAGCCCCAAGCCCACGTTCCGGGACAGAGATCTCCCTGCCGGCCTCCTCTCCCCTCACCCTTTCACTCCCGCTGCTTTCCGGCAGCAGCTGAGCTGACAGATGCTAAATCCCCCAAATTATTCTGGTCCTGACAATGGCCTGAGATCCTCCGGGAGGGCCCGAGCGCGGCCTGCTGCCCTCCGGAGATGGCAGAAAGCTCGCCTCCCGCCGAGACCCCAAGGCCCGCCCCCCGCCCCAGAAGCCTTGCCGGCCTGTCCCAATTCTGGTACAGAAAGTCAGCTGCTCAGAAGAGCCCCCCGCCGCCTATGGAAAATCAAAGAAAAGCCAACAAACTCTCCACTTTCTGCCTCTGGCGAGCCTCTATGTTTATGACGGACATAAAATATCGCTACTGACAGATGCGATACGCACTCTGGCCCCAGGCTGTCTGATGCTGGGAAGCAGGATCCCAAATCGCCATTAAACTGTTACCAGGAAACCAAACCTGACATCTCCCGACCTCCGTCCACACCATGCAGTGCGGGCGGCAGGGAGAGGGGGCTTCAGAGGGCCCGGAGAAGCCAGCTGTCGGCTGGATGGGCTGCACGTGGGGACAGACAGACAGACAGATAAGGCGCTGCTAACACTAGGGAGGTCGGCCTCACATGCCCTCAGCGGACCCTCCCCCCAACAGTCGAGAGAGGGGCTGCTCTCCCTACAGATGGGGAAAGCAGGGCCCAGAGAGGGCAAGATGGTCCCCCAAGGTTGTAAAGCCATTTAGGGGCGCACCTGGAGAAAGAGGCGGCTACCAGATTCCCAGAGGGGGCCCAGCTCGCCCGGCAGTGTGCTTCCGGCCATAACTCACCCTTTTCCAGGGATGCTTTCTAAGCAGCAGAAGAGTCTTCCCACCGTGAGCCAGACTCGGTCACAAGGATGAGGCCCAGAGGACTGTCCTAGCCAAGCAGCAGCTGGCTCCTTTGTCATGTAAAGTGTGCTGTGCGACCTCAGGCCAATCACTTACCCACGCTGAGTCTTCATTTCCCCAACTACAAAATGGGGGCGGGGCCACCCACCTTGCAGGGTCCAAAAGGCTAACAGGGCAAAACTCAAGCACCGGGCCTGGCGCTCAGGGGGACCCACTGCACGGCACCTGGAACCACGCCTGGATCCTTAATATAAGAACAGCAGATGTCCAGGGCCTCCATGGTGTGCGGGGCCCAGCTCAGGTCACCTGCCTTTTCTGTGCTCTGTTCCCTCGAGGATGACCCTCGCGGGGAGCTTTCCTCTGGGGCGTGGGGGACAAATGCAGGAAGACGAGGACAGCACAGTGACGAAGATAATCCTGGTGGACGTTGTCATCTTCTGGGGAAGGGGCACCTCATTCAGCTTCTTGGAGGAGGTGACCTCCGGGCTGGGTTATGTAAGAGGAATAAGGGTTTGGCAACCAATACAGCAGATATTATGTACATGACAGGGTTTTTTATCGTTAAATCCAACATGTCATGCTTATTCATTTTTTAAAGGAATATTTCTTAAGTGCCACTGTGTGTCAAATTGTGTTGAACACACGGGAAATAATGTAAGAAGGGCCTAGTCTATCCTCACGGGGTCCTGGAAGTCAGTATCAGGACAGTGATTTGGAGAGGCCTTTATTAGACAGACTTTTGGCCACAGCCCAGCTGGTTCCCGCTTTCTTCTCGAAAACAGTAAAATGAATGCGTACATCCTTCCACACTGGCCTCCCCACCCTACAGAGACTGTGCGAAATCTGACCCCAGAATCGCTGTGACAGCCTTGTCCTGAAAGGACCCGGGGTTAACTAGGTATTAAAAATAAAAATTCACGTTAAGTCTGTGTCGTATCTGCTGGCCTGCATAATTTAAATATTTAGCCAGGGCAGAGTGGCAACCGGGCATCTGCTCTGCGTTCATTCAGAAGGGCCCCTGTGCTCTCTCTAGCACAGAGGATGAACAAGCTTCTTTCCTGAAGTGCTGCAGGTCAGGGTTTCAAGGTCAATGAAGCCCTGGGCCCCCACGGCAGCCAGGACCTTGCAAAACTGCACAGGCCCAGGTACCAAGGGGCCGAGACGTCCCTGGAGGGCAGGGCAGGGAGCCTCAGAGCCGTGGGGCGCAGAGCCCAGGGCTGTCATTTGCACCGGCTGCCTCCGTAACCAGAAGAGGGGGGAGCTACGAGCCTGTTTACCGCTCAGGGTGAGGATGGGCTGCCCTCTGGCCAACCGACAGTCCTGCAGCCAGCTCTGGGAGGGCGGGGGAGCATCGGGCACCTAGTCTAGGCCACAGGGGCAGGAGAGCCACTGGGCTGCACACACACGGTGACTCTGGGGCCGGCACGGCTAGCCCTCAGGTCCTGAGTAACAGACACAGCTGAGACCCAGACTCTCCCAGGACCCCAGCCCAAAATTAGGCAGTGGCCGGCCTGGTGGGGGCGGGGACAGGTTTCCTAAGTCACGTTTTGGCAAATCCTATGCAACTTCCATCCCCTTCCAGCAACACCTCCTCTGGGAAGCCCTCCAGGTGTCCTGGCCTGTCGAGGTCTGATCCCAGTGGACACCGCCTGGATAGCTCCTGTGGGGCTTAGAAGAGCTGTAAGAATGAGAACTGCAGGGCCCAGGTCACCGCAGGGCCCCACCAGACAGCCCTGGGGCGGAGAGGGCAGTCAGGCAGGTGGCCTTCTGAGTCAGACCTGCTTCAAGTCCCCTCTGCCCCTCAGCCACAGGGCTCAGTGTGGGGACAGACCCCCGTGTGCTCCGTGGACGCTGGATTCATTCCCTCCAGCTGGCCGGTCCCAAAGCCGGGCCGGGCCTCCCAGACTTCCCGTGAGGATGGAGAGCCCCTCGACAGGGAGGCACACAGCTGGCGCTCGCTAAGTGCACACTGTACAAATGAAGGCCTGAACGGCCAGAGGGGAGGCAGCTGGGCCGGTAGACTGGGTGGCCCTGTCCAGCAAGGACCACGGGAGAGCCGAGGCCTGCCCGTGCATGGCTGTCCCCACTCAGCAGCCCGGAGCCGGGGCGCCCGGTCCGGGGAAGCAGGCTGCAGAGCAGGCGGGAGACCTCCGCAGCGCCCAGGGCTCAGGGGACCCTGCCCGTCCCTGTCCAGCCAGGCCCTGCACCAGCCTGAGGAGGGCGGCCACCGACACCGCCACTTTGGGGGGCTTCACTGTCAACCCCCTTTGGGCCACGGTGGGGTCCGTGTTCTACACGAAGCGGGCTTTCTGGTTTGTTTGTAATGGGGCTGTTTCTGTGTAGTCTGCTTTCAAACTCGTCCCCTCGGAGAAGCAATCCTTTGGGAGAAACACGAGACGCCCCCAAACCCAGCGACCCGTCCAGGCCTCGCCTTGGGTGTCCCCCACACGTGCAGGTCTCCCGCTGGACACTGAACTTTCACACGAGGCAGCGTGAACGTAAGGGAACTTCCTTTGTGGCTGGGAGCCGCGGGCGGGCAAGGTCACCGGGTGGGGTGGGCGTAGGCTCTCCTCGACCGAGGGTCACCGTCGGGCGGAGCAACAGTTGCCCGTCCCCTGGAGTAGGGGGCCGGCAGGAGGGGCGTGGCCTCCGCCCTTCCAGCAAGCGGCCCCCACCCCCGGACCTGTGCACGCCCACCTCGCTCCCCAGGGACCAGGAAGACCAGCTCCAAGAAGATGCCCCAAAGCCCCTTGAAAGCGGCTTCGACTCGGGGAAACTCCTACATTTCATGCATCTTAAAAAATTACCCCAACGATGCTAACACGACGCCTTTAAAGCTGCGAAGTCATCTTATGACGTAGCAAAGCGCGCAGCTATACATCTACGGATAAGTTATATTCCCCGCCGCGTCACGACCGCATTTGTTTAAGCCTGAGAATCACTTCAATTCCGAGGAAAGCGAAACCGGTGTCAAGGAGCGGCCTCCCCGATCGTGAAACCGTGGCTCCGTCAGGCTCGAGGTGCCCCACGTAGCATCTGGGCCGGTGCTTTCACTCCAGAGATGGGGGAAGTGAGCCCCGAGAAGGATCGAATGGGCCCAGAGAAAGACAGAAAGCCACCATGTGCGGCCGAGACGGACGCGCCCCTGCTGTTCCTCGGCCCGCGTGATGCTCTCTCTCCAGCCGGCAAGGATAACCTTGAGGCGCCCCCTCCACGCCGGGCGCCCCCCAGCACTGAAGCACACCCAGCTGGGGGGTCTCTGCAGGCCTTCTGATGCAGGCCACGCCTTCCTGGGTATGAGGAGGGTGGTCCTTCCCAGCACGTCCCAGGGTGCTTCGACGATTCCGCTTTCTCGCAACCACCTTGCGGTGTCTCAAACCTGCCACGCCTCCCCGGGGCAGGCCTTGGCAAGACTGCTCCTTCCACTGGGACGCCAGCCCCACCCTTCAGCCGATTCCCACTTGGGCTCCAAGACTCAGGGGTCACCTCTTCCGAGAAGCCTTCCCTGATTTCTGAGCTGGCCTTCACCCGGCCCCACTCTGGACTCCCGTGGTGAGCTGTCTCACGAGTGTCGTTTTTCTGTGTGCAAATCTGGCTCCCAGCCCCTGTGGGGGGGGGCGCGCCCAGTGCAGATTCCTAAACCCTGGCCCACCCAGGAGTCGGGCAGGTATGAGAAGGTCGGGGGGCAGCTCCAGGTTCCCGGGAGCACCTGGAAGGAAGCAAGGGGTAGCGGGAGGGACGAGCCGTTAGGCAAATGCAAGGTACTAATCGTCAGGGCAGTTCAAAAACAGGCCTCTCATTGGGGGCTCAGTTTGCCTGATGAAGCGTTTTTTTAAGTGGCACTATTTTGTGTTAATTTTTTCAACCAGCTGCTCTATTATCTGATTATACATTATTCAAGGATCTCAAAAGTGAGCTTAGAGCGCTAGAGAGCATCAGCTTAGTTCAGCATCGTCCATTCAAAGGCAGGGGACTCTGCGCTGGCCCCCGGAATGCCGCTCCGAGACCCGGGCTGCCCACGTGGGGCCCCCAAGCCACACGTGGCTACGCGCTCACAAACGTGGCCAGTGGACGGACCCGACTCCCATTCTGCACGAGAATGTCAGCTACTTCATTAATGATCACGTGTTGAACTACATGATACACTGGGTTCAGTAAAAATACATTCTTAAAATTCATTTCACCTGTTTCTTTTTTCTGTTTCTGGTGCAGCTACTAGAAAATGAACAATCGCACAGGCGGCTCGTGTATGATTTCTCCTGGACGGCGCTGCCATGCCATTTGGAAACCGGAGACAAAGGCCACGTCCTTGGTAGACCGGGAGGATGGGAACCGCTTCCCCTGCCTGGGCGCTCAGGGTGTGCCCGCTGGGCGCTGTGCTACCGCAGTGTAGCTGACGGCCGACACCGCGTGTTACACGCAGGGGAGCCGTGGCGCGGAGACTGGGTAACCTGCCAAAGCCCACGTGGTAGGACACGCCAGGGCCGAGGCTCCAGGTCTGCCCAGAGACGCCCTCGGCTGCTTTGGGAACAAGGCAGAGGCTCCCGCGCAGCCGGGTCGGTGCCCCTGCTTTAGGTGGGTGGAAGGGGGCTCTCCGTGTGGAGCGGCGTCTCGGGGGCTGAGGCTGCAGGGCCCTCAATGACCCACCGGGGCGACGCTGGGGGGCTCTGAAGACACGCCCGGTAGGAACGGCGCCTCTAGCGAGGATTCTGAGGGGCCCACGTGGGAGAGCCACATCTCTCCTCCAGCAATGCCCACGCTCGCCCCTCGCAACCCAGCACGCTCCCCACTCCCCACTCCCGCTGCCCATTTCCAGAAAGTGCACAGTAACCAGCTGGTGGCTGAACAAATCCATGACTGATCGACTGACTGAACGGAGAAGGCGTTCTCGGGGCCACGCACAGCTGGTGGTCCCCCACTGGTGCCCAGACCCCCCACCAGACTCGCCTTTCCCCAAACAGCTGCGGAGTGTCGAGGGGCCCCTTAGAAACGTGAGGTGATCATCCTTTCTGACACCTGGCCAGAGCCCAAAGGAAAGAATTAGCTGGTTCTGCTCGAAACGTCACTCCCCGGCTCCCTGGCGCTGCCTGGCTTCAGATCCGGGCCAGTGCCCCGTTCCCTGCCCCGGGGAGGCCAGGGAAGAAATGACATTTCTGTTTGTGTCTTGTAAACTGCCATGATGGATAAATATGAATCCCAGGTCCGCAGAGACAGGACGCTAGGAAATCTTGATTTTCAGTAAAAGGAGAAGGGGGAAAAAAGCATGAAAAATTTATTAACCTGGAGCCTCTGGGACGAAACTGCAACTTCAAGACTCGAATTCATTCCCCTCCCCTATTAATGTATGATTTACGTCTGCAATAACTGCAGCCATAAGGAACTCATTGGATTAAGGAGGCTCTCTCTTAATGTCATGGAATAATATTATTGAACTGTGTGCAAAGCCGCACATCCCCCAGGCTGGCTTCTCCGTGCGAGAGGAATTCCATCCTGTGAGAGGTCAGACACAGGCAGAATAGACCGAGAAAGGGGAAAATGGGCACCCGGGCTCGCTGGCCAACTCACCGCCCAGGAATCCTCCAAACTGAACGTGAAAGAGCCATTGGGACGGGCTAAGCAGGGGGCCTGGCTGGTACAGAGGACGCTGCACGAGGGCGCCATGGGCCCCATCATCCTGGAACCCTCAGCCTCTGCTGACGCCTCATGCATGTCTCGGGAGGGCAGAGACCCCCAGCCTCAGCTTGGGGGTGACTCGGGAGAAATGGCAGATCAGGACCCGGCACTCAGCACTGGGCAAGGGGCTCCCTGGACCCTGGGGGGGCCACTGACTTTGCATGGTGGGGAGGTGAGGGTACAGGCTCGGGGTAAGACGGCAGCTCTGCCGCTCCCTCGCTGAGTGACGTAGGCCAGTAGCTTCCCTCCCGAGGGCTCAGTTTCCTTATCTGTAAAGCGGGGGCCCCCCTAGAACACCCCTCACGAGGAGACTGTGGGGCTGAGTGGGGCACAGAAGGAGATGAACATTATCGCTTGGGATGCGCTGTTAGGCCGCGGGCACGGGGTGCCAGCTGCTGGGGGGGGGGCGGTGACATAGAGATGCAGGGACTGACCTCGGGAACCTTCCGGTCTATCACAGTGCACCCCACAAACACCCCAAAGGGCAGACAGGGGTGTGGGTGCTCTGTGATGCATGGGGTGTGAGTGAGGATGCTGTCTGGGCGGGCGGATGGACGGAGGGTGAGAGGCTTCCCAAAGTGGGGGGCGCTTAGGCCCGGACTCGGCAGACAGGGAGAGGCTCTCCACGGCGGAAAATGCCGGGAGGGCGGGCGGGAAGCAGCCCCAGCGCGGAGCTCAGCCAGCAAGGGGGCTGCAGATGGGGGGGGACCCCTGCGGGCCTCCCCCCGGCCGTGCCTCTCTGAGCCTCGGTTTCCTCACCCCTCACGGGGGGTGGGGGAAGGTGGGCAGCCACTCATTCAGCCCCGCGCCTCGGGAGGCCCCGTGGGTTGGAGTGCACCTTTCTCGAAATTTTCCAGGTCCCCCTCTGATTCCTGGGACCAGGCAGTAGCACCCAGGTAGGGAGCCCCAGGCCCTGGTTGGGACTCGTGTGGACCCTGGGCCCCATTTGCCCCCTCAGGGTGCTCTCCACCCTCGGACCCACATGGGGTCGACCAGGTATCCCGAGGATCGCCACCATTCGCACTGGGGTCAGCCCAGTTTCCGGAAGATGGGCTGGTGGCAGCTGTGCCCACTGGCCAGTGAGTGTTTCACTCACAGATCACATAATGTTGGGCCGCCAGCTTGCTGCCCACAGGCTGATTCTTCAATGACTCCAATTATTTAAATGGACAGAGATCCTGCAAAGAACACCTGCCCAGGCCCCATATCCTAGAGGCAGGCTGGATGGGGCGTGGAACAAGCCGGGGGCCTGGACACAGCGAGCGCACGGCAAATCCCGGCTCTTACTCTGATTACGATTCTTATTCCCAGTCTGTGCTGTAAGACGAAGGAGAGAGAGGCCACGAGTCTTCCCAGAAGGAACGGCCGTTAATCCGGGAACAAAGACAGGAAAGAGGCCCCCAGGGGCAGGGATCCGGGGAAGAGGGTCGTGGGCCTGCCAGGTCAGGAGCCACGTGGGACCACCCCACGGCCTGGGCAAGCCCGTCATCTCCCGGGCCTCGGTCCCCACCCCCGCAGGATAGGGCGGCCCTGCCAGCTCCACCCTGCCGCCCCTTCTCCGAGCAGCAGGCCACATGACCCCACCCCCGGCCACAGCTGACCGCGCAGAACCCAACCATCTCTTCTGGAAGAGCCGCCGCCCAGGGATTCCTGCCAGTCCCTGGGGGGCTCCAGGACCATGAGGTGAAACGGCCGGGGAGGGGCAGCTGGACCCAGGCTGCATGAGATGGTGCAGGAAATCCTTGGAGAGAGGAATCGGGGGGACCCGGGGCAGGCAAAGACAGGGCCTTGGGAGAAGGGGAGACGCCCCAGTGGCTTCAGGTGGCCTGGCCTTGGCCCAGCCCCAGCCCGTGTCAGGCCACGAGACAACCCGGAATCACCATCTGCCTTTGCCTGTAACCTGTGCTCCAGGGGCCCCAGCTTCTGGAAACGCCAGCTCTCTCCCATCCGCAGCACAGCCTCCAAGGGCCGATCTAGGACACCTCCCCAGCCCCACTGCAGCTTCGACAGAGAAGCCCGGCAAAAGCCAGCCCTCGTCACGCCTGAGCCTGGGGAGGAGGGCCGCAGCCACGTCACCAGCAGACACGCTGGGAGCCTCCTGGAATGTGGGGTGAAGAACCGCGCATCCTTCCGGCAGGGGAGCCACACCACCACCCCCGTGGGGACGGCCCGTGCAGACGGCCGAGACCAGCGCCCGTCGAGGGGGCCCGCGTGAAGCCCCGCTCCCCACCCTCCCCTGCCTGCCTCCTTACTCTGCCAGTTCCTCCAGGCTGCGGTAGACGTCATCGTCATTCTCCGCGGTCTCCTCCGAGGGGAAGGGCCTGTGGGAGAGGAGACGTCAGGGGAGTGAGCAGGTCTCGGTGGCACCGCCTGTGGTCCACCACGGGACCCCCGGAGCGAGCGCAGGAGCAGGCGGGCTTCTGTCCGCTCCCTCGTGGAAGGAAACAGGGTGCACGTTATGTGGCTGTGTGATGGAGGACCACCCAGATGGACGTGCCTAGAATGAGGACCCCATGCCCAGCTCGGCCCCGGACACCGGAAGTCGGTCCCTCTGTCCAGGTCCCTGCATCCCTGTTGGCAAACGAGGGAACCAGGTCAGGGACGGCAGGAAGCTTCCGTCCGTGCAACTATCCTGCTTCCACACGCCAGGGGGACCCCAGACACGGGGATGTGGGCTCCCCTGGGCATCCTCGGCGGGGAGCACGGGAACCTGTCTTTAGGAGACAGAGAGGGTGGGCCGTGAGCCCCAAACTTATCTGGACTTGAGACCCTTATTTTCCATAAAAATCTCCCAGTTCTGTATTGGGGGGATGCCCAGGGTCCCCGCAAACTCTGTCACCCCAAAGACGCATCTGGGAGGAGGAAGAGAAGGGCCCAGGAGTCAGAAAGCTTCCCGCTGGTGTGAGGAGGGCGGCATGGCAGGGTCGTCGCCTGCAGACAGGCGTCTACCCCGGCAGCTCAGAATCCGTGGGAGGGGAACTCACGGGGAGGAAAAGGGGGCTCCCTGGGAACGCGGGGTCTCGGGCCGCACCTGTCACTACTGCAAAGTGAACCTGGGCCTGACTCCTGGGAAAGGGGGTGGAGCCAGCCCACGCTGCCCAGGTGCTGGGGGCCGGCCAGTACAGGTGAGGAGTGTTAGGGCGTGAGATGCAGGTGACACAGCCCTGGGCGCAGCCGGGCTCACGGGAAGGAATGCAGGTGCGGCACCGGCCCCAGCCCCGCCTGCACGTGGCACGTGCTCGTGGGGAGGGTGGGTGAGCCCACCGGCTCTGTCACCCCGAACTGGGATCTCATCTGGAGACTGATATGAGATCCCAGTTCATGAAGTGGAGGAAAGGGGCAGGTCCGCAAGCGGAACAGCGCATTCTGGGTAAAGAAGCGATTGGGGTGGAAATGGGAAGGGCACACTGTGGGCACCATACCCATACCTGGACCCCCATGCCCACCACCAGCACAGGGAGCCCATGCAGCAGCCCTTCAAGGAAATGGGCTTCCGACACACTCTCCGGGGCTCCCCGGGGTGCCCTGCACACCCACGTGCAAGCGCCCACTCCTGCCTCTCCCGCAGGGACCTGCAGACGGGTGCATGGTCCCCACGCCGGGCACAGAGCCCAGCCTCCAGGAGGACGGGGCCGGAGGGGGGTGAATGCTGCCAGGAGGAGGGAGCTGCCAGCTCGTTCGAAAGCAATGGGCCCAAATTAACCACCTCCATGGAGACGAAAACGCCCCTTTGGTTGAAACGAGCATCTCCCCATCTCCCAGGGCACGGGTTCTGGTAGGAAGTCTGTTATTAACGATCTCACAGGAGACCCGGCTGGCAGCCTCCTTGCTGGGGGTCAGGCTGACGTGCTCAGCAGGGCAGTCCAGTGGGGATGGACGCCTGGACCCTGTAGCTTCCACTACCAAGGCTCGGGGCCTGTGCTCCATGGGGTGGGGTCTTGGGGAGCCCACTGAGCCAGCAGCTGGAGGCCTGGGTCCTGCCCAGCTCTGTCACAGAGTTGCATGGCCCTGGGTCTGAGGTCCCAAGGCAGACCCACCAGACCAGGGGTCCCCATCACCTGTGGCTTCATGGCGGTAGCTCATGGCATAGCCCAGCCTGACCTCTCTGTGGTGGGCTCCCCCTCCTCCCTGTGGCTCTCCCCCCCTTCCTCGCATCACCATGACAATGGCATCCCCCACTGGGCGTCATGTGGCAAGAAGGAAGGAGGACAGATGTGTGTCTTTGGGTCACAGGGAGAGCTGCAAGCCATCAAGACGCCCTGGCCCTCAGCAGACGAGGGACCCTCACTGACCAGCCATGGTTCCAGCCAGGAAACCACTCCCACGATACAGGAGAACCAGAAGCCGACCCAGATCCCACGTGGCTGACGGGGTGCTGGAACCGAACTCTGGTTTCTTCAAAGTCAGTCGAACGTCAGTCACCCCGACTGCCGAAGGTTCCGGCCCCCACCCTACTGATCACAGGAAATCTCAGGTCAGGCTGAGACGTGACTGCAGGACCCAGAAGTGGAGCGTTCCCCCAAAACCACTCCCTGACCAGCTGGACCACTCTCTCAGCCTGGGTCCACTTCCGCCTAGCACGGTGCCTGACATTAGAGAGGCATGGATGGACGGACGGATGGATGGCTGGCTGGATGGAATGGATGGATGGATGGACGGATGGATAGACAGACAGATGGGTGGGTGGGTGGATGAATGGTTGGATAGATGGATGGGTAGATGGATGGACAGATGGGCAGACGGATGGACAGATGGATGGATGGGTGGGTGGGTGGATGAATGGTTGGATAGATGGATGGACAGATGGACAGACGGATGGACAGATGGATGGATGGGTGGGTGGGAGAACAGGTGGGTGGGAGACGGATGGGATTTGTGGGTTGATGGACAGATGAACGAGTGAGTGGGTGGGGGCATGGGGGTGGAAGAATGGATGGGTGGCCAGGAGGACAGGTTCGGGGGGGTGGATTCGTTGGGGAATGGATGGGCGCACAGATAAATGGATCGTAGATATTCTCAAGCTATTCTCAAGATATTCCAAAACAACAAGTGGCAGCCTCCAATTAGATACAAGGAAGCATTTTCCAGAAGCGCTTATGAGAATCCATGCAGAGGTACCCGAGTCAGCCCTGAGCTGTGACTTCACAACACTGACCCTGACTTAACCCCGAGGAGACGTTTGCACAGAGGGCGTTTCTGGGGCCACGTTCCAGCTGTAACTTCAAGCCCGAGAGGGGCTGGAGCAGGTGTGACCCTCGGGTCACTTGCAACAAGGCCTGGCTCCACCCTCCCGTCTCAGGCACCCGCTGATCATCCAGACCCCACCGCGCAGCAGCTATCACCCCCGCCATCAATGTCCCCCTCCCCGGCTAGACCAGAGATCCAGACGTTCATGGTGGAGCTCATTTGTTCTTGAAGAGGAGGGGATGAGAATCAAGTATGCAGAACGGCACAGAAATGCCCGTGGGCCAGACACCAGAGTGAGGCCATCCGGGTCCTCAGGGCGGGGGGGCCGGGGGTCAGGGCGGGGCTGGGTTCCTCTTATCCCATCAGACCCTTCCTGAGGACGCATTTCCTTGTGCTCCGCTTCTGGGAAGCCAAGTTTCCCACTCGCACCACTGAGGGAATTAAAGGGATGTCCAAGCCGGAAGCAGAAAAGCTGCCACGTGCCAAGAAATCCCCAACAGAGTCCATGCGTCAGGCTGCGTCAAATCCACCCCAGCACCCCGTCCTCCCGGGGTGGGGCGGGGGGCAGGGATGAGAGGCTCAAGCCACTGCTTCAAGGTCCCACCAAATTACGCCCCCCACCCTGAGGTCAACGTGAGCATCCGGCCGCTTGGCCGGCATGGCCGTGTGTGGGCAGGACAATGACAGCACCAGTGCCAGAGGCTGGGGGGTCCCCGGCTAGAGGAAGAAGGCCCCAAAACACGGCACCCTAAGGGAGTGGCTGAGCCCAACCCCCCGAACAAAGAGCAGAGGGGGGCACAATTCTTACGCCAAACCACGCCTTGCTCTCCGTCCCCCATCCATTGGGTGGTCCCTGGACACCTGCCCTGAGCTGGGCTTGGGGGCTGCCATTGTCACTGCTTCAGGGAGAAGGCACAGCCTGAACGCAGCTCTGGGATCAATAAATCAGCCTCTGGTCCTTGTCCGCGGGGCTTCCTTGAGAATCTGCTGTAAAATCATGGCCTCTGAAAAGTGCCCGCGTGCGTAGCTGTGCGTACGGCCGCGTGGGGACAGGATACGTGGTCGGGAAGGGGGCAGACCCGATGCTCCAGGGTCATGGCATGAAGGTGGCGGACACAGGTGCATGCCAGCTGGGACCCAGGAGCAGTCGGATGGGGACACTGGAAGACCCTGCACGGCGGGCAGCAGGCCCGATTTATAGGACAAGAAACCCAGGAGCCAACGAGAGGACCCCTTGGGAGGAGGCGCCAGGTCTCCAGGTTCTGTGGGGAGGGGAGAGCTCGTCCAGCTTCACCTCTTCCCATGCTGTGCTGAGGGACTCGGGGCCTGGACACAGGGTTCCAGGGCAGTGCAGCCCCCTTGTCGGCACTGATGTACTATTTTTCCAGGCAGCAGCCTGATTTTCATGCGCTTCAAACCCAGCTCCGGTGCAGCACTCAGTGTGCCGACCCCCCCTGCTATCTGGCAGCGGCCTCCCCTGCGTTATCCAATCCAACCCAGGGCTCCACCAGGCGGGGCTATGTGGTGGCTCCTGGGCCTGCTTCCCTGGGGGTCCCTCCACCCCAGACCAGGGAGCCCCAGGCACACAGCAGGTGCACATCTCATGACTGTGCTGTCTGCAGATGGCCCGCCAGGACAGAGAACGTTGCTTCCTAGAGCCATCGCTCTACACCCTGGCAAGAAGCCAAAACAGAGACCCCCACTGCCACTGTCACCTTCCTTTTCAGGGAGACCTTGTGGGGGGAACTAAGAACCAGGCTTCGGCAGGTAATAGATCTGGGTTCCAATCCTGGCTCTGCTGCAGACTCGCTGTGTGACCCTGAGCAGGAAACTCTCCCTCTCTGAACCTCAGTCTCCCCAGCTGTAGAATGGGGGCAGTAGTCATTGTTAAGATTAAACGAGATAACACACGTAGCCTCTCAGCCCAGGTCCTTGCTCCCAGCAAGTGTGACAGCCTGAGGCACTTTCCCTCCCCTTCCCGGGGGCTCATCCCAGGAGTCCACTTCCAAGTCCAGGGCCTCAGACTCAGGCAGTCCCCACTGTCCCCACGGCCTCCTGAGCAGCAGCCCCAGTGGGCCCACCCCGGGTTTCCGTGACAATTAGGAAATGCCCCTCACCCAGGTGCCTCCAGCCCTGCCCCAGGCCCGTGGGGTCAGCCCCACCACGGGGTCCTCCAGCCCACCCTGCTGAGGTCGTTCTCCCCGGGGGCCTGGAAGAAGAACGGCATATCCAAACAAACGCTCATATTCGGAAGGTAAGAAAGCTTCGGCCCGACCACCGAGCGCCACGCAGAGAATCTAGGACACAGGGTTTATTTTTCCACGCTTCAGATGAAAGCGACCCAGGCCCACGATGGCTCTTCACTTCTCCATCCTTCACTTGGCGTGTGCAGGGAGGAAAGTGGAAATTCAACTCACAGAAAAGCGCTCCCTGCAAAGGGACCTCCAAGGTCCGTGCTCGCCAGCAGCATCACAGAGGAGCCCCATCGGCAGACGCCCCTGGTCCTCCTTGGCCGGCCCGGGGCGTCCGAGAGAAGGGGCAGAGCCTTGGGTTCCCACCCTGGAGGGCGAGACCAGCTCACGGTCCCCAGAGAGCAGACTTGGCCTCAGAGGGCACCTGTCCTGCAGGGGTGACCACCGCCCAGCTTGCCCCAGACAAGGGAGTTACCAAGGATGCGGGAATTCCAGGGCTAAAACTGGGACGAGCCGGCCGCCCCAGTCGGGCACGTGGCGGACAATGGTGCCCCATTTACGGCGCTGGCACTACCTGGGAGCCCTCAGAGGTCGCTCCCCCAGTCGGGCAGGACACAGTTTCCGAAAATGGCCTGAGAATTAGGTGCGGTGGGCCTGCGGAAGGCCTGGCACGGGGCCTGGCCCCGGGACACTACTGGGTTCAGCCTCACCTCACCAGGGGTGATGGGGGCCCAGGCAGTTGCTAGGTGAGCAGGAAGAGAGCAGGGTGGGCGGGAGGGACCGGGAATACCTGGCCCACAGGGCACTGGGCCACACCCCACGACGTACCACTTTGCCAGGGAGCCGGCAGCCAGGAAGACTTCAAAGGCACATCAAACCGCAGCCTGAAGGCCCTGGCAGAGGCCCATTTAATTATTCAAAGAGTCACCTGGGTGCCGCCTGCTAATTGGCAGGGAGGCCTTGAAGCACTGGATTTTGCTTATTAAAAACGGCTCTCCAGTTCAACAGCCCGACCGCCCAAACAAGCAAGGGATCATGTCCCTCTCTCCAGCCCACCACACTCCCATGCAGACGGGCCACCGTATCAGGGGCTGCGACGGGCCCCTCCACCCACTCCCACCACGAGGGCCACACAGGGCTAAAGGGCATGGGGACGGCCACAAAGGTATAGACGGCAGGAGGAGGAAAGGGAAACCGGGAGGGCTTCCCGTAGGAGATGCCGGGGAGCTGACTTGGAGAGCAAGGTCTAATTTGAGTTCAGAGCTCCAGCCCTGCGTCAGACAGACGGGGGGCTGGAATGGGCCACACAGCTTCCTGGCCCCTGAGCTGGCCAAGGGACCCGAGTTAACTCACCTGTAAAATGGGTGAGTTAAAAATAAGCCACCTGCTTCACACACAGGCCGTGTATGACGCTTCATGACGTGCAGTGTGGCTGTGCCCTCCCACAGGGCCTGGCCCGTAAGGAGGTGAGGCGATGGTCAAGATTTAGGGGCTGGAGGAAGCGGCCTGGGCAGAGGTGATCACACCGGGCACACTCGGGGGTGTGTGGTCTCAGACAGGCTGGGGCAGAGCAGAAGCAGCTGAAGGGCCAGGTGGGGCAGGAGTCCGATGGGGACCAAGGCGGAGGGAGGGAGCGATGGATGGGCCGGCCCAGGTGCCACCACCAGGACCTTAAGCCCAAGTCAGCACAGAGGTAGGAGGTCTCGAGGTCCCCCTGTGACGTCTGCAGAGGCAGTCGGGGGACGAGGTGTGGCCGCGGCTCCAGGCGACCGGGGGAGACCCAAGTGAACCCCCAGATGCCAGCCAGGCGGTTTCAACCCTTGCTTCCAGAACCCTAGTGAGGCAGAGGGGGACACTGACCTTGGGTCAGGAAAGAATGGTTTGTTTCCCGCCATCCCATTGTCTGAGAGAGGGAGGGGCCTGGAGCTGCTGCTGAGACAGAGGAACGCGGTTTCTCAGCAGCTGCGATGCTCAACAGACTCTTGACTTTCCGGCCCGCTTCTCGGAACGGCTGCAGTTTGGAGCGGAAAGGCCAGTGGATCAGCGGGGCCGAGTCCCCTGCAGCCACTCGGCTGTTTTCCTTTCATGCCATCTTGACCTCTTCCCAGGGGACACCTGCCTGGCCTAGACGGGAAATCCCGGCGGCCTGCCAGGGCCCCGCCCGGATGGAACGCTCTAGAAACGGCCATCGGGGAACGAGAGGCATCACAGAGGCCACACAGCCAGCACGGGGGCTTCCCAGAGCCACAGCCCGTACGGCCCGCCCCGCAACAGCCTGTCTTTCCAGCCCAAGGCCCAAGGCCTCTCGCAGCCCCGTTTTCACCAGCAGACTCTGCACAAAAAGTTTCCGCACTGCTCACTCATGCGCCAGGGTCCGTTGGCCGCGCCCAAGCGCAGTCGGGGCCCCAGGGGATGGACCGGGGCAGGCTCGGCTCCAAGGAGGAAGCAGGCCGGGCAGGCGGGTGGCTCTGGCCAAGGCTCCAGAGCCCATCGGCTGCGGGGCAGGGATGGGGCCCCCCACCAGGGCAGCTCTGAGCATGCATGGAAAACTACACCCTGGAACACCCGGGCGGCTACTGGAAACGCTCTTCCCTTTTCTCCTTCTCCACGTCCAAAGCTGTCTGCTCCCCGAAATGCCCCTTCTGGCCCTGTGAGGCCTGTAACAGCAGAGCAGGGCCCCAGCTGCCCCCTGACCCTCCCCCTGCTCCCCGGTCACGGCCCGGCCGCACTGGACACGGTGACAGTGGCCCGTCTGGGTCACATCCGGGCACAGCAGTGAGAGTCAGAAAGAGAAGAACCAGTAGTTGGCTGTGCCAGGGGGGTGCCCAGTCCACACTGCTGGCTCTGGACGGTAAACCCACTGGGACGTGTCAGAAGAGCAGATCTTCCGGGCTTCCCTGGTGGTGCAGCGGTTGAGAATCCGCCTGCCAATGCAGGGGACACGGGTTCGAGCCCTGGTCTGGGAAGATCCCATATGCCGCGGAGCAACTAAGCCCGTGCGCCACAACTACTGAGCCTGTGCTCTACAGCTCTCGAGCCACGACTACTGAGCCCACATGCCACAACTCCTGAAGGCCGCGCGCCTAGAGCCCGTGCTCCGCAACAAGAGAAGCCACCGCAATAAGAAGCCTGTGCACCGCAACAAAGAGTAGCCCCCGCTCGCCACAACTAGAGGAAGCCCGCGTGCAGCAACGAAGACCCAACGCGGCCAAAGATAAAGAAATTTATTTTTTAAAAAAGCAGACCTTCCTCGTAAATACATGAAGCCTAGGAGACTAGCTAGGGACCCTCCTCAGGGATCTGGGGAGACCCGGAGTGGGGGTTCTGAGAGACCACCAAGCCGCTGTGTGACCTCAGGCAAGACCCCTCCCCTCTCTGAGCCACGTTCTCCCACCTCCGAGAACAGATGGTGGCTGGGGGGCTGGGGTGTCAGAGCTGGAGGCACTCCTCTCCCCTCCCCCCACTTCCTGCCGGTCTGCTGGGAAGTGAAGGGTCAGCCCCTGGCCCTTCCACCAAGTCCTAAGAAGGCCTCTGCAGGCCCGCAGGGAGGGTCCCTCCCCTTGGTGGGTCCGCCAGGACGGAGAGGGCAAACCCGGGCCTGCCTGCAATCACCCCCTACCTTCCCATCCCCTCTGGCCGGGGCAGGCATCACTAGTCGATCTCTGTGGCAGAGCTGGGGTGGGTGATGCTCCAGCTGGAAGACTGGTCTGCGGACTCCGGGTAGAGAAGCAGGTCCTCTTCCTGGGGCAGTTCTGGCCAGCCCTCCACCTACTGCCCAGAGGAGGGGACTGTTCCAGGGCAATCGGGCCAAGCCCCTACCGCCGGGCTGAGGGTCTGGGGTGGAGGTAGGAGCACACACACCCTGCTGCAAGGACACAAGTGAAACCCAAGCCCTCCCCCCAGTTCACAAACGAGGGGTCCAGGAAAGGCCTCTGGATGGGGGTGTCCTCAGGTTTCCCCGTCAGTCATGACAGCCCCCCACAAGATGGGGGTTACCGTCTCATCACAAATGAGGACACCAAGGCTCAGAGAGGTAGAGAAAGTTGCCCGAAGAGACCAGCCAGGAAGTGACAGAGCCGGGCTTGGAGCCAGGACTATTCCCAAGAGGGGTCAGAGCAGGGAAGAAACCCAGGCGGGAGGAAGCCTGCGTTCCCCGCCCCTGCCCAGGCGTCCGGCAGCATCTGCGCTGCAGCTCTTGGTCATCCAGAGGGACTGACCTGCCAAGCGGGTGGGTGGGGTGTCACTCCCTGCACCGCCAGCCCCTCCTGTGGCCTATCAGGCTCTCGCTCCCCTCCCCCGAGCCACCATCTCTCCGGCCTGGACACCCACGGCAGCCCCTCACTGGTCCCAGCCTCCACCCTGGAGCCCCTGCAGTCCACACGGGGCCAGCAGTTTCTAGACAAAATCTCAGAGGCCACTGCCTGCTGAAACGACCCCCAGGGCTTCCCCTCACACTCAGAGAGACCAGAGACCCCCCACCCTGCCCAGCCCTCCCAACACCATCTTCCTCCCACCCCCGGCCCCTCTCCATCCCACAGGGACACCAAGCACATCCCCTCCCCGCCCCCACCCCCCAGCACCTCTGCCTGGGCCTCCGATGCCCAGACCTGTCCACACTGGCTCTGCTCACTCCTCGGGGGCCAGCCAGATCGAGGCCATGTCCTCGGAGAGGGGCACTGACCACTGCATCTGAGGGCCTCCGTTCCTCCCTCTGCCGCCGTAGCCTCAGACTCATCCCCCTGGAGCAGGTGCACACGACTGGTGACGGTGCAGGGCAAGGTGCGTGCCAGTGTTTGGGCAGCAGGCTGCTCTGGGCTCGTGTGAGGGCATGGACAGGACTGCTGCCCCCCACGTGTCCCGGGGGTCCGGCCTGGCTACTTCAGAGCAGAGGACTGGACTGCAGCCCTTCTGGATGTTGCCAGCCCTGGGTCTGGAGGTGGCCCTGGGCAGGGAGGGCTGGGCTCGGGCCAGCTGTCCAGCTCACCTTGGAGTCTGTAGGGCCGAGGGCCCAGCCAAGCCTCAGGGCCGGGCTCCAGGCCTCGGCGTTAATCAGAACCACTGGTGCCTCACTGCTGCCCTCCTGGGACGGGCCCGAGCCGGACGCCCATCCCATCCAAACCCCCCTCCCGGACTGCCAGTCAGATTCCCAAGCTGGAGAGACGTGCCGGGCCCGTGGGAGCTCAGTGGCAGGGACCCAGCCTCCTGCAGCCACCGAGCCCACCAGGGGCGGGGCCAGGACCACGCCTCGGCCGTTGGGTGGCCCCGCATCACATCGCATGGTGGAGGCCGGACCCTCCAGTGCCGAGCAGAGTACAGGCCTGCCCTGGTCTCCCTACCAGTGACCCCAAAGGGAACAGTGAGGGTCAGCAGGTGAGACCCGAGGCTGGTTTCCCAGCCCCCAGAGGCCAGCTCCGCCAGAACCTGAGGCTGGAAGGGCCCGGAGATGCCCCGGGCAGCGGATCTGTGCCTGGGTCAGTGCTGGGCCCATGCCCCAGGACCGCTGACCCCCAGATGACTCCCATGGGAGTATGGGAGGATGAGGTCCCAGTTCCACCCCAACCGGCTGGGCAACCCTGAGCTAGAGGTGCCCTCTCGCGGCCTCAGCCTCCCCTGCAAAATGGGGTTGAATCCTGATTCCCGGGGTCCAGGTGCGCGTTCTGTGAGCTGACCCGTGGGGAGGGCTCCGCCCCATGTGTGTCGCTGTTGCTACGCTGGGGAGGATGGGAAACGGGGGACAGGAGCAGCTCCGGAAAGGCCAACGTGCCTCACAGGACAGAACTGCACGCCACGACCTGACCGATCACGTGACGGCCGTGAAAACAGCAATCCCAGGAGTCAGCTCACACCTGGTGACTCTGTAGTAAAGGTCCGAAACAACGGGGGCTACACGAAACTACGCATGAAATATAACAAGACTAATTTTACAGGAGCAGGGAGGTGGAAGACCCGAAGTTAAGGATGGTGGCTAATCTTCCTGCTGGGGCCGCTGGGGCCGCCGGGGCCCGGACCCGGGAGAGCAGCAGGTGGTCATACGATTCCTTCTGCCCTGTGAGCTAGAAGGTTCTAGTTTGGGGGTTGAATGCTGGGCTCATGAGACTTAAAAATAATTAAAAACTACATAAATGAATCCATAAAAATAAAAGAAGGAAAACTGATAACCAAGAGGGAGGAAGCAGGGAACGTTAGGGAAGCCAAACAGACGGTCAATTCCAAGAGTCCCTTCTCTCCTGTCAAAGTATCGCCACAAGTTGCCTAAAAATGAGGCGTATGGTGGTGGGGACCGGCGGCTGGGACCCGGTGCCTGAGCGTGAAGCCGGAGGTGAGGGAGACACGGCGGGCGGCGGGCAGGCTCAGGTGACACGGGCTCCCCCACCGAGGGCTGGACGGTGCAGGGGCCCCTCCGAGGCAGCCTGGCGGGGCCGTATCTGAGTTCACTGCACCAGTCCCTAAACGCCTGACCTCAGGCCAGCCCCCCAGGCTCTTGGCCTCAGTTTTCTCATCTCTAGAACGGGACACAACAGTCCCTCCTCGCAGGGATGGGCACTATCCCACAGCCGGGCAGGCTGAATTCCGGTCGCTAGACATCCTGGCTTCACCGACGGGGCGGCGGCTGCAGGAGCCAGTGGGTGACTTGCTGGGTCTCCTTCCCCTGCCGCGGTGGCCACTCTGTTCCAGCAGGAGGCCGTCTGTCAGCCTGGCTCTGGGGGCAAGTGGCGTGGAGGGGAACACGGCCGACACACACGTGTCACTGCAGCAAGTCATCGAGACTCGGGGCTGTTTGCTGGCACTGAGGAGCCTGGTTCTTCCTGACCGCAGCAGCCGCCGGCACGGAGGAGGGGCGCGACAGGAGACCCCCAGTGGGAAGGATGACCCAGGTGACATCGGGGGGACTGTCCCTTTTTTACCAAAGCCCCTCTCCCGACAGTGAGATGAGCGGGACTCAGGCTTACCCGAGCGCTGCTGTCACACCGTGTAACTGGATGTCCCCAAAGCACCAGAACACCTTTTGCAGATGATGCTGCACCTCCAGGCGGCAGGTCTGATTCACGGGCTCGGCCGGCCTCCTGCCACGGCGGAGACTTGGGCCGGTCCCCTCCCACCGGCCACAGCTGGGAGCAGAGCTCAGGGCTGCACAGAGAGCAGCGCTGACCTGCTGGCCCCAGAGCTGGGCTTGGGGGGCGGGGGCTGGTGGCTAGCAGGGCCACATCCCCCCATACCGCCGGTCACACCGCGATGTCACATTCTGTTCCAGAGCATTTTTAATGACCTCACATCCCTTCTGCACATGGATAAATCCCACTGCAAAACAGGACAAGATTTCCTTCTCCGTCTCTGAAAACGAGCGGATAATGTTACACAGCTGCCCAATAAATGTTTAATGGTGGCATTTGCTGAGAAGGCAACGTTTGATTGTTTTGCCTGTTACAGAGTGAAGCAGTCTTTGCTCCCTAGAGGGAAGGACAAGCCTGGGGAGGGGGGCGGAGCTGGGGCTCCAGTGCCCGAGGACATTCTTACAGCCCCCAACACTGCATGTCGTTGGGGACAGGGCACCTGCCAGTGAGGACACCACTGTCCTTGGAGGCCCACCTCCCATCCCTGATAACTGGAGGGGGGCTCTGAATCCCAACCTCCCTGCCAGCCGCTGGCCTCCTCCTCGGCTGTCAGGTCTCAGGCTGGCAAGGGCTGTGCTGGGACCGGGTCGGGGCTCCTGGGGGCCCTTGCTCAGCTTTCAGGAGTTGCAGCTTTGCGCCCCCACGCACCGGGGATGCCAGAGGCTGAGGGACCCCTGCCTGGGCCCTGTCCCAGAGCTCGCCGCCCAGCAAAACCCACATCCCCGGGCTTGAAACAATAGAACTTCATTCTCTTGGTGCTGGAGGCCCCAAATCCTGAAATCAAGGGGCAGGCAGGGCCACACGAGGCTCTGTGGGGAGCCCTCCGGCCTCTCCCAGCTCCCGGGGGCTCCAGACGGTCCTGGGCTTCGCAGCGTCACTCCAGTCTCTGCCTCCGCCTCCGTCTCCAGGTCCCTCCCCTGTCCCTGGGTCCCTGCTCCGTGTGCCTCTTATAAGGACACCTGTCTTTGGATTTAAGGCCCACGGGGCAGTCAGGATGATCTCATCTCAAGATCTCTAATTTAATTACATCTGCAAAGACTTTTCCCCAAAGCTCACATTCACAGGTTCGGAGGCATATCTTCTTGGGGCCACCACTCAGCCCAGGACACCTGCCCTCCCGCGGGCTCACCGGGGGCCCCATGGGAAGCCAGGGCTGGGAGGCAGCGTCCTCAGGCCTCGCTTTGAGAACTGTGTTCGGGCCACTCCACACTGGCCCTCGCCCCGGGCTCCTTTTCAGAGAGCAGGAAACAGGCCCAGGGCTAAGAAACCTGCTAAAAACCACACCAGCAGCCCAGACCCGGGTCTCTTAGGCCCTTAACCCCGTGCCTGGGGCCTGGGGTCGCGCTCCGGCTTCTCCCCGCACCCTGCCCTGCACACGGCTGTCTGTGACCGGGGTCCGGTGTCCATCTCCGCACCTGACAGTGACTGGTCCCCCACGTGTCCCAGCACCTGTGCAGGGCTGCTGGCATCCCCAAGCACTGACAGAATGAATGAATGGGCAAAGGAATGAATGAATGAGCAGACGACTCCCTGGGCCCCGTCACCACCTGCTCGGGAAGCTCTCTGGGCCTCAGTTTCCCCGTGTGTAAAAGTGGGGGATGAAGGGCCAGGTGTGGGAGCCGAGGAATCGGAATGGGGAGATTCACACTCGACCTGCCCCAAGCCTCCCAGCCTCCCAGACAGGTGCGGGCAGATCCCCCATGCAGAGAGGGTCCTTCTCCTCCTCCTGTCCCTCAGCGCTCTGGACCTACTACGTGCCAGGCCCTGTGCTGAGACTGTCACGGCCAACCTGCGAATCCTCACAACAGCCCAGGGAGGGGGCTACCACTCTGACCCCACTTTACCCAGGAGGCCATGGAGGCTGGGGCCGTGCAGAAACTGACCCAGCGCCCCAGCACCGCCCCCAGTCGGCCGGGTCACTTCCTCATCCGCCCTCCACTGCAACACACTGTCGAGGGCCTGCTCCGTGCTGGGGATCACTCTGCCAGCCATTGACCACCTCAGAGCACCACGTGGAGGCCAACCGACTGACGTTTACATGAAAGAAGACAGATGGAGGAAGGGTGGCAGGACGGGGTGTGGACGGAGAGCGGAAGCACCGATGGGTGCACGGATGAGGGCACAGGCGACGGGCAACTGGAAGAAGGGATGGACAGACAGATGGGTGGATGTGTCAGTGGACTGATGATGGGTGCAAGGAAGGATGGACGGACGGACACACAGATGGTGGGTTGGATGGACAGGACAGGCGGGCAGGTGAATGGGAGGGAGCGAGTGAGAGTGGGGGAGGGGAGGGAACAACAATAAAAGTCCATTAGCTCGGCCAGATGCACATGTTCTGTGGGCAAACTGACAGCACGGGCACGTCTAGCCGGCGACGACTGCGACGATCTGGGAGTGCGGCAGAGAGACATTCAGCTGCGCTGTGCCTTTTTAAAGACCCCCGCCCGCGCGGAAGCTCCAGCTGGCTACTCACGCCCCGCCTGCCGGGCTGCATCCCGCTTCTCCTGACCGCCTCCAGCACGGATTACCTCCCCGCTGCCCCGCGGGAAACGGCCAGTTAACTTCTTTTTGAACAAACGTGTCCCTTTCCAGCTCTCGTGCCCACAGTGGTAGCGGCAGAGAGAAGCAGACACAGCGCTCCTTCAAAATTCTGCACAGGGGTGAGTGACGGGTGAAAGGAAGCGGCCCTCCCGGTGTCTGCGGTGGCGACGGACTCAGGAAGAGTCAACCGGCCACCGTCTGCCACCGTCTGTCAAGCACGCGGCCCACCTCCTCCATGCCGTCCTCCTGACAACCCCACTCACAGATGGGGCCCAGGCTCCGCTGCCGGTGGCAAGCACTCAGGTGTCCAGGGAAGGACGCTGCAGGCCCTGGATGGTGGGGAAGGTTCAGAGGCTCCGTGGTGCCTCCCGGGAGCTCCGTCCCCGTGGCCAGCGTGGACAGGACACGGCCTTGGTGTCGCCAAGGCCAGCGTTGGGTTCTCCCCGCTGCCCCAGGGCTGTCCCCTCCTCCCCGAGTGTGGGTCACTGTCACCAAGTGTGGGGAGAGGGTTCTCGGCAGGAGGTTTAATGCAACAGTAGATTCCTTCCCGGGAGGGGCCCTGCATGGAAGCAGGTGTCACCTTGTTAGGAGAATGCGAAAGGAATGCACACGCTGCGACCACCCTGTTCGCCAGGCGGGGGCCCCACACTGGCCTCAGCTGCCCTTCCTTATTCTGGGGTGGGTTCTGTGTGAGGACACCTGCGAGGCCAGAGTGGCGGGCCAGGCCAGGCGGAGCCCCATCCGCACCCGCTCCCTCGAGCGAGGGCCTGGCCCACACAACATGCACCCCTTTGAGGCGTGAAGCACCCCCCCGCCCAGTGACGGCGGGTCACCAGCCTCGGCTGCCACATCACAGCAGCTCCGGGGTCCTTGAAACACAGGAAACCAAACTGACCAGACCTGACTGCCCACCCTCCCCTGCCTGCACGCCCTCCTCCAACACCTCCCAGACAGGAGCTCCCTCCCCACCAGCCTTGCCTCTGCCATGAGGAGCACCCTCCCCTTCTAGAACCTTCTACAGAGCCCCAGGCAGGATCAGGAACACTGCAGGCGCCGCTGCCCCAACTGGTGGGATCCCTCCGTTCAGGTGAGAAACGCTTGGGAGTAAGACAGGGGCGATGGTGGCACAACACTGAACGTGTGTGAGCTGCCACCAAACCGTGCACTTCAAAGGGACGAAGCTTAGGTGAGGTTTAGTGCAGCTCAATAAAAAGCCAGAGGGCACGAGACAGGGTGGTGGGGCTGGGCTAGGACCAGGGAATCAAAGACGGAGGCTGGTCCCTGCTCCCAGAAGCACTCAGCCCAGTGAGGACCCAGAGCCCAGCCCACCACCCGGACCCAGTGCGTGTGTGCGGACGTTCACGCGCCTAGGGCGCCACGACAGGCCCCACCCGCTCCTAAGGCTCCTGTCCCATGCCGTCTGCATTCACTCCCACTGCTGCTGTCCCAAAGCACCACGGTGGCCCCAAGCAACACGGGTTTACTATCTTGCAGTTCCGGAAGGTGAGAAGTCTGCAATGGGTCTTAGGGACTAAAATCAAGGTGTCAGCAAGGCTGGCTCCTTCCGGAGGCTCCAGGGCAGGATCCGTTCCTCTTCCAGCTTCTGAGACGACCCGCGTTCCTTGGCACGTGGCCACATCACTGCAACCTCCTCTGTGTCATCACACCTCCTTCCTCTGACTCTGACCCTCCTGCCGCCCTCTTACAACTACAGGTGTAAGTACATCTATAAAAACGTAACCTGCAGAGAACCGTTTCCCTGTCACACAGGGTCCAGGAGTTAGGAGGTGGATGTATCTTTTGGGGGGCCACCTGTCGGCCCACCACCCAGCCAGCAGCCCGTGGGCGTTCACAGAGTGTCAGGGGCTGCACTCAGTCACGCTGCAGTGTACGGGCTCACGGCAACCTTGCACGGCAGGGAGAGCTTTCCCAGCCTACAGAAGAAGAGACAGAGGGTCCAAGAGCTTCCCTGTCTAAGGTCACTCAACAAGCAGGTGGCTGGCAGATGAGGCCTCCGCCGGCGGGGGGCGCCTTGGCTTCACCTTTCAGTTTCAGCCGCAGAGACGGTCTCACCGTCTCCTCCTTCCCAGCCATTCCCAGCCGTGATGATCCCTCAGTCTGGAGGGCCGGCTCCGGCTGCGACAAGGACCCACATCCCCACACGCTGAGCTGGGTGGCTCCCCAGGGATCACCCCCACCGCACACACACATCACTCCTGATCCCCCAGCCAGCACCAGGGTGCGGCTCTTAGATTAAGTCTCCTATTCATCTGCCTCTGAGAAGCATGATTGGGGCTTTTGTGGAAAATCGTCTCATTATGCACAGAGCAAGCGTTGTGAAAATGATCATTTTTCTAAAGGACCATGTTGGGCTCCTATCCAGCCACGAAAGAAAAGAGGAAGAGATTCCGCAGGGCTGCAGGCTTGGTCTGTGGGTTTTCAAAACAGAAAAGGGTTTGGCTAAAGGAACACCTTCTGCTAATTAACAACACTGTGAAATGCTCTTAAGGGAAGGGAGCACAGTTAGCGTTTTGTGTCAGTGCCGGTGGCTCCCAGAATGGTAAACTGCCCGCGAAGACTCAACCTGTACGGCGCACGAGGAGAGATGATTCAAATGCGTCGTGCTACAGGGGCAGTCGGAGCCTGCCTCCCAGGCTCAGGGTGGGTGAGCCGTGTGAAGTGATGGAGGTCCTGTCCCCAGGGGGCTGCGGAGGGAAGGGACCCTGGGAAAGTTCTGGATTGGGGCTCAGACAAGGAGGGAGAAGAAACACAGGGTGGGGATGGGGCACAGGGGAAACCGAGTGATACAGACGAGGAGGAGATGCAGGTGAGCAGGGCAGCTCTTCCTGCAAAGGCTCTGCTCCTCCCAGGAGGTCCTGCCTCTTCCTTTTGTCTGCAAACACCTCCCCCATCCCCTTCATTTCCCCCTCCCCTGTGTGCAGTAAAGGGTTAACTCAGCAGACCTGGGCCGCCCACACCCTGCACATTCAAGAAAGATCAGGCCCTGGTCCAGCGGCTCCCGGCAGGGACCTCTGTGCCCTTGGGATGTCCTGCTGATAAGAGCATCTTTGTCTACTTGGGGGGCCCTGGGCCCAGCCACAGAGTCTGGGAAATGATGGGGTTTATGGGGGGCCTAGGGCCCCACCGTACCAGCTCGACCTCTGCAGGGGCTGGAGGCTAAGGTCACCCACGTGGGCAGTCAGCCATGCCTACATGACCCACCCCAAACGAGAACCTGGGCACCAAAGCTCGGGGGGACTTCGCTGGCTGGCAACCCTCACCCACGACATCACACATCGTTCTGGGAGAATGAAGCACTGTCCACGCAACTCCTCGGAGAGAGGAGACCTGGAAGACTCGTGCGTCGTCTCTCCTGGACGCCAACCTACGTGCCTTTTCCACCTGCTAATTTGTATCTGGTTCCTTTTGCTATAATAAACCAGAATCTTGAGTAGAGCGGCTCTGCTGAGTTCTCTGAGTCCCAGCGAATCGTCAGACCCGAGGGTGGTCTTGGGGGCCCCCGACGCACCCTGTTACGTCACTGCAACAAACTATAGTATGTATTGAGCCCTTCCGTGGGCCAACACTGGCCTCGGGATTTACGTGCCGCATCTGGATGAACCCTGATGAGCCCCCTGGGTGAATCCCATCCACCGACTCAGAGAGGGGCTTCCCACACAGGCACACAGCCAACAGGTGCAGGGTTTACAGCCGGGTCTTACCACCTCCGCAGCCCAGATCGCAACCCTCTCTGCTCACCATCGCCCTAGGGGTGGCCACCTTCAGGGCTGGGGTCTTCATTCCCCATCCAGGGGGCCACTGTGCCCACACACTGCCCGGGCAGCTCCCGGAATAGGGAGGGGAGAGGGCAGGTTTCCAAGCTCACCTGCCAGCCTCGGAGAGCACCACGGGAGCAGCCTGGGGGGCACCTGGGTCGTGGGGCGGGGGCCCTGGGACCATGCGGGCGGAGAGGTCAGGGGAGATGGGGGGATGGGGGCGAGAAGGCCAGGAGGGAGGGCACCGCCCCGTCCCCCAGGGGCCTCCATGCTGATCAGAGGTCACACGCCCACTCTCAGGCCCCTCACCACCTTCTAAGCCACCGGCAGACCCTATGGCTGGCTGTCAACCCTCAGGGAAACTGAGGCTCCAGGAGCCTGTAGACAGGGCGGTCCCAGCCTCAGTCACGGGCCTCGGGCACGGCAGGGCACGGCGTGGGGAGCCTGGCACGGTGCTCAGGCCACCGCAGGACCGAGTCCAAGCACAGCCAGCTGGCTCGTCCGCCCCAGGGGCACCACGGGGCTCCCTGGCAGCAGGCCCCTGTTTGGGAGGACGTTTAATGGATTGAGAGAAAAGCTCACATTCTCACGCTACGTGACAAAGCAGAGAAAATGACTAACTTCTGTGGCAGGACTTCATTCCCGCCTACGTGTACATGCAGACAGGCACACAGGTGGAGAATGTGCTGGAACGGGTGAGAGGCGACCCGGAACACCGCCTGTCGTCCCGGGCTAGGGGGGGAAAGAACGGACGACCGTTTCTGGGAAAAACACAAAAAAATCCACGTGCTGTCTTTGTATCCGGAAACAACTCGCTTTTCTCAATTAAACATTTTTAACGTGTCCCTATTACAGACAAAAGCTACAATGAAAACCAGCCCATGCAACTGGGGGCCTCACAGCGGAAGTTCTAGAACGTAGGCTGGGTGGTGGGTACAGGGATTTCGTCTTAATGTTATTCCTTATACCCTAAACGTGTTATAAATATTCTCGAATATGTGTTTAATAGCAGCTTAAAAACATTTTTAAACAGCCTATCCTTCAGCTGACATTAAAAAAAAAATCCTCAATTCAGTGAAATTTCTGAGTCCTTGGAGAACCCGACAGAGAAAGAGGTTCTGGGTGGGTTCCCTAATATTTGCGTCTGTTCCGGTGACCCTCTGGACCTGGGCAAACAGCCCCACCAAGGGTCCCACTGCTGTAGGCACCCTGGTCCTGGGACCCCCAGCCCACACATCTGCAGCGCCCCCCTCCACGACAACACCAGGGCGAAGCCCCTCCGTAGTTCCACCACCCTCACGAAGTCGCCTGCACCCAGCCAGGTGCGACCCCATCCACTCCACCCGCAGGAGGAGCTGTTTCTGCCCTCCCAAGCTTCTCGTCCCCACCCTGCTAGCCCACAATCCCCAGGGACATCGAGGAAGGGAGGCCCCGTGCTTGTCCTCACCGGATACGGAACCTGGTCTCGCTGACCCCAATCCATGGGTCAGAATACACAATGACCAGTCCTCACCTGGGGCTGCCGCCCCGTCCCCCTCCCCCGTGGCCGGCATGCCCCCATCCCCCCATCTCCCCTGACCCCTCCGCCCTCACAGTTCCAGGGCCCCTCGCCCCACGACGTCCACGTGTCAGGGACGAGAGATCAGACCAACGGGGGCCACGGGATTCTCTGCAATCCAAGCAGAATTAAAGCTGAGAGTGGAGAGATTCCCGCCAGGAGGCCCGCAGCCCCAAGTAGACAGGTCCCCTGGCTCGGCCCCATCACAGCAAACAAACACTGCTACTTCATGCGAGGCAAGACCCACTTCTGATGCATTTAGGTAGGCAATGATCTGTGAAAGGATTAATTTGCTGATCTTATTACCTAAATCGAGAGAGATTTTGCAGCCATCAGTAACACGCTGCAAGATTTCCCCGGTGTGAGCTGAAGCCTCTCCCCTCCTCCCCGCCCCTTCCAGCCGCTGCCAACAGGCAACCCGACAACATGCTGAAAATTCATGAGAAAGACACAGGGCAGGCGGTGTCTGCTCAAAACTCCAGTATCTGCGACAGGGCAGGCAGGCGGCGGATGAAGATGAAAGGGCAAGCACTCAGCAGCACGCGTTCCACGAAGCTCACCTGATTCCTTTGGTCTGAGCCAAGTTGTGCAGGGAGAGCCTCGACACGGCCGAGATGACCTGGGGGGAGATGAAAAGATGCTTCTGTAATTTCACCAGAAAGCCTAAAGTCATCATAAAACTGTAATGAAGTGTTTTGTAGGTGTCGAGAACAGTTCACTGAGCCCATTTCATCTTGGTAAACAATAACCAAAAAAAACACAGCGTAAGATTTTTTAGGCAAGACACCCCTTTTGTATTTGACGTGCAAAATATGTCATTTTGGTGCACTAATATCTGCTGAGGGCTGCTGCACGCCCGGTGCAGCGCCCTGGAGAGGAGCAGGGCTGGGCTCACAGCCCCCCTCTGCCGCCTCCCAGGGCTCCGACATCAACCACTCCCTGAGTCTCGTTCTCCCCCAGGAGAGGGTCTGCCTCATCGGGGCCACTGAGAGTCTGTCTGCTCAGACATCATGCCTACAAAGTGCTCACCCCAGGCTCCTGTTCTGCAAGTTACCATGTGATTAATAACAACTCCTGTTCCGAGTAGGTGCTGATACATTTCAGAGATGGGGAAACAGTGGCCCAGAGAGGTCAAGAGAGTTCCCCAAGGTGACACAGCAGCCCGGGGCACAGCGTAGACGCAAACATCCCAGCATAACGCTCCCTTCCCTTCCAGCCCCTCCTCTCTCCAGTAGGACCATTTAAACAGATGCCCGGCGCCCTGGGGGGTCAGAGTATAGAGGGAAAACGAAGCAGCCCAGGTTCAGGTTTCATGAGGGGATCCCAGCAGGCTCTCCCCAGACGGACAAGACTTGTCAAACTCAAATTCCCGAAGTGCTCGGCGAGAAGCACTTCCATCTGCCGCCCCTGCCCCAACCCGGTCCTGCCCTGTGTCCAGCCCCCTCCAGATACGCAGGACCCACCCAGCTCCCAGCCTCAGAGGCCTCCACGTGGCCATTCCACAGATCTCCAAAATGACCAGCGGCAAGCAGGGAGGAGGCTCCACAGACGGTCGGAGGCCGGGAGAGGGCGGTGACTGACCCCGAACACAGCATAACGCACTCGAGAATGACTCACAGCTCACACAAGCTGCTCACGATTCCCGGCAGGACTGACGGGGCACCTGCCGTGCCAGACACCTGAGCACCGAGGAGGCAGGGGCAAGCCTCGACTCTGAGAGCCAGCTGCGTGTGCACGGGTGCGGGTGTGTGGGGGGGTGTGGGTGCACGTCTGAGGACGGGGAACGTGAACGTGGCCCGTGATGACCACTTGCTAAAGTCACAGACACCCTCTGCTGAGCGCTGGCTGTCTCAGAAACTGAGTCTGATGGGCCTTTCATGGCCATCATCCCAGCGAATCCTCACACCCCTAAAGGCCAGGCCTGCTGTGCACACTTGGGAGACGGGAAAACTGAGGCTAGGTCACCTTCCCGAAGTCCCCCGTCCGGGACACACGCCTCAGACTTCCTTGTGGGCAGCTCTCCTTCTAGCAGCAATTTCTTTTTAAAAAAGAGGGGGAGAGAACCCCAAACCATACAGAAGGGCCCTTTCTCAGCTGGCGAGACGGCAGACTGGGCCAACAAGCTGAGTGCTGTGCGCTGTCTTCCGGTAGGGGTTCTATTTCAGGGGCCGGGACGCACGGAAGTTATGAATGCAAAGAACGACAGGGTTCTTCTGTGTTTTCTCAGACAAGACTCAATGGGTTTATTGTGCAGCTGGCCCAGCCAGGGCGCCCACACTTGTGTGCTCCGAGAGGCCTTTCACAAACAACGAGCAACTGGGCTTCTGCTGTTATTCTTGGCTTTCAAGGGCTCTAAATATTTAGGAAGAACAAAAATTAAAGCAATGTTGCTTGATGTCCTTATAGTTACTAGACAGAATGCTGGAAGTGTTAGGGCCAAAGGGCTTAGCAACTAGAGGGCACACACGCCACCCCTCTCCTACGCCTACCGTGGCAGACATTACTAATCAACTGCCGCACTCCTCCGCGTGGAGCCAGACACAGGCCTAGAGTCCTTCCTGCGGAGTCCACACAAGGCACCAGCAGCCCGTCAGCATCGGCACAGGAGACGAAACCTGTCTGCCAACCTGCAGTCAGGGCCGAGGCCGAGTCTCATACAGGTGGAGCCCAGGACAGGGAGGAACTGCCACAGCGGAGTGAGCTGAGGCCAGGAGACCGGTCCCTGTGTCCACGTGTCCACAGTCCCAGCGGACAGAATGGCTTCTCCTGCTGCCATGACCACAGCAAAGCTCAGTCCTGAGCTCTCAGTCACTCTGCTCCAGGCTGGAACCTGTCACTAGCAGTTTGTAAAGGGCTCCGCTCTGGACGTGTATCACCAGACAGGAGCAGCTCCTTAAACGGGGTTAACAGGATTAACTGTCCCAGCTCTGCCGGAGGTGCCCTGCCCCCCGCTCCGCGTGGGCTGTGCATTTCTTGGCTGGTGTCTGTGCAAAAGAAGGGAAATCTCAGGTCTCACCGGGGGGGACCTCACTCCAGTGACCAGAGGCCCAGGGCAGGAGCTGCTGGGAACAGACGTGGGACCCCTCAGAGCCATGGGGTCAGATGAGGGGCACTGGCCCCGCGTGAAAGGTTAGGGGTGTGGGGGGCGTGAAGCACCTCAGTGGCTTCCCGAGGAGCCTTTGGCCGGTGCCTGCCCCACTCCCAGGATGGAGGAGCTGGGCTTCCCCAGAGGCATCACTCTCCCGTGATGATGAAAAACCTCCTGGCCCACAGTCCCTGCCAACTCCTCTGAAAACGTAAATGTCAAAGGATGACATTTTCCCAACTTTTATCTCCACTTCTCATCTGCATCCCTGATAATGAATGAAAAGACACGGCACCTGCTCTCCCTCCTCCCTCCCTCTTCCCCTTCCCTCCACATACAAGCGGCTCAGACCTTTGGGCTCAGCGATCCACCAACTGTTCCCGCCTGGGCCCACGGAGCCTCAGCTCCAGGCAAACAAAGAAACGTGTGTGCAGGGGCCGGGCAGGGGATTGACAGGAGAAGGGTGTGCGCCCACGGGGACCAGTCCTGCTGGGAGGAGAAACGTGCACGGCCAACTCCCCAGAGCCACGGCTGTCCGTGCTGTTCACTTGCATCTACGTCTTGACTGTGACCTTTAATGTTTCAGCTCCTTTAAGACTCGGTGAAGGAACAAGAACGGGTGTGACAGCCCAGAGGCTGGGAGGCCGGGGTCCGGGGTCTGGACCCTGGACGGCAGTCTTGGCCCCGTCGCCACCAGGCGTGGCCTGCTTCGACCCTGCAGCTCTCCACCCGGCCTCCATCCGGGCAGACAGGTTCCCAGACACCGGTGGCCAATCAGCTTCCACACGGGCATGGGAGGACCTTTAGAATGCAGACCCCCGGGCCCAGGCCAAAGGCTCGGACAGAGGTGGCGGCTCCTCCTCGGAAGGTGGCCCAAGCAGGGCATGTGTGGGGCCTGGCTGGGGGCCACCGGGGCGGGTCTGGGCTGCAGCCAGATGGTCTGCTGGGGAGGAAGAGCCCAGACAGTCCTGGGTTCAAATCCGGCCCCCCTGCCTCAGTTTGCCTGTCTGTGAAATGGGGGAGAAAAGCGTGTCTCTCATGTGACTCTGCAGGACTCGGCGGAACGTGTGTCAGGTGGCTGGCCTGCAGCAGGTGCTCACAAACGGCTCACAGAAGGGCGTTTTGCACAACCAGGGGAGCGAGGAGATCCACGCGGTGATTAAGGGTTGCCTCACCCACCCCCTACTCAGATGAAAACACAGGAAGAGGGCGAAGTTCCTGGCTTCAGGCTCGCGCCTTTGTTACGACTTAAAAAGAGGAGTTCAGGGCGAGGGCTGAAGAGGCAGACGGAGACCAGAGGCCGAGGGAGAGATGGAGAGATGAGGAGACAGACAGAGAGGGGATCTCGGACTCCAAAAAGCAGCATCATTCAGGGGTCTCCAGGGGTAGACAAAAAGCAGCATCATTCAGGGGTCTCCAGGGGGAGACAGGGAGGACATCCCGAGGCCTCCGGGCAGCTCTGGACCCGTTACGCCTTTGCTGAAGCCTCTGCTGAAACCTGCAGGGGAAGCAGCCAGACAGCGGCCTCAAGGGCCTGGCCCCGAGTGGGCGGAGACAGCTCTGGGCTGCCGGCTCCCCAACCCTCCTCTGCTCGGGTGGTCCCTGGGCTGCAGGAGGTCCAGCCGTAATCAGTCAGCCTCCTGCCCAGCAAGGGCTGTAACTCAGGTGAGGACTCACCTTACTGCTCCGGGGCAGAGTCTGCAAACTGCAGGTGGTGACCCACTGGTGAGGCGTAAACTTGGGCGGGTCCTAACGGCATTTTTTCAGTGAAGTAGGATAGGATGGGACGGAAAAGGATGGGACGGGACGGGAAGGGATGGGATGGCGTGGGATGGGATGATATGGGATGGTAAGGGGTGGGGGTGGGGGGGGTGGGATGGGATAGGACAGGACAGACAATACCAGAAAAGAGAAGTAAATTAAGTATGAGCTCATGAAAATGTTGTTTCAGTCTAGAGAACATGAATGATTTTAGCTTCTCTGACTTAGTCACTCATCAAATGTTTAATGCGCGCGGCTGAGTGCAGGCACCGTGCCTCGTGGTCGGGACGTAATAGAGGGTGGATCAGATTCAGGACCACTTTGCTCCCCAACAGACGCCATCTCAGAGCTGCGAGAGCCCCAGGAGGCTCCCTCCCATGAGATAGGCTGGACTGAAATTGTGGCCCCATTTTACAGACAGGAATTCAAGGCCCAGTGACCCGCGGACTCGCTCAAGCTTACACAGTCAGCTGTGGCTCTGAGAGGAGAACCTTCTGTTATGCCCCCGCTGTACCTTCGGTGGGGTGGGGGAGGGGTCCGTGACATGTCTCTCAGCCTCCACACTTTCCCCTTTCCCTACAGGGCGAGCAGAGGCCATGGTTCTAGGGGCTCCATGCAGACAGCTTCAGGCATCCCAGACAATTGACACCTTTCGTGTCCCATGGTCAGCTTTTCCAAGCTCTTCTGGGGCTGGCATCACATCTGACCTTCAAAACCAGGCTCTGAGCTGCCTCTTCACATTTCACAGGTGAGAAAAACTGCAGCTCACCGAGTTTATATGACGGCCTAAATCACAGAGTGACTTAAAGAAGGCTCAAAGAATATCTGGGGATTCGGGTGCGTGTGTGGACGAGCAGACATGTAGATGGGTGGGGGAATGGGGGATGGGTGGATGATCCATTGGTTGGATGGGTGGACAGATGGACAGACAGACAGATGGGTAGGTGGATGATGAATGGATGAATGCACGGACGGATCGACAGATGGGTGGATGGGTGGACGGACAGATGGACAGACAGCATCAACAGCAAAAGTTCCAATGAGAACCTGCCTCCCAATCCCCACTTCTTAATTATGAGAACCTGAGCTACTGTTTATTGAGCCCTTACTATGTCATAGGATTGGCATGACACAAACATGGTTCCTGTATGGAAGGTTCTCTCCCCCAACTCTGCACTTACTAGACGCAGACGCTGGGGACTAGAGAGAACACGAACCCTGCCCCGGGTCACCCAGCAGTAAGTGGCTGACTTAGGAACTGGACCCAGTCTGTGTCAGCCGAGCCCGTGCTCCCATCAGCTGCACCGTACTCCACACGGGAGCCCGCAGCGGACAAAAAACCCCCCAACTCCTCTTCCAGGCCCCACCAGACCACATCTTCCAGCCTCGCCTGCAGTTACTGGGAACGGATATCAAGCAGGCTGCTTTGCAGACCCAGCTCACGAAACCGCCCAGCTCCTGCGGTGACCTTGGAAGCCCCACTTAAAGGTGGCAAAGCCGCCATCAGCCTGGATCCCAGAAGGCCTGCGTGGAGCAGAGGCCACACATGCACGCACGCACGCGCACACACACTCTCTGCCCACTGGGAAACTCTGAACAGTTCCGCCACCTCCCGTGTAACCCAGCCTGGCCCAGGTCTATCCGTCACGGCAGCTCTGCTGTCATCACACAAAACGTCACTGCCCTGCAACTCAAAACGTGAACCTAAGAATGGGCAGAGACGATCCAGTGCAAGAACAGAGGTGGCTACAAGTCGGCCTTTAAAGGGCCGGACGCTGCCCAGTCGCTGACAAGTGGGCTTCCTGCCCCAGCTCCCCTCGGTCATTAGGAATCATTAAGCAGGAACTGCACAGACCAGCAGGACTTTCTTATCAGCCAGAACCACTCATCTGCGAACACACCAGCAGCTCCGAGGAGACAAAACGGGCCAGATGATCAACCCCATTTAAATACGTTGCCCGGAAACTCACCTATCGGGGAAATCTACAGCTCACTCGGCTGCATATTTAGAAGCAAATCATTATAAATTGCTTTCTCCAGCTCAGCCGGCATTGCCCTTCCTTTTTTCCTCTTTCCGCATCAAGAGCAAAAAGGTCAGAAACACTTGTGCTGTTGCCTTCGGAATGACAAGCGGCCGGCAAGGAGTGATTCATTACGACGGGCAACCACAGCTCCGTGTTCCAGCTCTGCCACTAGAAGGCCGGGAAACAAAGGCCAGTGGGGAACACGGTCACCTCTTAGCCACCGCCTTCTGCACAGCAGTGCCGCGGTACCTAACAGATGGGGTTTTCCTTCAAGGGTGCCAGAAGGATGCGGGGAGATGGGAGGGAGCCAGACCCCAAGCCCCAAGACAGCGATACAGAATGAAAAAGAAAAAAGTGCCACTCACAGAGCCAAGTGACCCGCAGCAACCTGGGAGGGGAGTGCTCGGAGGGAGGGTCTGGTAGCCTTTAGAGGGTGGGAGCTGGAAAGTGATTTCGGAGGAAAAAAAAAGTTAGGCTAAGAAAGCAAAGGCTGCGGATATCTCAGAATTGGCCCACTGCCCTCTCGCGCCCTTGAACTGAGCTTTCAGTGAGATCTGAAACAATTCCCCAAATCTAGCTGCACTTCCTCGCTCGGTGGGTCCAGATCAGGACCTTCAAACGCAGGGAGAAGAGACCACCCCGAGCCTCAGCGACCAGCAGCCCAAATCTTCACGCCTCGGACTCTGTAGCTGCTGACGCCTGCGACCCAACACAGAGGGATCCCTGAGCCCCGGGCCCTCTCAGACCCGTGACGGTGGGCTCACATCACTCTGCCTGCAGTGGACCTCCAGCGGAGCCAGCGCCTGGCAAGCCCTCAGCTCCCTCTGTGCGTGGACACTCCTCCGTCTCCACAGCCACACCCACCACGGGGGCTGCCCTGCTCTTACTTACAAGTTGAGAAAACTGAAGCCCGGAGAGGGATGGTGACAGGACCAAGGTCTCACCGCTGGTGGCGGGGACCGCACTGGAGCTCGGCTCCTAAAACACATAGGAGGCCCTTGCAAAAGCAAGGACGCTGAGCACGTGTCCCAGCCACCTCCCCGGGGCCAGGAGACAGCCCTGGCCCCCACCTTACCCAAGGTGGGTGCTCAAGGAGGACAGGCTGGACCCTGGCTCCGCTCTCTGCTCAGCCCTTTCTCTGAGCGTCCACCCCACCCCCCGAGCCTCAATTTCCTACTGGGAATGAAAGGCTGTGACCTAGTTTGGCGTTCCCCTGGCTCTGATCACATCTGAGAGTCCCGGGCCACGGCGCACAGGACAGACCCAAAGGGCCTGGTGAGGCCCCTGGTGAGGGGGCCAAGCAGAAGCCCCCAGGGACATCACAGCTGTAAATGGTCCAGGACCAGGAGCCTGGAGAGGAGGACGGCACGTGGCCCGGGGCCTCTGAGACCAGCTGACCACTACACTGAGCCCAAGAGGGGAGATGGGAAGGGGGCAGGGGCCACCGCCGTTCCTCCCCGTGTTCTCTGCCGCCAGCATCCCTGCCCTCTCTGTGTCTCCGAGGCTACGCTTGGCGGGGGGTTGAGATTTAATATCCCCTCCATCCTGACACCCTCCGGAGACCTGGAAGAGGAGGGCCGAGCGGCAGCCCCCGTCCCCCGGCACCATCCCCTCCCCACTGCAACCAGCTAAGGTGGCCAGCTGCCCCGGCCAGTGTGTAAGGGTGATGGGCCAGCGCCCGTAACTCCAGAGGAGAAGGAAGCCCAGGACCCAGCCGGAGCAGTAAACGCCGGGGGCAGCACTCCATAACCCTGGGAACCAGGAAAGAAGAGGCTGGAAGGGAAGCTGGATCCAGGTGTCCTCATGGAACACAGCGAGGGGTCAGGTGTGAACGGAGCACGCAGAGCTGCCCAGCCATGAGGCTCAGGGGCGCCTGCAACACACTGTGTCCATCCAAGAGTCCCTGGGCACCGGCTGTCTATGGTGTCTGACCCATAACATCGAGGCAAGCGCTCCGTGATCACAGGGCTGGGAGAGGACCAGGGAGACCCTGAGCTGGAGCTGTTCCCAACGAGGAGTGTTTGCAGGAATCGATCAGGAAACGTAAAATCCTTAGTGGAAGGAGCTTGGCAACCACCTGGTCCAAATTCTTCAATCTGCAGATGGGAAACCTAAAACCCAGCTAGGGAGATGTAAGTGATTTGCAAAGGCCACCCAGTAGCTTCCAGGCAGAGCCAGCCGGGGAGGCAGGGACGCCACTCGGAGCTCCAGGTCCCTGCCCTGACCGTCTTCATTGACAACCTCAGCTAACGCGCATCCAGGCCTCCCCCCGGCCAAGTCTTTACCAGGCTTCTTCCTGTTTATTCCCCAAACGCCCCCTCCACCAGGAGACACTCCTGCTAACCTTCCCATTTCACAGAGGAGCAACTGAAGCTCAGGGATTCACAGCTGACAAGTGGTGAGCAGAGGTGGACCCAGGTCACCCATCCAGCTGCGGGGCTCCAGATCTCCACCCCGGCCCTGCCCCAGCAAGGCTGGCTCCTCCACCCAACCTGAGGCCAAGAGACAGCAGCGCAGGACCATAAACCCCGGAAGAGCAGGGCTGCTAAGTGAGGCCCTGAGGCCAGGAAGCCCGCCCACCACAACGGTGGCTTTGGGAGCCTGATGGGGTGGGTCGCCCCAGGCCACCACTCACCGTCTGTGAATGCGGCTCACCACCCCCCTCGACATTCCCTCCCACCTCCCTGTTAGCACAGCTGCTGATGGAGCTGCCCGGGCAGCAGGAGGCGAGCACAGGCCGGGCCTCCCCTCCCCCAGCTGGCAGGTAAGAGGTGTGTCAGAACGTAGGAGGCATCTCAAAGCCAGCTTCAGACAGGCAGCGACACAGCTCCCCGCTGATCCGGGGTGAGGCCACAGCGTCACGAGTCACTGCCCCGAAGGTACGAGCATCCCAAGGGCGGCCCAGGGCTGGGATGCCCACACACTTCACAGAACAGCACTGGGCAGGGTGGGAGGAGCCCCCCATCCCAGGAGGAGGCCTTGCCCTCCCGAAGGGCCCCCGCCACACTCTTCCCTTCCCTCTTCCTAGTGGCGGAGACGGTGAACCAAGGGGCCAGGCAGCAGGCGTCTACACGGCCGGCTCCCTGAGCAGGTCCCCAGGGCCCACCCCAGACACACCTGCCTCCGCTGCTGCAGCGACTCCCGCCTCGGCACGTGTGGTTTGGCCCCAGCACAATGCCGTGGGGTCAGGACCATCTTCCCCAATTTCCAGATGAGGGGATTGCGACCTCACTTGCCGGGGACCCAACTGTAAGAGGCGGCTGGCTCCAGGCCGTCTGACCCCAAGCCCTTTCTAAGAGGCGTCTTCTGCATTTTCACACCCTCCTCAGACTTTACGTAGCTGCTGAGAAACAGGGAGTGGATTCTGTTCTCTTCCATCCCGTCCCAGAACTGCACTGGGGCACACTGGGTACTGAGGTGGTGGCGGTCTTCCAGCACACAGCTCCGAGGGACGCCAAGCCACAGCCCCTGGAGGCGGGGGATCCACACCCCCTGGGCAACCTGGCAGTGCTGCTGAGTCTCAGAGCCTCACACCAACCAGGGGCCTCGCTGAAGAAGCCTACGCTCAAGTGAGCCTGAGCCCTGACCATGAACCTGAGCTCTGACCCTGACCCCCAGCCTGGCACCGGGCTGCAAAGTTACCCCACTGCCTCACTGAATCCTCAACCACATGAGGAGGTGATACTGTGTCCCTTGTCAGATAACGAAATTGAGGGTCAGAGTGGTCACCCACACACAGTGGTAGAGATGGCTGAGAATGTGGATGGTCTGATTAGCGCCTCACCCAGGAATCCCCGCCCCGGCATTTCCGGCTCATTGGTTCCCTGGGCCTTCCTCATCTGTCACACTCCCAGCTTGCTAATGGGGGCAAGGCGACGGCAGCCAGCACCTGGCGAGGGCCGGTGACTCAGAGCTGCTCTACTGCTCTCCCTGATTAATGGCCATTTTAATGGGAAGGGGAACAAAAGTTGTATCTTTAAGCCACGGCAATAATTTTCCAATATACACACTTATCTCTGAAGTGATGACTTAGTAACTCAGTTATTAACTGCAAGCACAACCCCAGCGCACTGGGCGGCACAAGCAGCAGAATCTCTCCTCTGCCGGATCAGCCCTCGCCCACTCCTTGCTCCTGACGCCAGCGCCTGCAGAGCCTTTGAAGCTCTGGCTACCCTGCAGCCCTGCAGTGTTTACTTTCTCCCTGGGCTTTCTGATGACAAAGGAGGGTGTGGCTCTGCCCCTCCCAGGTCCCAGCGCCAGGCAGAGCTCAGCTTGTGCTGTGTTCACAGGCTCCCGGCTCTGCTGACCTCCCACAGGAGAGGGATCAGGGACGTCAGGGATGACCATCGGCGCCACAGCAGCCACGGAGCTGCGTGAGGATGGCCTCGAGCAGCTACACAAATTACAAGACAAACTGCAAACCCAAGCGCGTTCATGGCTGGGTGGGTGTTTCTGGAAAGATCTGACAGCACTGAGCATTAAGAAAGGTTGTTCTGGGGCTTCCCTGGTGGCACAGTGGTTAAGAATCCACCTGCCAATGCAGGGGACACAGGTTCAAGCCCTGGTCCGGGAAGATCCCACATGCCGCGGAGCAACTAAGCCCGTGTGCCACAACTACTGAACCCGCGAGCCACAACTACTGAAGCCCGTACGCCTAGAGCCTGTGCTCCGCAACAAGAGAAGCTACCGCAATGAGAAGCCCGCGCACCGCAACGAAGAGTAGCCCCCGCTCACCACAACTAGAGAAAGCCCATGCACAGAAACAAAGACCCAACGTAGCCAAAACTAAATTAATTTTTTTTTAAAAAAAAGAAAGGTTGTTCTGAGTCTGACAGACAAGGGTCCCCATCCCCCTCCAACCGAGGAGGCAATGCTGAGTGCAGCTGAGTCCCAGAGTCTCCTTGCCTGAGAAACGGGGGCAATACACACCCTGGTGGTTGAGGAGGTCCACCCAGCCTGTGGGTTCACTGTCACAGTCATAATCATCATTTCTGCCCTTCCTGGGGGAGCAGCCCCCCACTTCCACCACCTCCAAGCCTTCTGTGGTTGTCTGCCACTGCACACTGGTTAGCGTTCGCTGTGGACTGGATGTTTGCGTCCCCCCCAGATTCTTGCATTGAAGCCCTAACCCCCGATGCAACTGTCTTTGGAGGCAATTAGGTCATGAGGGTGGAGCCTCATGAAGGGCATTGGTGCCCTGAGGAGAGGAGACTGGGGAATGTTCTCTGTTTCTCTCCAATACATGGGGACACAGCGAGAACGTGACCGTCTGCCAACCAGGAAGGGAGCCCCTACCAGAGCCCGACCGTCTGGGGGCCTGATCTCAGACTTCCAGCCTCCAGAGATGTGAGAAATAAACGTGTGTTGTTCCAGCCAGCCAGTCGATGGCATTTTTGTCATAGCATCGCTGACAGGACAGCCTTGAAGAGGTGATGCTGCAGACGCTGCAGAATTACCAGCAGTCGTGGCACAATTCCCGGGAAGCCACACCTGGGAGCTGGGGTCTGACCCCCAAGCAGCAGCCCCAACACACTGCCCGCAGCAGGAGTCCCCATCCCTGCCGGGGATGGCGGGGAGGCTCCAAATGGGTCAGCAGAGTGGGAGGGTGGGGAGAAGCTGAGGGCAGCAGCTGACCACGGGCTAGGGAGCGCCTGCCTACCTTGTTCATGCGTCCTGGGAATTCCGCCTTTGACTCCCTGCACGAGGGAGCAAGGATGGGGGACCCTGCTGAGGGGTCTCCCCACTGCCCTGGCCAGGCACCTGCCCGCCCCCATCTCAGGGGCCTGTGGCACAGCCTTGCACAGGGGACAGAGTGCCAGGCTTGGTGTCGCTAAACCTGGCTTGATATCCAGCTGCAGCCTGTCCCCGCCATCTCAGCCATGCCCTGAGGTCTCGGGGGTCTCAGGCCCTCATCTGTAGCGTGGGGACGATAACGAGGCTGGGGGTCCTCACCCACGTGTTGAGCGAGCAGCGCAACATGCCAGCACTGTGCCGGGGACGAGAGGCCAGAAGTGACTTCTGCAGCTCACAGGACCCAGTGCGTGCTCAGTGTTACGAGGACAGGAGCACAGCAGGGGACCTAACCAAACTTGGGGTGGGGGGGGGCATCAGGGAAGGCCTCCTGGAGGAGGTGCCTGCCACTCAACCTCAGACCCGAGGGATGAACTGGACTCGCTGGGGGACCTGCTAGCATGTGTCACAGTGCCGGCATGTGTGCAGTGGGCTCTCCTTAAATGAGGGCGCGCTGTCCACAGGACGGCCTCAGGAAGTGGCCTCCCCGGCACCTGACGCTGCAGAGGGTGGCCGGCTCACGCGGACCATGAAGAACCTCTCTCCCTTCCGAAGCAGTATCAGCCCAAGAATCCCTGCTGCCCGGCAACCGCGAGCCCCGTTTGTGCAAAGGAAACCCTCGGCAGGAAAGGAGTCTAAAGTGATTTTCCCTCCCCTGCACGTTGTGAGGAAGGAGACAGATGGAAAACAGCCACAGACAAAGCTCCGGATCGCTCCCCGAAAAGAAGTTTCATCGCGATTCCTGCTTAATCCTGGCGCGTCAGGGGCCCTCCCGTGCCAGCCACTTCACGGATTTCTTCCTCCCTGAGGGTAGGCTTCAAAGATGCATTTTTCCCAGAACAGATTCTCCGTGACCACAAGGGAGAGGCCGGCCCGAAGTGGAGGAGAAAGAGCCGCTGCCTGGGGAGGGCAGCAGAGGAAGGGCCCACCCACGCCCCACTGCCGGGGCTCGGCTCCCCCACCTGGCCCGCAGGAACAATCTCCCACACTCCATCTCTGGGCCCCCGCCCCCTCCCCCTCTCTGTTCCTTCCCTCCTGAGACGCAGGGAGGGACGTCCCCAAGGCTGCACGAGGCTTCATGCCCCACTCACCACTCCTCAAGCAGGTGGACCCTGCTTCGTTGCTTCCCCCAATGATTCAGAGAGGGTCCTGGTAAATGACACTGACCCTCTGCAAGAAGTCCAGACGGGGGCTGGCGACATGGCCCCGAGGGCAACACAGCAAGAAGTGGGGGGGTGGGGGCGGGGGGGGGATAGCAGAGCCAGCTGGTGACCTGCTGGGGCAGCTCAGGAACGTGAAGATGAACAGGAACATAGCGAAACAACCCGCTGTGCTCACCCCACGCGGTCCCCACCACGGCAGGCGGGTGCCAGGGAGGCAGGCCTGGGTGTCGTGGGAGCAGCCCCCAGGGAGGTGGGCTGCCACCGGGGGCGCTCCGTCACGAGAGGAATACAAGAAGCTGGTGCTGGCGTTGCACAGGCCATCGGACCAGAAGACTTCCCAGATCCGGGGCCACTCTGGAGGTCAAGGGCACCGCAAAACCCTCACCTGAGGCCCGCGGCCGACTGACGACTTTGCTTACATGGATTCCAGCGGCTCTCACGGCCGAGGAGCGGGCACTCGAAATGAATGGTGAGCAGTCAGGACACCAGCAGCAGAACAGAATAAAACCAGCACACGCGCACGCACACGCCTGGCAGGCCACCGGGGTGAGGCCCCAGAGGCACACGGTGAGCAAACGCATCGACGACGTGCCACCTCCTTGCGCCGTGACTTAACAGCCCCCCGCGCCCGAGCTGCTCCCTCGGCCGGGAGCGCCCTCACCTGCCTCCTGCCCGACCTCAGCGTCCTCCAAAGTGTCCTCAAAGGTCACTCATCCAACGAGTACTTCCTTCTGTTCCTGGGCCCTCGCTGGAGTCAGCCCCCTGCCCTCGCTGGAGTCAGCCCACTGCCCTCGCTGGGTCCCGCCATGCTCTGTGGGCCGATTAGGGCAGCCACTCCCGCCCCACGCGGTGTGGTGGGAGCTCCCCAGGTGCCCAGGAGATGCTGGCTCCGTCCTGTCTCTCAATCCTGGTTACCTGGTGGCTTTACTCTGTGAAAATTCATCGAGCTGTCCGCTTACGACAGACACTTTTTCTGTATGTGCAGGATACTTTGAGAAGTTATGTTTAGGGAAAAAAAATCTAGAGATTTCAAAGACATTTAATCAGCTTCATTCATTCAAAAACACACAGCTCGGGCTTCCCTGGTGGCACAGTGGTTGAGAGTCCGCCTGCTGATTCAGGGGACACAGGTTCGTGCCCCGGTCCGGGAGGATCCCACATGCCGTGGAGCGGCTGGGCCCGTGAGCCATGGCCGCTGAGCCTGCGCGTCCGGAGCCTGTGCTCCGCAACGGGAGAGGCCACAGCAGTGAGAGGCCCGCGTACCGCAAAACAAAACAAAACAACACAGCTCAAGGCCTTCTGATGAGATAGACACTTGGTGAGAACATGGAATATAGAGGAAGGAAATGGCCAGAGATGGGCAGGGGTCGCCCAGGGACACCTCGGCCCTGGCCTCAGATCCACACGCGCCCCCAGCCCCAACCCAGGCAGAAGGAGCACGAAGGAGGCCACACAGGAGGGGCTCAGGGCTGTCCCCAGCTCATCCTTGTCCCTATAAATGCAGAGACTCCGCCCCTTGCAGAAGGGCCCCATCCACGCTGCGTCCACCGGCTCTGCCTGTGACACCCACGCAGACAGGCCGGGTGGGGATGACTCCGGCCCCGCAGAAGCCTCGCTCCAGAGGCTGGGAAGGCACGACCATATTCATAAATGCCGTGAATCTTTTCCGAAGCAGTGGCTTCCTTTGCTCCAGAGCACCCTGCGATTCTTCCGAACCCCCGAGCGCGTGGGCCGTGGGGGACGCGTGAGGTCCAGCGGCCACCTGCTCGGCCCACGGCCGGCTGCCCTGGAGACCCCCACCTCCCGCCCTGGCTTCTCTGGCGACTTCAAGGTCTGTGTGCTCAGGGGTCCCTGTCACATCGATGGCAGCCGCGGCCCCGTGACGTGGCTTTCTCAGGGCTCTTTCATTCCGAAACAAGACTGGATCTGAGGACACCAACTTGCCTGCAGCCGAGCGGCGGCCCTTGTTCCTGCAAAAGCCCACCGTGCGCTCACGAGGGCCTCATGCAATCACGCAGCAGAGCGCGGACGATCCCTTCACCCTGTTCACCAGCCCGCGCGTCCCAGGGGGGCCGGAGAGACATGACCCCGGGGCAGTCCTGCTCCCAAGGCGTGGCCCCAAGGTGACGGGTGACATCCCTGTGGCCCACGTACCCCGTCCCTCCAGAGCCAGCCAACAGCTCTGACATGAAGGGCCTTCCGTAGCCCGTCACCCCGGGATGCAAGCAAGCCCACGCCCCGCAATGCCCCCGGGCCGGTCCCCAAGCGCCCCCCACCCCCCCGCTTCTCTCTGGGCCAGAGGGAGCCATGGCTCCTCGACCAGCTCCCACCGTGGGCGCCCGTCCATGACAACCCAGCTCAGGTGTTCAAAGCTCAGACCACAGCTCTCGCTTTTCTGGGGACCCACCTCTGAGAAGACTGTGCTGGACAACAGGACAGAACCTCGGTTACAAATCTCAGATGAGCTTATCGCACGGAGGCTGGTCCACCAGAGGTGGGCGGGGAGGCCCAGCGCGGCCCAGAGCAGAGCCAGCTGCCCCCGGAGGCCTTAGGAAGCCGCGAAGGCCTCAGGGAGGGCGGGGGGGGGGGGGGGGGGGGGGGCTGGCGCAAGGTCTGATCTTGTGGCCCCAACGGCAGGTGGAGCAATTCACAGGCCCTCCCACTCAGGAGCCGTCTGCACCCAGGTGGGCACCTGAGCTCAGGTAGAGGCCCTCCGGAGGCCCCTGCCTCACTCTCTGACGTTCCTTCCAATCAAAGGGTCCCAGGCCCTGCACCTCACATGGGATGGGAGCCTAATGCTGCTCGATGGGCCTCGGGGACCCCTGAGGGGCACCCCACATGGGAACCGATCCTCCCATCAGCCTTCAGGGTCCACCTCAATGTCCTTTTGTCCAGGAGCCGTCACCAGGGGCCGCCCGCCCCGTGCCCCCTGGGGTGCTATCACCTCCCTCCCCATCACAGGGTGAGGACGACATCGCCAGGGGCTCATTCTGCACGGAGTCCCGGGGGCCTGGAATCAAGGGGTGGGGTTACAGCGGGTCTGGGGGCCCCGGGCAGGGCTGAGGAACCCGGGTGGTGCGGGCACCCAGCAAAGTCCAGGAAGCACAAACCTGAAGCATCAGCCTAGTACCCAGCGTGTGCTCAGCAAACGCTTTTCCACAAAAGAAAACTGAAGCCAGGCTGTCGGGGCCCCGCCGCCCCGGCCCTGACTCGGGCAGCTGCTCACCTCGCCCTGCCTCAGCTTCCCCGTCTGTTAAAAGAAAGCTCATGGGCGTAAGTGATTAGTGCCCGTCTCACTGGGTCACCGTGGAAACTAAACATGCACGCTGGGCACACAGAGGGCCCACTGCCTGCACGAGTGCACGAGGAGGTGTTTGCCATTGTCAGCAGGACGCTGTCACCCCACGTGCAGCTGAAGAGGCCCTTATGAATGACGGAGAGAGAACCCTGACCAAAGGAAGGACTTCTCAGAACCCACGTCTGCTCAGGGGTGGCCCCAAGGGCCACTGGGCTCACCCCGCCCGTACACTGCAGCATCTGGCCCCCATCACCCACCTGCCTGAGGGCTTCCACGACCCTCGAGGACTCGCTGACCCTCCGAGCCACCCACCTGCTCAGCAAGCATGGCGATGACCCCGTGAGACAGACAAGCAAACTGAGCCAGAGAACAGCCGGGCCACGGCCCCCGGGTGCTGCGTAGAAAGGCCAAGGGGGCCTGGGACTCCGGCCTGCAGAGGCCTCCCCTGTGGTCTGCACCCTGGTCTCCCGCGGCCCCGTGCAGAGGGCTCCCCTTCCCAAGGCAGGCCCTCGACACCTGCACCAGGTCAGCTGGACATACAGGGGAGCTGGTCTTGCGCTCTGCGTCCTAACAGGCCGGGACCCGTCTGCAGAGGCCCCTGGGTGACTGCAGTCACACATCGGCGCCCTCTCAACCACAGCCAGCGGCCGGGCCCGCCGCCCATCTCAAGCCGAGACCCGCACGGGGCTGCCCCGTGTCCCAGCACATCTTGGCCAAAAGCAGGAATCTGGGGACAGCACAGGACAGGGCACCCTGCTCACGGCCCAGCCTCCCGAGGAGAGGGCGGTGGTAACCTCACGTAGCGTCGCGGGGCCAGATTCAGAGAGGCTCAGTCCCCTGCCTGCGGTGGCCCAGCTAGAAACGGCGTGTCTGGGACTCACACCCAGCTCAGGCCTGACCACACAAGGAGCAGCCCCAGACTTAAGGCACCACGAGCATCCTCTCTTCCCTCTGGGCTGGGGTCTGTGAGGCCCAAGTGTCCGGTGGGTACAAACCCCTTCCCCTACGGGGGACAAGGAGAGAAGACAGGATGTGGAAGCGAGCGGAGCGCGCTCCTCTCCTGGGGCACACGGGCGCTGTGCTCACCCCCCGAGAGGCTAAGTCCCCACGGCAGGACACGTCTCTACGACCTGGCAGTTCCACCACCGGGGGGTCAGGCTTTCAGCCACCCAAAGAGACGTGAACTCAGCAAGCGCAAAAGCCTGCTTTCGTGCAAACACCCCCGGAAACCTACCAGGACGACTAGCCACTGGGCAGGGGGCAAAGTCGGGCTGTGAACAAGTTTTCCAAAATGCAGGGAGAGGCTCAGGGGCTGACACTGCCCTGCAGGCACCTTCTCGGTCTGTCCCCACCCAGAGGGTAGCACTTCCTTTCCAGGTCACACAGAGGCTGGTCTTTCTCCCCTGCGGCGGTGGGGTGGGTGGCCTCCTGGTGGAGGGTGTTAATCCCAGGGTGGGTCCCTGGGCTCAGGCCCACTCAGGGAGGGCGCCAGCAGGCAGCCGCCTGGCGTGGCCGGCGACAGCAGGGCCCGTCACAAGCCGCGCCGCCTTCTGGGGTGGGGCAGGCTGGGCAGGGGGCCATCTGCTGGGCCCACTCAGGGGGAAGTGACCGCTTCACCCCGGCAGAGCCCTCAGGGATTCCCTGCAGAAACTAACTGCCTGGAAGCATAAATAACGCCGCCGCCCAGGGATGGGGTGGGGCGGGGCCACTGAATGGGGAACAAAGCAGGCCTCAGCTGCTCTGAGTCCACCCACCGCCCCCAGGGAGGGCGTTCCCGGGAAGCAGCCCGGCTTGCAGAGGTGTGGACAGCTGGGCCCAGGGAACACTCTGGGTCCTGTGAACCCACCTCTCTAAAACCATCGATCGCCAGCCAGCAGCCCCCCCGCCCCAGTGGACCCCCCCCAGCCCCCAAACACACACACAGGACCCACACTCATCCCAGGAGGTCCCAGGAGAGTCCGCTCTCCTATCTGACCAGCGCCCTCCCTGACGCCAGCGCCCACGGATGGCAGGAGGGAGCCACGGGACTCGGGGTACAAGCCACAGCCACGGGAGACACAACGGTGCTCATCACAGCCGCCCACCAGCCCATCTCCACCTTCCCACGGTGGACGCATAAGCCCCAGGGGAGGTGGGGCGAGCCCGCCACCCCACTGAAAGATGAGGGATGGAGGCCCGGAGGGGAGGCAACTACCCGAGGTCACGCTGGCGACAGAGCATCCCAGCCACCTGGGGACCCCGCCCAGGACGGCCCTGGACGCAGGTGCAAGGGAAAGCCAGGGTGCTGGATCAGCCTCCCGCCACCTGCCCCCTCGGAAGCAGAACAACAAACAACGCCCTGGAGAGAAAGCAGCTGCCCCTGGGGCCTCCCCTTCAGAGGGCGGCTGAAGGGGGCACCCACTCACCCCGCCACGCCCGGCTCGGATGGGGAAGGCGCCGGGAGTCCAGGCCCGCGGGGAGCGAGGTCAGACTGGGCTCAGGTCCTGGCCGCGCCACTACGGGCTGCTCCCCACTCTGCGCACGAGGATCCCATCCACGATGGGGGTCCCTGGGGAGACACCTCGATGTCTGATGGGGCTCCCCGTGCCCGCCCCCCCCCCAGGGGATGTCTGGGCCCCCTGGCCTGCCTTCTGCAAGCATCTTGCTAGGTCAGCTTAGCCCCCAACCTCTTCTTAGCAGCCTTCCTCCTCCGCAGCTGCGATCCCCACCCGCACAGGCTGTGTCCGGCGCTGAACCCGGCCTCCTTCCCCTTCTGCAACAGCTCCGACCACAGGCTGCTTTTACCACCAGAACTACTGCCCAGGTCTGGTTCGCTTCACCAGGAAGTGGTGAAGGCTGCACGGCAAGGTGACTGTACTTAATGCCACAGAACTTACACTTCGAAGCTGTTGGGAGGTAAACTTTGTGTGTTTTCTACCACAATTTAAAAAGCCGCTGTGAGTACAGACGACCGCACCTTCGGCCCCTCGGCTCTGGAACAAGGTCACGGGCGCGCCCTCCCGCTTCCTCACAGGCCGGGTAGGCCCACACGACAGTCTGGGTCCCCCTGAGCGCCTTCTGCACAAACCACTGCGTCTGTCCTCCGGCCTCGCTGTGCCCAGGCGACACCGACGTCCTCCAAAGTGTCAAAGCAAAACAATCCGGGATGTCGCCCCAATTAGTGTCATAGCCTCTGCTAATTGATTTGTTCCAGAGGGCGTCATCCCATCAGCTGGCTTCAATATACTTAACGTCTAATTTCCAGATCCAGAGAGGCTGCCATTAGCGAGATGAATTGTAAGCACACACAATTTCATCTTCCTCTCTCTGCAGAAACAAAAGTGACACTTCTCCCAACTAAAGGACGGAGCCCTGGCGAGATGGCCAGTCGTTCAGGAAGACAATACACCACCACCATTTAAATGAGGTACCCATCAAGTACATCCCTGCTGGGCACCACACAGGGGTCAGATCTGAGAGCCCCTGGAGTGCGGGTTTTGGGGATGCAGAGACTTGACCTCCAGAAACCTCACCTCTGACCTTCTCCACGGTGCGCTGGGGGAGGCCTGAGATAGGACGAAGGGAGAGAAGGGACTTGGGTTCTGAGCTGGAAGGGGTGTCAGCCATCGACCTCTGTTCTGCCCTTGACTTGGGAAGTCGAGGCCCAGGGAGGCCAGGCCTTGCCCAAGGTCATACCCAAGGTCATAAAACCATGGACGAGAGGCCAGAAACGTGGGGACAAATGCAGTGTGACCCTAGACAAGTGGCTCCTATCTCTTGGCCTGGGTTCCTTGTCCAGGAAATTAGGATAATCACGGCCCCCACCCTAGCACGAGTGCTGAGGACCAAAGGGGCTCGGGGATGTGACACCTAGAAGAGCCCCTGAGGCCTTAAAGCACAGCTCTCTGTTCACGAGGCGTTACATTTAGAAACATGTATTTTCTGGTTTCTTCCCTGTCCCCCAGTTCAACCAAATCGGGCTTTCCAAACGTGATGGTACTTTACGAATGCTTCGAATGTTAATACTGATACAAGACGGGGGACCCCGCAGGCTCCACCGAGGAGGACTCGGGCTGGACTATTAGTGTTTCCATGAATAACGCACGAGCCGGAGGGGCCACTCCTGGGATGACCCCACGAGTTACTATCTCTGCAGTGGGAGGGGCGGCAGACCCGGCAGGGGACCAGCAAAGGCTAATTGACAGCATCCCGGCACACGTGGGTGTGGAGGACAGGCAGGCCCAGAGCCCTGCACAGGGGCTGAGGTTTTAGGGGGTGAAACCAGGGTGCGAGCCAAAGACAGGGCCTGGCGGACAGCTCCTCCCATGGAGTCGAGCAGCTCTGGCCTTGAACCCAGCCCTGCGTGACCACACAGGGCAGTCTGTGCCTCGGTCTCCCTGTCTGACGGCGTCCACCTCGCAACGGCCGTTGGGACTCAAGGAGTCATATTTGCAGTGAGCAAATGTAACGCACTGTAATGTAATGTAAACGCACTGTGGTTCCCAGCTCCTGATCAGATTTCTTTCTCCCCCGCAAGAAAAGCCGAGGAAAAAACCCCAAGAGAGGGAGGGAACGGGAGCTTAGCTGTCCCCACCTGTGGCAAAGACTCCTAGCCACCCCGCCCCCAGATCCCTCTCCCTCTTCGGTGGGAGATGAGTTCCAGATGAACACAGGGCTGCCGGGCTACAGACCCCACTTCCCATCCACCCTTGCAGCCAGACATGACCTTGTAGCCGTGTTCTAAACATCAGGTAAAAAAGAAAAAGCTGTGAGGAAGACCCCCGCTCTTAAAAGAAAAGTGCTGCCTCCCCCTTTTTCTTCCCTGATGCATGGAATAGAGTGTGGGTGTGATGGCAGGAGCCAAGCGGCCTGCACCACGAGGAGGCCACATGCTAGGGACGGAGATGGCGGAGCGAGGGATGTTGGGAGCCTGAGCCGCGGGGACTGTGGTGCTGCCTAGACTTCTGCCCTAGAGAGAGAAAGCCTCTGGCTTCTTCAGCTGCTTCTACAAGATCTCCTGTTTCCGCAGCCGCACCCATCCCACCACCGGCCAACAAGGACTGCTCATCTTTTAGAATTGACGTGCAAAAACATTCAGACATCCTAATATTCATTGGGGCATTTTCTGGTCTGAAAAAAAAGTGAAAAAGAAACGAGCCTTTTCTCGCCAAGGCTCTTGTGGGTGAGAACCAGAATCCTGCCCAAGGTAGTGGCACCAAATAAGGGCTCACAGGGGACAGAGGAATCTCGGCGACCCACGGGCAGCAGTGGCCTGGGTGCAGGGAGACTGCCAGGACCACCCTGGGCGACCCTGTCTCCAAACTCAGCTTCTGCAAGCAGTGGCGCCTCTCCTCCCTTACGCCAGCTCTCGGCCGCACTCACCCACTCTCTCCTGCCCTCTCCTCCTGACCACCTTCCCTGTCCACCAACAGTCCAGCAGGACCACCAGCCAGCCTCCCTGCTCCTGGAATCGGGCTCCAGCCAGCACCCCTGACCAGCTCCGCATCCAACTGCCCAGGAGAGGGGTCAGCCAGGCCCTGCTTGTTGTGCTGAGCCAGGTCACAGGTCACAGGACACAGGGCAAGGACTCAGGGCACAGGAGAGAGGGGACAGGGCACAGGGCATAAGACACAGGGCAAAAAACACGGGGGACGGGACCCAGGTCAGAGGACAGGAACACGAGATAAAAACACAGGGCACAAGTCACAGGGCAAGGACTCAGGACACAGGGCACAGACCACTGGGCCCCGGCCAGCCCAAGGCATGGGACGTCCTAAGTCAGGTGCCCGCCCCCAGCCCAGGCAGCTACGGCCGCGCCAGGGGCGAGGCTAAGTGGTCAAGAGTGGAGAACAGAACATCCAACCCCAGGCCCAAGCCCACCCCCAGCAGCAATCGCGCTGGGACACGAAGCCACGCCTGCCTCCGCGAGCCTCAGTTTCCCCTCCACAAATGGAGGGAGCACCCTAGGGTTCCTAACAGCCCCTTCTGTGCCGGCACTGCCGGTTCTCTGGAGACCGCCCCTCCAGCCCCCTGCACACCAGGCTGCAGGGCCGAGGCTGGTCCGGGTGTTGGACCAGAGGCAGGACCCTGGCAGGACCAGGGGCGATTCTTCTAAGGGGGCACCTGAGGCCGCCAGCCACCCTCCTGGGGTCTGGAGCGAGACTCGCCCGACCCACTCCCCCAGGCTTCCCCGGTGGTCAGTGTGCCCACGGTCTCAGTATAAGGGGCCCATGGGGCCAAAGAAGGCAGCTTGTCCTCCCACCAACAGAGAACATTCCGGGCGTGGGCCTGATACCTCACACGAGGACCAGCCCTCTCGGGGACAAGGAGACGAAGCAGAAGCAAGAGGAAGGGGCGGGAGGAGGCAGGTGAGCCAGCCCTATGCCATCACCCTGTGCCCCCGACACGCCACTGCTGCTCCCCAGCTCCAGTGTGCTCACCCACAGAGGGTGGCAACGGGGGAACGAGGGGAGACCCAGCATGAGGCAGAGTGTGGGGGCAAGGGTGGTGGTGTGGAGGATGGAGAGAGGATGGGGGGGGAGGATGGGATGGGTGGATGGGAGGGGAGGGAGGGAGGGAGGGATGCGGGGACGGGGTCCAGGGGAGGGATGCGGGGACGGGGTGGAGGGGAAGGATGGAGAGTAGGGAGGGTGGGGAGGGAGGGAGGCAAATTGTAAGACCTTGTGTGAGGGGCCCCTCGGGTAGCCATGGGGAGAGGCTGACTCCCAGGGTGAGTGTTTGGGGCTGTGCAGACTGGATTCAAGGCCATCCTGGCTCACGCGGAGGCGAGCGCTTTGTGAGCTGGGGAGCGTCCTCTGAGCACAAACAGGCCTGTTTATTTTGGAAACGTGGGCCGGAGGCTGAGGGGGCAGGGAAAGTGGACACCCTGTCGAGAAGGCTCAGACCACAGTCTATCAACACACACTCACGCTGAGACAGAATTAAGTCACCTGCCCAAGGTCGCTTGGCGAGGCGGCCCTGGGGTCCCCAAAAGCCAGCCTGCGAGGATTCCCGATGATTCCAGCTGCCTGAGGTGGGGTGTGGCCAAAGGGCAGCCAGGCGGTTGTCCTGAGTGGACACCGTCCGGGGTTGACGCCTGAATCAGACATCAGCACAGATGGAGCTGCAAGGGAGACAGGCAGGGCACCCAGGGCCCCCGGAGTCCACAGCAGGGGGAAGCGTGGGAGGGCCACGAGCCTGGCCACAGAAGGAGGAGGGCCAGCCCTTCCCACTTACTCCAGGCAGATTCTTAATCCCAGGCCCTCGGACGCCCCTGAGAATCTAAGGAAGGCCGTGAGCCTCTCCCAGAACACAGCGTACCAAGGGGGGCCTTGGACCCTGGCACCTTGACCCCGATGTCCAGGGCAAGAAACAGTCAGTGCCCCGGGGCCCCAGAGGAGAAATGGCACCCGCCGCCCACCTGGGCCTGCAGTGACACTCCCGGCACTGAGCACAGCCCCATGCTCTCGGCTTCCGCACCGGCCCCCAAGGCCAAGGACAGAAGACACGGTGGTCAGGGCAGAAAGCGACGCCACCAGTCTTAAAGCAGTCGGACGGGGGCAGGTGGCCAGTGTCCTGGAGATGTCGAGAGAGAAGAGGGAAACAGTGTGAAGATTACAAGGGCGACCTTGGATGAAGGGAAAATACGATAACGATCTGGGGAGGGGAGGCTATTCAGTGACTCACTACTGAGAAGTTCCACCTGCATAATAAACTGTCCTCCTGCTAAAAAAAAAACAAAAAATCAGGGTAAGGGAGGGAGGCAGAGGCTGATCTTCTATAGCAAGGAGTTCAGAGACATTTAAAGTCAATGAATCAAGAGCGAGGGCTATGAGTGTATCACGCGGGGCCGCAGAGGCGACCAAAGGAGAGGTAAAGACACAGTTTTTAAAAGTGCGGCCCTGGGAGGGGGCTGGGTGGAAGGGGACGGGGCAGGAGCTGCCGCTTTCCGTTCCAAGCCCGTTGGCCTAGCCTGATTGCTTTTTTGCCGTGCGCATATATAATTACTCGGACAGAAATAAATAAGAATTAAAATGATCAACCCAAACATCTATCAACGCATAAATGGATACACAAAATGTGGCACATCCAACGGACCATTATTCAGCCATTAAAAAGAGCAGAGTTCTGGGCTGCCCTGGTGGCGCAGTGGTTGGGAGTCCGCCTGCCGATGCAGGGGACGTGGGTTCGTGCCCCGGTCCGGGAAGATCCCACATGCCGCGGAGCGGCTGGGCCCGTGAGCCATGGCCGCTGAGCCTGCGCGTCAGGAGCCTGTGCTCCGCAACGGGAGAGGCCACAACAGTGAGAGGCCCGCGCACTGCAAAAAAAAAACAAACAAAACTCAGAGAGATCCCCAGTGTAGAAATGGGATCGTGGTCACCACTGTGTCGCTTACAGCTACGCACACCTCCCTCACTGCTCACAACCACGTGAGTTTCCGTTGGCTGCTCGTAGGGTAGCTCTCAGAGGCTGGTTGCTAATTTAATCGTATTTGCACACCACTGTGTTCGTGTAAACGACATTTAATTTCCATTTAACACTTTCCATTTTGGTTTTCTTCCAAAACTTTCTATAAGCCATTTCTTCCCTCCAGATTTATATTTGAGAGGTCTGGCAGCTCACAGAGGTCACGCCATAGATTTGGTTTTGAAAAGAAAGGCAAAGAAATTCAGCACAGAGCCACGGAGGGTCTGACCTCAAAGTGTGGGCGTCGCTGAAAACCAGCCTTTGAAGAAGGCTCTCGAGGAGGTGTCCTGGCGAGGGACAGGGCACCGGTGCGGGGGCAGCCCGCGGTCACCCACACAACCACCAAGCCCAAGGTGGAGCGTTCCCAGGCGGTGCAGGAAGCTTGCAGACAATGGGATGAGTCTAAAGAAATACATTTCATGAATTGTGAACAGAAAAGTACAATTGGATAGTAACGTTATTTTTATCACGTGTTTTCTAAAATGTAAGTAAATTAAGAAATGAAACATTTAAGTAAGCGGTTGACTGTTTCATCTGTCTCTGAATGCTTATAAAATCATGGTGACCAAGAGATATAAAATCCTCTCACTGGGAAAAAGGCGGGAGCCGCTTGCATTTGGGGTTTCTTCCTCCCGGGGCATATTCTGCGCCCCAGATCACAAGACGCGCCCAGGGTACCCTCTGCCACACACAGCTCTGTTCTTCTGGGCCGACCCCTCCATAGAACTGAATACCAAATGCTTTTTCTAGATGCTCAAAGAGCTTGAACAGGCAGACAACATAATCCCAAATCCTCCCTTTCAAAACCTCAACCATCTGATACACCAATAAAAGCAACTACGGATGCCTCATTATCTGAGTTCCTGTCCTCTGGGGTCCCATGAAATCCAAACCAGGAAGTACCTCGAGCTGCTCTCGACTATCAGCCACGTGGAACTGGATGAGCGCCCACCCCGAGGGCAGCAGATGCCCTTGCAGGAACCAGACCTTGAAATGCACCGGGGCACAGGGCACCGACCCATCCCAGCCTCTCGCGGCCACAGAACACGCGCCCCCGGTGGGGTCGGGCCAGGAACCCACTCACTCAGGGTTCTAACTCTCAGAAGAGGTCTGTCATCTCTCCTGCCCATCACCATACACCCCCTCGAGTTCCGACAGTGGCTGTGGCATCCATGGGCACAGACTGGGTGCCAGGCACCAGTTCCAATCAGCTCCATCCCTGCCCCGCTCACCCAGCTCTCACGGTGCCCCATGGAGGGCACAGTCGTCCCGTCCCACTTCTGGCGAGGACACTAGGGCAGCTCCCTCACCTGCTTCCGGGCTGGGCTCGCAGCTGCAATTCAAGGCCAGGTAGGCCCAGGCTCCTCCCCCCATGCCAGGCCCTACCTCCCGAGGCGCCATCCGTTGCCACGTCTGCAGCCAGGACCCTTCTGGAGAGAGGGTCCTTCTCCCACACGTGTGTCCCTTACTGTCCCTGGGTCTTGGGGCCATGGATTTCATCCAAGCCACTGAGCCAGCCCTTTGGAAGGCCCCGTGAAGCCCACCTCCCCGAGAAGCTCCCCCGCAAGCACTGAGGGGTGGAAAGAGGCCCTCTCTGAGCCTCAGGGTGTTAAAAATCTACACATTAAAGGAGCTAAAAACACTGTCTGCGCTAAAAATAAATGACATTTCCACCTCCGTAAATGAAGGCGCTCTCGGCCAGCATCCAGGGCTGACATGCCAGCGCCCCTGCGCTGAACGGTCAGGCGAGGGGGCCGGACACAGCACGTGCTCACGAAATGGGAGAACGAGGGGGAGGGGGGAGGACAGCACAGACCGGAAGCTTCTCCTGGCAGGGGGGCCAAGTGCACAGTCACCCAAGCCCCCGAGCTATCAGTTCACGCTCTCACAACATCAGCGGCTGCTCTGGGGGGTGGGGAGTGTTCTCCCAAGGACCAGGCGCCCGTGTCTGTCCCCCTGCACCCGGTTTACGGCCACCTGGGCCTGCCCGCCGGCCATCACCCTCCCGCCAGCCCAGTCATCGGCCCAGCCCCTGGCTCTCCCTCAAACAGACCACGTTCTTATTATACTCCCAAGGACGGACTAGGTACATGAAAATGCCGGTGTGAGCACGGCTGGGGGCTGCGAGGTGCCCCCCCCAGACCAAGACAGTGACCCCACGGCCCAGGGCTCTACACCCAAATCCAAATCACCGATGATCTCATGTCACAGAATCCCGGGACAGCCCAAAGGTCAAAGCACCGACCTCAAATCCACCAGTGCCTGGGAGTTGGGGGCAGTGGGTCCCGCCAGAGCCCAGGCCTTTAGTCCCCCAGCCTTCTCTCCCGACATGTGGAGCCCCAGCTCTCCCACGGCCACCTGGAACCCCCCCGGGTCACAGTGGCTGGGACACATCAAGGACCACGCCCTCATGCCTTCACCGCAGACAGACACAGCGACGTGCAGGAGGGCCCTGGGCCTGCCCACGGCATCAGGTGAGCCGGAGTCCACCCTCCCCCAACAAGCCTGGCTGGTCAGCGTCCAAGAGGAGGGCGAGGCTTGGGCATCCATACCGTCACCCGCACCTCCTTCAACCAAGGCACAAAATGTGCTTCCAGGGACACTGGGGAGAGAGGACACCTGCCCAGGACCCACGCCCAGCTGGGACACGGAGCCATGGCACCCCACCTACATCCTCATTCAATTACAGGAGAGCAAACCTCACAGGCCCTCTGATCACTAGGGCCGGTGAACCCAGCCAACGGGCTTCCAAACCCGGGGAGCATCATTCCTTCCCCGGGGCAGCTGAAGACCTACTGCGTGAGGCTAGTTACCCATCCCCAGTCACTGCCCTGGATTCAGGCTGATTCTGGCCGTTCACTTGTCCCCCGTACAAAGGACCGAAGGAGCCCCCAGCCTCGCCCATCTGACCTTGGTGACCAGGAGGCAGAGTGGGGAGAAGGCTCTTTAATCCAACTGGTCCAACAAAGCCAGGAGACTAACTAGGTCACCAGGTGACTGACTCCAAGCTCGGCAAGTTGCAGATCCCCTCAGAGCAGATTTACGGGACAGGAGAAAGCCTTGCCGGAAGCAAAACCGATTTATAGACTCTGGAGAGAGACGCTGACGCTTCCTAGACGCCGCCGCCGTCCTCATAAATCAGTTCCCGTTCTCTGCTCTGCTCGGGCTGCTGCCAGCCTTTGCAAATAAATGCCAAGCCTAATGAGCTTCCAAACAACCAGGCTGAAAGCAGAAGAGAGAATGACAGTGGCAGGGCAGTCCCCAGCTCACTTCGGATGATCACAGATGCACAAACGGTGCGGGAGGGAGGGGGCAGGATGCATCCCTCCCACCACCACCCATCCCCGCTTTGCTGCCCACCCCGGAGAGCAGAGGAGGGCAGAGGCCCAGCACACTGACTCTCCTGGTCCTGCCGGCACCACCATCCTTATGGCCACTCAAGAGCCCCAGGGCTGAGGAGGTGGGAGGAGAGGATGGGGAGCCCCGCCCGACAGAGAGAAAAGCCACCCGGCAACGGGAGTTGCAGCCCCTTGGCTCGCCCCACCCTCCTCTCCAGCTCCCCGGGCTAAGCTGGTGGGCACCGCATCCTCCCCGAGAGGCTCTGTCGGGACGCCCTGACCCCCACACCTCTCAGACCCGCCCCCTCCGACGCCCCTAGCAGACGAGGACCTGCAGGGTCCACCCAGCCAGCCCCGTCCCTCACGGCACACTGTTGCTCTGTGGCCATGGCAGCCCTGCCTCTTCTACTCAGAGCTCCCCGAGGGCAGGACACACCCACCGTGAACCCAAACTGAGACCCGAGGAGGGGAAACGGTGGAGGCTCATCCCTGTACCCTCCCCTCCTTGTCCCCGGGTCCCTGTGGCCGCCGGGAAGGGGGGGAGCTGTACGGATCCACCTGGAAGACCGGTGGCAGAGGGTGAGGGTAAGTGCTGCAGGTTCCAGTCTCAGCCCCTTGAGGGAATGGCGCCCCCCAGAGTTGTGTGACAAGGAGCCCCGAGGGCAGGAAAGGTGCCAGGAGGGCCCCGGGTGGAACCCGGGGCGTGGGAAAGCCCTGCTCCCCAGGCGGTGGAGACGTGCCCCCACCACCCCCTCGGAAGGACTCGGACCAAGAATGCATCTTTCTCGTTTCACATCAGCCTCAGGTGGCACAGAACCCAACTGTGGACAATCACGGTCCCCAAGAGGGCCTTCAGGGACTGTGCTATCTGTTCCTGTGTCATCTTCACTGTTCCTCCCTGTCTGTCATGGTCCCGATCACGGTTTTTTCATTTTATAATATATGTATATCTTGGCAACCGCCCGAACCCTGTGTGCACTGAAGGAGGCTAATTAGTGAATTACTGGGTCCCACTTTTTTCCAGAAGCCATGTCTGACTTGGTACGTGGGCGCCTTTACTTGGTATCACAAAGAAGCATTTGCTAGCGCTTCCCCAAAGCAGAAACCGGGCCGGATGGAAGAAGGGATTGCTGGCCCCTGCCCCCTAGAGATGGGCAATCATCACCTCCCCAGAGGGAAAGCCAGCCCCCCGACTCTGTCTCCCACAGAGAACCGCGACAGAAACGGCAAATACCCTGAGGTCGTGAGAGCTGGGCACCTAGACCAAAGCCTCCGTGGAAAAGTCTGGAACCTTTGAACCTAATGGCCCAGGAAGACTCAGGGATGGGGCAGCAGCTTCAAGTCGATTCTGAAGCCCTGAAGGGGACCAACTGGAGAGGCCTTTTCTGTTCTGGGTCTCGGAGGCAGACACATCTACAAACCGCTGGGCAGGAGCACAGCCCCCCCCCCCCCAACCCGGGTGGGTTTTGCAGCCCCTGCAGCTCTGAGAACTCCGTGCGGGGCCCAGTCACCGGTAACGTGATGGAGGCAAGAGCATCTCGGTCCAGCAGAGCCAGCCATGGAACTCAGCTCCTCGGATCCCAAGACAAACCTGCGCACCTTCCAGTAGGGACCGGGGCGCACAAGGAGTAAAGGAGAACCACGTGACCTTTACGTTACAAAACTGCCATGTATGGCCCAAACCCAGGCCCCCAGAGCAACCCGGGATAGACCACGAGTCTGCCCAGCCCCATCCTTGCAGAGACAGCACACTAAGAAAACCGGTTATGGAATCATTCCAACAAACCCTCTGCCGGCGGGCACGGTCTCGTCTCCTTCGCCTTCCCCAGGACGGGGTGGACATGTGCCGCCTTTTCAAAGTCCCTGGCCTGAAAGTCACTCCTGGGGCTGAGTTTGAGCCCCAGGGCCCACCAGGGGGCTCAAAACCCAGTTCCTCCACTGTGGAGCTGCACAATCATATACAACCAGCAACTTCTGTGAGCTTCAGTTTCCTCACCTGCAAAATGGGACCAACTGCCGCAGCCAACGAGACTTCGGTGCCCAGGCACAGTCCAGTTTACTTCTCGCCCTTGACATGGTCGAGGGTGGCAGAGCCACCCAGCTCACATTCCACCAGCCAGTCCACGGCCACGCATATCTGCAAAAGGTCTAGATCAGCCGCTCGCTGTTGGTTCCTTGCTAACACAGGAAGTGCTCAGAATAGTGCTTGGCACACATCGGCACTCACCAAACGGTGATGGGAGGACGCTCGCAAACACAGCCAGTGGCTGGGCTGTCTCCTCCGTCCCTGCCACTGTCTGGCCAGAGCTGTGCAAACCAGACGCCCGGACTGGGCCAAGAGGAAGAGAAAGCCTTGTAGACGATGAAGGACACAGGTGCACGGGGCCAGAGGAGACACCCAGACCCGACCCTCCTCTTCTCAACTCTGAAACCTCACTTGAACACTGTATTTCTATTTATTAATGTGTCCCCTTAAATCCCCAAATGTGCATTAACTTCAAATTCTTTGTGCATGCCAACAGGGATGAGCTTACAGACTCGCTCTCCAAAACTCAGCTGCAGGGCAGCTGGTGGCCTCCCACCCTCCATCCTCACCAGGTGCACTCCCTCTTTATCAGGGACAGCCCAATACCAAAGACCACATTTCCAAGGCTTCCCTGTAATGGTACGAGGCCACGTGACTACAATCTGGCCAGTAACGAGGAACCAGAACGGTGAGTGGAGCTCCCACAAAGTCTGCTTAAATGAGTCTGCTTCCCCTTCACCATCCTCCCTACTGCCTAGAAGAGAGAAGTAATGGCTGGAGCTCTTGAAGCCATTTTGGACCAGGACCTTGAGACTGGAAGCCAGTGATGAGGGGACAGAAAGAAAGATGGGAGGTGCCTGGGTCCCTGATGATTCCGTGGCAGCGTCACACCTGCCCTGCATTGCCTACTTCCCAATTTCCTTTAGGAGAGACTAAACGCTTTTGAGTTTAGGCTACCATTGTGTTGGGTTTTTTGCTATACACAGCCAAGTCTATTCTAGCTGGTGCAGGCTCGGGTCTTCCACGTGAAGACACAGCCCCAGAGGAACGCCGTGCTGAGAGTTCCCTAATGTACCCAGAACTGACCCCACTTTACAGATGAAGGACCAGTGAGTCACCTTCCCAAAGTTGCAAGAAAATGGGGGGAAGGAAGTGGAGCCCAGAGCTGTCTGACAGGAGCATCCGTGAGTGCCTGGGGAAGAGGACTTAGTCTAACAAATGCCTGTAAAGGGCACGGCCATCTGAGGCAGCCGGGTGTTTATTTCCACGTGGGACAGAGCCAGACACGAAGCTGCACCTGGGAGGTCATGGCCTCCTGGCTGTCAAAATCCCTGGCAAACTAAACAGGCCGTGGAGTGTCGGGCTGGGCATGGCCACATCTCAGGAGCACTGATCTCTACTATCTCCACATTTAACGAACGGAATATATTCACGCATTCACAGTGTACCTAGAACTGTGGGAGGTTTTCTTTGTTGTTTTTTGTTGTTGTTGTTTTTTTCGCGGTACGCGGGCCTCTCACTGTTGTGGCCTCTCCCGTTGCGGAGCACAGGCTCCGGACGTGCAGGCTCAGCGGCCATGGCTCACGGGCCCAGCCGCTCCGCGGCATGTGGGATCTTCCTGGACCGGGGCACGAACCCGCGTCCCCTGCATCAGCAGGCGGACCCCCAACCACTGCGCCACCAGGGACGCCTATTTATTTTTAAATAAAGAAAAACAAAACAAAAAGAGCATGCCTCACTCCAGGGCAGATCCCAGAGCAGCGCTATCCCACACGACTTCCCGCGGGGACAGAAATGCTCCATGTCCGCAGACACACGTGGCCAGTAAGTACTTGAAATGTGCCTGGTGCAACTGAGGAACTAAACGTAGTTACCTGTTAACAGCTCTATTCAAGTATGATCCACGTACAATAAACTGCATATACTTAAAGTGTGTAACCCGATCAGTTTTGACATTTGTATGTACCCAGGAAACACAGCCATCACCCACATGTCCCCTCCTGCCCTCCTCGGCGACCCCACCGCACTGTATGGACAGTGTCACTCCTGAGGGAGCCTAGCCCCAGCCCAGGGCCAGCAGGCACTTAGCTGACTCTTCGCCCCCAGCCAGCCTCCTGGTCGAGATAAAAACCTGCAGCCCAAGTCTCGTGTCTGGGTTGCCCAGGGCGTGACTCTCAGGCCCAACCTGTGACGCCACCTGGGCCCTGGTGAAAGGTTCAGAACCCCGGGCCGCCATCCAGACCTGCTGAATCACAGTCCCCTGCAAGGGGGACTCAGGACTCTGCATTTGTAAACACACTCCCTCTGCTTCACTGCTCTAATGCCAACTCGAGCTTGAGAGCCATGGTTTGCATCACTGCCCAGAGGAAATGCATTCAGGCGCCTCCAGACAAGTTAGCAGGGACTTCTTTTCTCCCAGAAGACACTGCGACTGATAGATCTTCGCAGTAGAGCCGGGTGACAGAGTGCACACCTGTGGGAAAAACTGTGTACACGGGAGGGTGTGCGGTCCCCGCCGTGACCTTCGTCCCTGTGCCAGCAGAAGAAATATAAATATTTGGTCTCTGCTCCCGGTTCCTGACATGGAGCTTCTAAGACCCTTGGGATTTCTGGGGTCGCAGGAGGCGTCTTTTATTCTAATGAGGTGACTCTGGGTGGGCTCGTGGGTAGTTCAGGACGGGGGCTGGTCACCAGAGAAACCAAGCCAGCCATCCTCCAGGGAAGGGAGAGTAGCTGGAGATTGAGTTAATACTCAATCATGCCGGCGTGATGAAGCCTCCATAAAAGTCCCTGAACTGTGGGGTCCGGAGGGCTTCCGGGTTGGTGAGCACACAGAGGTGCTGGGAGGGAGATGCTCCTGGGGAGGGCATGGGAGCCTCACCCCTTCCCCACTCCTGGCCCTATTTACCTTTTCATCTAACTGTCCCTGACCTGCACCCTTCATAACAAACGGGTAATAGGAGGCAAAGTGCTTTCCTGAGTTCTGTGGGCTGTTCTAGCAAATTATTGAACCCGAGGAGGGGTTGGCAGGAAGCCCCAATTTATAGCCAGTCGGTCGGAAGCACAGGTGACAACCTGGCCCTGTGACGGGCATGGGGCTGAGCCCTCCACCTGTGGGGTCTGTGTTAACTGCAGGGTCAGAATGGCTTGGTGGGGAAAACCCACACGCTTGCTATCACGAGTGTTCTGAGAATTAAGTAAAGGAAAGGGCTTTCTTTTAGTCCCTAATTCACACCTTTCTGCTGAGCCATGCATACACCTGTGGGAACAGCTGTGCGCGCTGGAGGGCATGCTGTCCCCTCTCGGTGACATTCTGTCCCCATCACACTTTTCTACTGAGAAGTATCTCCTCAAAGTGCTGGCACATTCGTGACGTACTTTGGCCCCATAACAAAACCCCAAGAGGAGACACTGTACAGGTGCCCCGGGCCGCCCAGCTGGATTGGGTCAATGTTCTGGATCCGTGCAGAGAGCCGCGTCCACCCGGAAGGGCTGCTCGGAGAGCCCCCACTAAGACCCGCAGAGTCGCTGACTGCTGCAGGGACATAGTCCAGGCAGGGGTCCTCTGAGAACGCAGGCTCTGAACACTCTGCTCCCCGGGTGCTGGACGCCCTGGCCAGGTCCTGCCCCTGCGAAGCCGCTTTACGCTCTCTAGCAAACGGAGAGCACAACCCAGGCGATTCTGGGAGGTCCTGGATGGCTCCCGAGCGGGGTGTCCACACAGCACTCAACCGGCATTAAGGGCTCCAGCTGGCCCTTCCCCAGTCTGGCTTGCGCTTCCTGCTTCCAGAGAGCGCAGGAGCCGCCCCCGGGGCCCAGCCCCACCTCCCTCAGCGAACGCATCACCATGGGGAAATCTGTTCTGCCTGCAGCTCTCAGAACGTGGGTCTGTTCAGTCAGCACAGGAGATGAACGGTAAAAACCGGCTATACTCCAGAAAGACGCAGGCCTCCAGACAGAGGTCCACGTGTATGTGGGGAAGAAAGAAAGGATGCCTGCGGCCATCTCCAGAAACTCCTGCCAGGCGGGGCTGAATCATTCGTTCAGTCTGCAAACGTATATGGGGCCGGAACTGTGTGCCAGGCCCTGCTCTGGTTTCTGAGATCCGGAGGTGAACAAGACAGACCCCTCTTCTCATGGGACCAGCATTCTCTAGGGCTAGTGACAGGAGCGTATTAATAAGACGCTTATCAGCATGCTGGAGGGCACAGGGCAGGGGACGGGTGGGGCGTGGGGGGAGGGAGGGGTCAGAGCTGCCAGAGGACCTGAAGGCCGTGAGGGAGGGGCCTGGCAGCCCTCTGGGGAAGGTGGTCCAGGCCGGGGGACCAGCCAGCGCCGGGTCGGAGGGGAGAACAGCCTGGCCTGATGGAGCAGCTGCAAAGAGGCCAGCAGAGCCGGGCAGGGGGGGCCACGGCAGGGCCGGGTCCCGTGGGCCTGGCCAATCCTTGCGGGGATGCTGGCTGTTCCCCTGAGTGAGCGCGGACCCAACAGAGGCTTTGAGCAGAGGAAGTGCACGAGCAGACCTGCATCTGAAAGGTGACTTTGGCTGCCGTGTCTAGAACAGCCTGCAGGCGGCAGGCACGGGAGCAGGGGCTACAGCAGAGAGAGCAGACAGGAAAAGGAATCCGGCGACTCAGCGGACAGCAGGGGAGGCGGCACGCAGAGGTCGATTCTAGGGAATTCAGGCGATGGAGCTTTGGGGCTGGATGCTCTGTGTGGGGGGGCTGTACCCCCCTACCCACCAAACGCCAGTAGCATCCCCTGTCCCCTAGCTGTGCCCATCAAAAACATCTCGAGGGGCTTCCCTGGCGGCCCAGTGGTTAAGAATCCGCCTGCCAATGCAGGGGACACGGGTTCAAGCCCTGGTCCGGGAAGATCCCACATGCCGCGGAGCAACTAAGCCCATGCGCCACAACTACTGAGCCTGCGCTCTAGAGCCCGCGAGCCACAACTACTGAGCCTGCGTGCCACAACTACTGAAGCCCACCTGCCTAGAGCCCGTGCTCTGCAACAAGAGAAACCACTGCAATGAGAAGCCCGTGCATCACAACGAAGAGTAGCCCCCGCTCTAGAGAAAGCCCATGTGCAGCAACGAAGACCCAACGCAGCCAAAAATAAAGAAATACATTCATTTAAAAACTGCCTCGAGATATCACCACGTGTTTCCTGGGGGCAGAATGGCCCCACCGAGAGCTGCTGGGATAGATCATGGGGGCAACGATGGATGTGGGGCGTGAGAGGGAGAGTGAGGGACAGCAGAGAGTTCTGGTCTGGACAACCCCCAGCTCCAGGTGGAGGTAGGACAGTGTGGCCTCCGGCTCCTTAGCTGGTCCCAGGACCCCCAGCAGCCCTCCACCTCCCTGCCTGCTCGCTGGCGGCGAACAAGGATGCACAGAACCCAATGGCTAGTAAGGAAGCTAGTGAGCTCCTTCCTCCCCTCCCCCACCCGGAAACATCTCCCCCCACAGGAGCCCCCGCCCCTGCAACCTCTGGTATCCCTCCTGTCCCCAAACCTTCCAGTGGGGCCAGAGCAGAGGAGCTGGACGACACCCGACCACAAGGAGACGCTCAGGTTCTGGACCTGGGACGTGGAGACCCTGTCAGGGAGCCACGGGGAGGCCATCCGGACAGTCACAGAGATGCAGCGGCAGACTGCCCTTTGGGGATGGCCATGGAGAGATTATGGGGGAGCAGGAGGTGGGCCCTCCATAGAGAAGAGCATGCAGTGATGCCAGCAGGTTTCCCCAGTCAGTCCCAGGGGAGAAGGTGGGCCCCCTTGGGAAAGCCCTGCCCCACGGGAGGTTTCTGTCCAGAGCCCCGTAACGCCATAAACATCCCGGCTCCAGTGGCAGGGATGTCAGCTCTGTTATAGGTCAACATTAATCCTGAAACACAAACACCACCCAACCAAAAATGACAACTCAGCCTAAATACCTCAGGCCCTAAACCCCAGGAGGTGCCCTGGGCTGTCCGGTCAAGTCAGAAAGTCGGTGGCCCCGGTAAGTTAGACCCAGGCTCACCACGTAACCCGACAATTCCGCTCCTAGGCGTGTACCCAGAGCACCGAAGCAGGCGGTCAAACTAACACCCGTACACGAGTGTTCACACAGCTCTGTTCACGGTAACCAACAAGGCCGTGGCCAGCGACAGATGAACATGCAGATCCCACAATGCGACATTCCTCAGCCATAAAAAGGATAAAGTCCTGACATGTACAACGTGGATGAACCTTGGAAACGTGATGCTGAGGGAAAGAAGCCACACACAGAAACGACATGTAGTAGGAGTCCACTTACATGAAAGGTCCGGAAGAAGCAAATCCACAGAGCCCAAAAGCAGGCTGGTGGCTGCCAGGGGCTGGGGGAGGGAGGAGTGGGGAGTGGCTGCTGACAGGTGCGGGGTTTCCTTCCAGGGTGATGGAATGTTCTGGAACCAGACAGTGGTGGTGATTGCTCTCCACTATGAATTTATTTAATGCCGCAGAACTGCACACTTTCAAGTTGTTAAAATGGTAAATGTTATGCTATGTGTGTTTAGTCTCCTTCCCTTCCTGGCACACACGTGCTGACAAGGGCCCCCGGATCTAGTCCTCACGGGCCCTGGTGATATCAGATTTGCCCCAGGTGGACACAGGGGCCCCTCGCCACCCAGCCGCCGCACCCTGTCCCCGCACTTCCTTCCCCGCAGACACACCCCCAGGAACCAGGAGCAGAGCTGTCAGAACAAGGAAGCTTCTTTGGAAGAAAATGCCAGATGAGGGGCCCTGGTTGTTTTGCGAAGCACCCCAAGAACACGAGCCTTCAGTGAGTCCCTCGTCTCCGGGGAAGAGCCCAGTGGAAGCCCTGAGGGTGCAGAACTCACGTGCACAACATGGCACACAAGACACATGCACACAGACACACACCACACACATCACACACACCCCACACACACATGCGCACATGTACACACATACCACACACATGCACCCATACACGCACCACAAGGCACATGTACACACACATACACACACCACACACATACATGGACACACACGCACGCATGTACACACACACACTCACAGCACCCACACAAGCGCAGCCACATCTTGCCTTCCCAGGGCCTGCCAGGAAATGGGCACAGGCCGCGGCCACAGGGAGCGGCAGGAGAAGGAGGGTCTTCTCCCAGACGCGGCTGTGCTGCTCATGGCTTATCACCTGCCCCTTGGAGGAGGCTTGGTCTCGCGCAGATAAGGAGGACTAAAGGAGCACGACGCATGCATGAACTGCGCTGACAGCTAACTGACAGTGATTCATGGGGGCAGTTTCCCTCCTCGGGATAAAGCCCTCTCTGTAGAGAGGGAAGGGGGGGGCGCAGACAAAGGCAGCGCAAACCCAGACACACGGGCATATTCGCCCGCTACTCCAGAGCTGGCATCTGGGCCCGACGGGGTCGTTCTGGGAATCCATGTGACTTTTAATGGGGAGTCTGGTGCTCGAAGAACACGGGTGGGTGAGTGGGAGTCTCAGTGGCCATGAAGAGGGCGAAAGGGGGTAGGGAGGGAGAGCAGGGGATGGCGAGAAGCACCTCTGTGGATTCCAGAATCGGAGCAGAAGGAAAGCCGGCCCAGTTTGCCCAACAGACAGAGGAAGCGCCATCCCTCCACTCCCGCTGGGTTTCTTGGACTGGCCGCAGCTCTGTCTGTCCTGGGCTTCCCTCCTCGCCTACTGCGAAAAGTCTCTGTCCATCAAAACCAAGCAGGCTCCGGACCAACCCTCCCCACCCAAAGGCCAGTGACGGGCCGGCCCGAGAGCTCATTCAATTATCCGGACTCTGCACCTCTCGTCCTCCGGGGCCCCAGCGCTGTCCTCCCCTGTGCTGGGCCCAAGTTCTATCTCCGTTCCTGATCGGAACCCATCCTCAAGAGAGGACCTGCAAACTCCTCGGCACTGAGAAGTGAGAGATAAAGCCTACCGGGTTACCTATATCAATAGGAACTTAAGTCAAAGGAATGATTCTCTAATGGTGGAACGTCAAGTTGAATATTCTTTATGACTTATCAGAGATCTGGGAACCCACCACAAAAGAAGCAGAAAACTCATACTTTTGCTAGAAGGGTTTTTTTATGTTCACAAAAGATCGAGCTGTCATTTTTAGTGAGTTGCAAAGACATAATCCCCAAAGTGCCATTAGCGACTCAAAAACAAAATACTGGTCCCACTGAAAAGGTAAACACCGCACAGAGGGGCCGCTATTCCAATCAAGTCAACTCAGACCTGACGGCGACTGACCCATGGGGTTTCACTTGCTCCCTAAGTCCCCCCAGAGGCAGGTGTCACCCTCCCTTTTATGGGTGAGGAAACTGAAGCTGGGGGGACAACCTGCCAGGTGAGCACCCTTAAAGGGCTGAGCTGGTTCTGTCTCCCCGCCCCCCAGATCAGAGCCCAAAAGACCCCAGAGAGAGAGCCCTGGAGACAGAAGAGGCTGGGTGGACCCTGTCTCAGTCCATCCAGGCTATCACCGAATACCGCAGACAGGGTGGCTGGCAGATTCGGTGTCTGGTGAGGACCCGCCTCCTGGTTCACAGGCCGGCTCGTCTCGCTGTGCCCTCACATGGCAGAAGGTACAAGGGAGCTCCCTGGGGCCTCTCTGATAAGGGCACGTATCCCATTCATAAGGCTCCACCCTCATGACCTCATCACCCCCAAAGGCCCCACCTCCTAACACCATCACCCTGGGGATTAGGTTTCAACATATGAATTTGGAGGAGAGGTGGACACAAACCTTCAGGCTACAGCAGCCCCACACCCTGCTTGCAGAGACTGGGACCATGAAGGAGAGAATTTACACAACATTGTGGAAAACGCTGGATCCCACCCACCCTGCAGCCCTCACCCAGCTGAGACCCCCATCCAGACCCACCACCCGCCACTCCCAAACACTCCTGAGACTCTCCTTTTCCCCGACCTCCTCCAAAGGGCACCAGCGATTTCTCATTTCCCCGCCTCACCAACCCCATTTTCCAAAGTGATTGAGATTCTAACACCATTAAACATGAGTTAATTTGCTTTTCCTAATGATACGCCCACAGTAGTAGGACATCTCTCCTTTTCCAGTTGAAAGACGTGTTGCGGTGATTTCTCCATTTGCATTAACAGGGAAACCATGAGAAACGCTAAGAGGAGTGGATGTTCCAGCACTGCTAGAAGCTGGTTTTCAACACTGAGGCTCAGGGTCTTAGCCGTGGCAGAAGGACTGCCAACGGTAAGGGTCTTCTGAGTTATCCAGTGCTTCTGTCGCTCTAGCCCATGCCCAGCGCTTACCCCCCCCCGTTACCACACCACTAGACACATCTAGGAATCCACGCCAGAGATGAGAGCCCCTGGTGGGGGGGGATTTCTGAGCGCTCGCAGGTGCCAGAGCCCCTGGTGGGGGGGGATTTCTGAGCGCTCGCTGGCGCCAGGACAAGGCTGGCGCTCCAGACTCCCTCCTCCCAACGTCGCGGGGCTGCTTTAAAGTGATACCATCTTGCTTCCCATTTTGTAGATGAGGCCAGCGAGGCTGTGCAGAGGACCGAGGTCACACATGTAATGGACACGGAAGCAGAACTGAAATTGGGCGGGCCTGACTCCCCCCCCCACCGCCTTCTCAGCCCCGGGGACCCACAGCCCCCGAAAGACCACCACGGTCCTTTCACAGCGTCCCCACCACCTCGGATCCCCACCTCTCCTCTCATCCAGGCCTGGCTCGGCCCTCGGGGTTTACCGCTTGACTCTCCGCACCCCCTCTCGGGCCCCCCTTGCTGCCGTGTCCCTGCATTTCTGACACACACCCCGCTACCCACTGAAAGGTAAAACTACCACCACAGGCTGCTCCAGAACCTTCTATGCGTGGGGCGCCATCCTTCCCAGGTGCCCACAGCCCACCTGTGGAGCAGGGACGAACGGGAAACAGAGGCAACATCCCAGGCCTCGCCACCAGAGAGGGCCCAGCTGGGCTCTGCAATCAGGCTCGAAGGCTCCAGGCCTCCGTGTTCCTCGCTCGGCCGTGGAGCCGCGTCCCGAGACCCGCCCTGAGGCCGCGCAACCCCAGTTGAGGGGTTCCTGGAACCCAGGTGCCCAGACTCCCAGCCCAGGGCCTCACGGACCCGTGGCCGGCACAGCTGGCTGGTCTCCCTGCCATTCTAATCCACGGGTCATAGGCTGCCTGCTCAGCCAGGGAAGGCGCCAGGGCAACGGAATTTTCTTGAACATTCCTCTCGTCTCGGGAGGGAGAGAGGGCACTGGGCCATTTTTGCCACCCGCTAAAATATTTCAGTATCAAAAAGGAATGCAAGCCGGAAACGGCACAGAAGCCAGAGCCAGACGGATGGGGTCTGTTTCAGGGAAGCAAAACAAAGAGCGTGCCCTCGGCATCCCTGGGCCGAGAGGTGGAAGGCCCGGCCCGTCCCGCCCTGCCATCCTTCAGCAGAGCCCAGAGTCAGCTTCTGCTGGCCCCAGACCCCGCGGCAGCTTTCTGTGTGCTCAACCCTGCCCGGCCTGGGCACTGCCACCCCACGCCAGGTGCTACGGAGAGGCCAAGGAGGCCCGGGTGTGGACCCGCCACAGGCCGGACCCTACTACCTGCCAGGGGCCAGGCCTCCCAGTGGGAAAGCGGCAGCTCGAACAGGTAAAGGGATCTGCTATAGATGTTGAGCTGCGAGCCTCACCCTGGTCAGCCCCTAGAGGCCATGCCCGGCCCTCCCATCACCCGGGACCTAGGCTCCAGGGGCCAGGAGAGAGAGCCTGGGCTCTCCTCAGACCCACAGAGGGCCTCCGTGCCCCACCGGCACAACAAGGGCTCTGGCTGGAAGACTGCCAAGGCCAGCCATTCTAGGATCTGTGCTGGAGCAACCCACGGCGGCTTCACGGAGGAAGAGATGCCGGGCCGTCCCGGAACCATGTCACTGGGTCAAAGAGGAGAGTCCGGCTGGTTGGGCAGAGAGGTGTGCAGGGGCCCCTCTGCCTGCCCACTCGCATGGGCATGGGGGCCCACAGCCCCGTGGAGACCAGGCTAACACTGGCGGGGAGCCATTCCTCCCTAGATACTTGCCCTCCACCATCCCGGCTGACGACACAGGGGAGCCTTGGGTTGGCCCGGGACGGGGTGCAGCCACCACAGCTGCTGCTGATGACCCCGTGTCCTCCATAGTGAAAGGCACTGGGGTCCTTGAAGGTCACAGTCCCCGGGTGAAGGTCACAGCCCCAGAGCTCTCCAAGTACCATGAACACACCCAGACTGAATGTCCCAACTCATAACTTCCCACCCGCACCCTTTCTGGCCATTGCGCCCTCCGCGTGGGGCAGGGCTGTCGCGGTGGATCAAGTGTAACGCATAATTAATCTCTAATTAAAAATGGGAAAACTAATGACTTGTCATTGGTTTCATATGTGTACTCTTTGAAAACTCAAAGTCCTAAGAGGAAACATGGGGACACTCAAAGGGTCCTTGGAGGACCCAAGCTGGGGATGCAGACTCGGGGTTCTCCCGAAGACCCCAGCCCTCGGCCTCCAGGCTCAGGCATGGGGGAGATCCGCCCCCGCCTCGCCAGCTGGAGAGCGGGGACAGTGGGAGCTGGCCACTCACCACCCTGACCGCGGCACCTGGCCCGTGGGCACGCCACAGTGTTTGCTGAATGAATGAAAGACCACTGAATGTCCGGAAGGAAAGCTGTGTCTCGCTCTAAGGAATCCGGACCCCGAGTCTTGAGCCCAAATACACCAGGTCCCACTTCCCTGACCCCAATCTCTGCAGTCCCACAGACCAACCTGGGGCTGCGCCCGGGGACCCTCCTCTCAGCCCATCCCTTCCTGTCCCGTGACACCGACCTGTTCCTCCCGGTCTAAAAGCTCTTTGCTCTAAGAGCTTCAACAGAGTGAAGTCATTTAGGCCATACCAAATTTATTTATCGTATTTTTTTGTATTTTTATTTTTTAATTATTTTTTTTAAGTAAATCTGTAGTTACTATTGCGAAAGGATGATTGTTGACATTTAAGAGTCTGGCCTAGATTCAGTTTAATGATTTTGTTTTCCGCAGCCCACAACGCTGAATAAAACTCCAACTAGTTATTTATATTTCAGATGCGTGCTAGTAATTTGTCTTTGATACGTGGGATTTTTTCAAATTAAAAAGCAGAATTCCCTGGCGGTCCAGTGGTTAGGACTCGGCGCTTTCACTGCTGTGGCCCCGGGTTCAATCCCTGGACAAGGAACTAAGATCCCACAAGCCGCGCGGCACGGCCAAAAAAAAAAGTAGAATTCAGAATTTAAAAAATAAAATAAAAAATAAATAGAAGGGACCCAAGAACACTCACCTTGCCTGTGCCCACCTGCAGCGAAGAGATTCGAGCGGGTTCGGGACGTCCGCAGAGCATGAGGCCACACACCGGCCGAAGCCAGGGGCCATAAAGGAGGTGTGACCGGGGCCGAGGTCACAGCCGCCTCATTCCCGGGGGTGCCTCATGACGGCCACCGTGGTGACACAGCTGCACCGAGCCCAAGGGCCTGGTCTTCCCAGGATGGCTAGGAATGGTCCAGTCCTCCCTAGGCCAGTGTGCCGGCTACTGGCCACAACTGCCCCCATGAGGCTCTCTCGTCTGTAATCAGCCCGGCGTCAGCCCGTGTTCACGTTCTCCACGAACGTCACGCCCGATCCCCCTGGTTGTCGCCGACTCCTAGCCCTCCTTGAAGGAGCATCTTTACTTTCAGACACCCAGCTACCCCCACTGCATCTGAGAGGAGCCCCCCAGCATCCCCGGAGGCTGCCCTGGGGACCGGCTCTGACTTCAGAGCTGCCTCCCCACGTTCCCACCCGGCTCCCCGGCCCATGAAGAAGCCCGGGGCCTGAGCGAGTACGAGAAATCAACCGCTGATTAATACAAATCTCCACGGAGCCCATCTGCCCAGACGTTCATTCTTCATGGAAATTAAGCCACGAGGACTGGACGTGAGGGTTGTTCTAACGACGTTTGCAGGTAGCACTTAGCCTGGGTGCGTCCCAGCGCGGGCAGGTTTAGTGGGCCAGGTAATGGCATGCAGGTGTGCTGACTGATGCCCGCAAGGCAGGACGGAACCATCGAGAGCTGCTGAGGGGCCCGGGCGCTGTCTGGTTTCAGATTGCTTTGCAGGCCCTGGAGGCTTCTCTACCCCGTTCCTGGGAGGCGGCGGGACAGCCCCAGCCCGCCCTACCTGGCTGAGCTGGGGGGAAAAGAACGTCCACCCTTGGCTCTGACCCAGCTGTGACCCCAGAAGTGTCCACCTGCCTGCGTTTCCCACCCAGGGAAGGGGCCTGATACTCAGTGCCGGGGAAGCAGGTGTGCCTAGTGCCCTGGTGGCCTGGTAGGGAGAGTACTGGGGTAGAGGGAGCTTTGGAAGGTGGGGTTCTGGGAACAGGGGAGAGGTGGGCTGGACTGGGCAGACCCTGGGCATTCTGTGAACATTTCACCAACTGCCCGTCAGCACGTGGCACTGGCTGCCCCTCCCACAGAGGCCCTGTCCTAAAAGCTGAGCATCTGTCCTCCCTCAAATATACGGTCAAGTGAAAAGGGAAAAAACAAGCCAAAAATATGATTAAAAGATGAGCAAAGACTTGAATGAACATTTCTCCAGAGGAGGTACACAGATGGCCAATAAGCACATCAAAGGATGCCCGTCATCACCGATCACTAGGGAATGCAAATCAAAACCACAATGAGAGACCACGCCACACCCATTAGGGGGGCTATTATCAAACACACACACACACACACACACACACAGAAGATAACAAGTGTTGGTGAGAAGGTGGAGAAATCGGAACCTTGTGCGTGGTCGGTGGGATGTAACATGGTGCAGAAGCTGTGGAAACCATGATGCTGGTGCCTCAAAAAAAGGTAACACAAAACCACCATCTGATCTGGTAATTCCACTTCTGGGTATATAATCGAATGAAATGAAAGCAGGAACTCAAAAAGATATTTGCACACCTGTGTTCATAGCGTGACTGACAGTACCCCCCAGCCTCACCTGACCCACAGATCTCGTTTGTAAACAACCTCACATTCCGCAAGGCCCGCCTGAGAGCCTGGACCCATACACGTGAGACTGGACACCAATCTTCTCCCGCGCTTCCCCTCAAAGAGCGAGAGCCACCAGGCTGGGGGCGGGGCACCTCCCCTTGGGACCGAGCACGGGCTTCACTCCATAGCGAGGGTGCTCAGCCTTCGGGGGCCCAGAGCCTTGGAAGCTGAGAGGGCTGCAGGTTTAGGAATCCAAGAATAAAAGTGGTGAGCAAAGCTTTGCGCACGCACGGGCACAGCAGCCGTGCTCACAACAGCCAAGACGTAGCAACTGCCCAAAGGCCCGGCAACGGGTATGGATCAACGAGATCTGGTCCAGCCTTACAACGGAATACTACCCAGCCTGAGAGAGGAAGGAGTGCTGACACACGCTACAGCGTCGATGAACTTGAACACATTACGCTGAGTGAAAGAAGCCCGAACAGAAACTAAAGGCCACATCCCGTGTGATTGTGTCTACGTGAAATGTCCAGAATGGGCAAATCTGTAGAGACAGAGATTAGTGGTTGCCAGGGGCTGCGGGATGGGAGAGGAGGAACTGGGGTTTCCTTTGGAACTCTGATCAAAAAGTTCCGGAACAAGACAGTGGTGATGGCTACACGGCACTGTAAACATATGGAATGCCACTGAAATGTACGCTTTAAAATGGTTAAAAAGGTAAATTTCACATTAAGTCCATTTTATCACAATAATTTTTCTGAAGGAACCACAGTCAAAAAGGACGACGCAGGATGAATACTCCAGGGCTCGAGCCGAAACTCCCTAACCGGCATGTCAGGCGGTTGAACCAGCACCCTTGCTGGTGCGGACCTGGGGTAAATGGGCAAAGGTCTGAACCACAGCAGGGTCTCTCCCCCAACAAGGTCACAGCCACACACCTTGTGATTCAGAGGCACTGCCCATAAACCCCGAAGGCCTGACCGGCCACAGACCCCCCACCTGCCACGTGCTATTTGAAGAAGCAGTATTCCTTGGGAAAGGCCTTCCAGGATGCCAAGAAGGAACACTTTGTTACAATTAATTATTTACATCTTGGTTTTTTTCTTCTTTTTTTCTTGGTCTCATTCGGCTTTTTTGCTGCAAACATCAAGTTGTCAGGCTTCAACAGAAACAATCTCTTGGGGCACTAGGGAGAAACAATTAGCCAATTAAAATTTAATTAACTGTGGACACAGACCAAAAAAAAAAAAAAATAGCATGCATGAGTGATGCCAGGACTAGTTGAGAAAATTCGAGCTCCCAGCCCCCTTGCGTGGGGCCCTCAGGGTACAAGTCACGGATGAGAGTGAACCACGAGGTGTGCAGCTCACCCGACACCCACAGGGACCAGAAAGGCCCCCCCACAACAACCACCGCCAAGAGGTCAGCCAGCCAGTCCAACCCTCTGTTCACAGATGGGGAAACTGAGGCCAGAGAGGAGCACAGGGGCCTGCCCACGTGCCAGGAGGTGCAGCGGCCAAAGCAGGGCTTGGACGCAACGCTCCTAACCCCCCACCCCGACTTCTCCATTGCACGTGTCTGCTGCCACCATAGGCACCCAAGTCCTCTCTCCCTAGGAATGATCCTAAGTGAGAAAGGAGTCGATGGGTAGGACTCGCCCACGAGTCCTACCACGGAGACACCTCCCTGGCCATCAACTCCTCCCTGAACCCCTTCCAGGGGTAGAGGGGCCAAAACAAAGGCCCAGAGGCTCCTGGGCCTCACACACAAGACCTGCCCTTCTCCCACAGGGCGGTGGACCCAGATCACTCACAGCTCATCAGACCTTCAGGGACTCAACCACCAGAATGGAAACTTCCGGGGCTCCCCTGGTGGCGCAGTGGTTAAGAATCTGCCTGCCAATGCAGGGGACACGGGTTCAAGCCCTGGTCGGGGAACTTGATCCCACATGCCGCGCAGCAACTAAGCCCGTGGGTCACAACTACTGAGCCTGTGCTCTAGAGCTCGCGAGCCACAACTACTGAGCCCACGAGCCACAACTACTGAAGCCCGCGCGCCTAGAGCCCGTGCTCCACAAGAGAAGCCACCGCAATGAGAAGCTCGCGCACCGCAACAAAGAGTAGCCCCCACTCGCTGCAACTAGAGAAAGACTGTGCGCAGCAACGAAGACCCAACGCAGCCAAAAATAAATAAATTTATAAAACAAAAAATGAGACTTTCCCAACCCTCGTCCACTATGCGGGCGATGACGGCCAGGAAGCAGAGAGAAAACCACTCCCAGCACCAGTGAGAAAACGTGGGGTCAGCATCTGAACGGCTTATTTGACTGCGTGTGCCTGCACGCGTGTGTACACACGTGTGCCCGGTGGTGAGTTCCTCTGAAAGCGGACGGGCTAAAAACATCCTGAAATGACAACCCTCAGTTAAAAGGAGGAAACGTTTTCAAGCAGAAGCTCGCACAGCCCCAGCCAAAAGGCCTGCAGGCGGCTCTGCGGGGCCTGGAGGCCGCGCCTGCCCCTCGGCAGCGGCATTTTAATTGGTAATTAGCGCTGCGCGTGCGGAGGACGCCAGCCTGGATCGCTCCTGACGACATCCGGGCGGGGGTGCCGATGAGCTCGCTGCAGCCCGGGCATCGGCAGCAGACAGGCCGCAGGTGAGCGCAGAGCAGCCGTGCTCGGCAAACGCATGAACTAACGCCAGGGAAACGAGCGAACACGGGGAGGCCCGGGCGAGGAGATCGGGCTGTCGGATGGATGCCCCGAGGCTGCCTGCTCCTTCCCTGAGCAGAGCCCGGGAGCTGCCTGCATTCATCGAGGAGGAACTGACATCTCGATCTCGAACGCAGGGCAGCGGGGCGAGGGTGGCGGGTGAGGTTGGCACTCCAGGCACAGCGGGATGGGCTGTCGGCCACCCCCCTGCCCCGCTGCCAAGGCCACCGCCACCGGCTCCGCGCGGGCTGGTACAACGAGGGCACCACCCCCGGGACTCACGCACGCAGACAGGCAGCCGCACCATCTCAAATCTTCCTCCAGCAGCTGAGACGGGGCCCATCTGCAGACCCATTTTACAGATGGGAAAACGACAGCCCCCAGGGGTGAGGCGACCTGTGTGGGTCAAGCCCACTCCCCAGCGTCACACTCTGTCCCAAGCCCCCAAAGGTGCCTCAATGGGTCCACTTTTACCTGGCTTCCAGAAGCATCGGCACTCTCAAGGAGGCCGGTGGTGAGTGTTTGCCGGAGGGGCCGGGGAAGAGAAGGGGTCATGGCAATAGCGGGACTGATGGGAGGTCTGGCAAAGCAAACTGGTTTCCTCCCGTGTGCCAAATCCAGTAGACTGTCAGGGTCCTGGGGTGCGTGCAGAGGGGCTCGGTGGGAAGGTGCTGGGATCGATAAGTGATGCCTGCCCAGGGCTCTGCAGGGGGTGGCGGCATGTGCCAGGCGCTGCCATGCCAGGGGGACGGAGGAGGGGAAGGACAGGCTGATGATAAAAGAGGGTCCCAGCCAGAGAGGAAGAGTGGGACAGAGGGCCAGGAGGAAGGGCACCTCTCCTGCAGAGACAACCACCGAGGGGCCCTGGGGCCGGGGCAGCAGATCCAGGCTCTGGACGCAGCCAGAGCAGGTGGCAGCTGACCTGCAGACAGTCGGACGGACTGGGATGCTGGCGGACAGGGCCTGCTTCCCACATCCAGGACAGCTGTGACCAGCCTGCCCACCACCAGGGCCCTCAGGCAGCCCGTGAGGCCCCAGCCCTAGCCCCCGCCTCCTAGAGCCCTGATTCCAAGGAGGTGGGTTTCCTCAGTTGTTACGGACCCCTCATTTCAAACTGTGCTTTTAACCTCTTCAGAACACTTCCTATAAGCAAGATGTCAGGCACAATACGAAAGAGAAAACAGATAAAAGTGGACTCACTCCGATTCAGCAAGGCCCTGCCTTCCGCCTCCTCCTGGCCTCCAGAGACAGGCCCAGACGGTTTAATCCACTGCAGGAGGGAATGCACCTCCTTGTGCCCTTTAAAAAGCTAATGGTCAGGGCTTCCCTGGTGGCGCAGTGGTTGAGAGTCCGCCTGCCGATGCAGGGGACGCGGGTTCGTGCCCCGGTCCGGGAAGATCCCACATGCCGTGGAGCGGCTGGGCCCGTGAGCCATGGCCGCTGAGCCTGCACGTCCGGAGCCTGTGCTCCGCAACGGGAGAGGCCACAACAGTGAGAGCCCTGCGTACCGCAAAAAAAAAAAAAAAAAAGCTGATGGTCAGCCCTCCCCTCCTGAGTCAGGCCTCCTGTGGCCTCTCCCCAGACAGCCCTGCCAGCCTCCACGCCGCCTCCCGGCCCCCATATCGCCCTCCTGGCCTCCACACCGGCCCCACATTAGCTTCCCAGCCCCCTGCAGATGGCAGAATTCCAGAGCTGACCACTCCTTGCCCCTGCAAACAGCTGCCTCGCTTGGCAGAGGGAAGGGGCACGGCAGAACGCAGAACTCGGCCTCCGCCGTCCGCAGGACCCGAATCGACCCCCCAGTTCCACCACTGCCGCGGGACACAAGTGAGACGCAGCCTCTCTCTGGGCCTCGGTTTCCTTCCTCACTTCCTGAGGCCCCTGAAGATGGCAGGAGCTCACAGATGCAAAGATCTGGGCACACAGCGCACCGGGCTCCGCAGGAGGTGGGAAGCACGGGAGGGGTGCCAGCGGGAGGGCTCCCGGCAGGGCCGGCACTTGGGGGAAACACTGTGCGCCCCACCTTGTGCACTGACTCAAAGAGAGGCCTGTTGTCCGCCCCCAGCCATGCTGAGGGCCAGGTTTAACCGCTTCGGAAGTTTCTGAGCCCAGCAAAATGTTTTCATGGATAATAAACAGGAGAATTCAACCCGTTTACTAGAGGGTGTGCTCTGCTCCTGAACTCAGATGAGAGAAACAGCCTCGCAGACCTTCCTCCCGGCTTGTTAATTCCACTCAAAACGGGGGGCTAAAGTGAGCCGAGCTGACCAGGTAGGGCTGCAGGTCCAGGGCGGCCCAGGCTGGGGACACGCAGGGAATCGGGCCCCCGACGTGGGCGATGGGGGCGCCCCTGGGCCCGCCTGGGCCTCCTGACCCACCGAGGGCACCAGGGCCTTCTGCGAAATGCCTCACCCTCACCCCGTCGCCACCAACAGCTTCCCAGCTCCTCCAGTAAGAGCCACAGACTCACGCAAAGACAGATTGGTGCACTGCCCCCCATCCCAGGTTGGATTCTAGGCACCAGAAGAGAGCATGAACGTCCCTACAGCCAGGCAGCCCGTGGTCCGGTCAGGGCACTGTGACCCGCAGCCCTGGTAAGGAAGGAAACTGCTTCGACGGTGGATAGCACTGGGCCCAGGGGGCATCCCCACCGTTTTAAATAGCGCGATTTGAGCCAAGGCCCCGGGAGGTGAGGGTGGTGGCCCTGCGGTGTGGTGAGGGCCTTGCAGGCCGAGGGGCAGCCTGCAGGAAGGCCCGCGATGAGAACGAGTGAGTGAGTGAACTGGCAGGAAACCGAGAGCGGGTCCCAGGAAAGACGGTCCAGGACCACTCAGAGCCAGAGGCCGGCCATGGCCTCCTGGAGGCTGGGGTCCACCCCTGGGCCCCCGCTTCCTCCTCCCTCCCTGCCTGATGCCCACCCAGAGGACAGACTCGCCTCCTACGAAGCTTTCTCAGTTCCACCCCTGGCTTCACGGTGCAAGTAAACACGCCCAGTAGGTGGCTGGTCCACAAAGGATTATAATGAAGATGATGATGAAATCTCCGTCTGTTCACTGACCACCGGGTCCCAGCCCGCACGAAGAGCTGTCCGTAACACAGCGCCCGTGGGGCTCCGATCAACAGGGGAGAGCTGGTACGACCATTCGCATCTTCCAGATGAGGAAATGAGGTTCCGGGAAAGTCGCCAGCCCAGGGTCACCGCCTGGACCGACCCCAGCAGCAATGCCAGGCGGGACCAGACGTGTTGGCAAAGCCGCCACTTCAGCGCCCTACTTAGGAGGCTCACAGCGAGGAGACGAGGCTGTCCTTCCACGGTGACTTTTATCCACAATCTCTGGGACCAAGACACCAGAAGAAAGCCACAAAAACCCTGCAGCCTCACCAGGATCCTCCGTCCAAAACTGCCAACCAGATTCCATGCTAAGGCATCCCGGGAAGACCCAGCCCATCCCGGCCGCCCACTCGGCCTTCCCGCGCTCCTTCCCTTCCTGGGCCCTGTGCATCTGACGGACGCCCAGAAGAGGACTCGAGGGAACGCGAGAAGGAACATCAAGGAGGGAGCAGGGCCCTGGCCTCAGCGGCAAGTCCCACCAGCTGCCGCTTTCCACACCAGGCGGCTTGGCCTTTAGCTCCCATCTCAGGCCCTTTGCTCAAACCTTCCCTGACGGGACTGGTTTGAGCAGAAACCTAATACCTTTAATGCGACCATTTGGGAAAATACCAGGGACAGGGGCCAAAAAAAAAAAAAAAAAAAGACTTCCGGAACCAACTTTCTGGATCCCTCAGCACCTGCTGGAGCTCGCCGGATGGGTGAGCAGAGGGACAAATTACTAGTAACAGTGAGAAGACCCGTGTGTTTGCTTCCTGGCTGAGGCCGCATGACACTACCGCGCCCTGGGCCGTCATGTCCTCGTTCTATCCCTGCAGAAACGAAAGCTCAAAGAGTCCAAGTACCCGCAGAGCGCGATCCACACTGGGTCTAACCGACAGGAAGCCCCTCTCCCCGCCGCCCACCCCCTCCATCGCCGTGCTCTGGATGGATGAGAGACGGCTGGCTGCACCCGGGGTCCCGCAGCCCTCCAGCGTCTCCGGGGGTCCACCTGCCTGCCGCGGGCCGGGAAGCAGAGGGAGCCCAGTCGGCATGAGCTGCCCCTCCCAGCGCTCCTCCCAGGGTCAGGAAACACCTTCTGGAATTTCATGCACCCCAAAACACCAGCTCCTCTCCAGGGGCCAGGGGGCGGGTGGGGGACCCTGCTGGTTCTGGAAACAGGAAGAATATGCCAGCGCATCAGCCCAACTCCGCACGGTGGCTTCCTGGGAAGAGGGGTGATCCCTCCCCTACGACGGGGGGCTTTTGCTGCAGCCAGCTCACACTGCACGGGACCCACTCCGCACCCACACGGCAGAGGAAGGGCTCCGGGGTCACGGCCACACGGTGGGCCAGCACGGCCAGCTCCAGGGGCAGAGTTCAGAGCCTTCACTTTCCCACCCCTTTTTTCTACCGTGACCTGCACAACGGCTCATCTGGGTGACCCTCGGAAGGCAAAGGTCATGCAAGTCTCTCTGTTTGATCTCTGCCATAGTAAGTGTTTAATAAATTCTTGGTCAACTGAATGCTTAACGGGTAGATGGGTGGAAGGACCGAGGAATGAATGCCTTTTCGCTTCTCAAGGAATGACTCCAATTTGAGAGACTTGGGAAGCTGAGAGGCAGCTGTTTAGTAAAAGAACACCAGCACCCAGAACCCAGACAGGACCTGAATGCTATAAGCCTCCTTCAATAATAGCAAAGAAAAAAAAAAACACCTGGAAATTTCTAAACCAGCCTAAGACTAACTAGCCAGCTATCCCATAAGGATCCTCTCTGCTCCTGAATCCTATGTAAGTGGAGGACACGCAGGCAAAAAGTGCAAAAGAAACCTTAAATCCCTGCCCCCACCCACCCCCATGAGAGACCACAGCCACCCCCAAGCCCTTTCCCAACCAGGCAAGAATCGGCCTCAGTGTCACTCTCAACACGGGCTCCAGGCAATTCCGGTCGGCAGAGATTGGACTCGACCCTACTGATCGATCCTTCTGCCCGCGCCGGGCTGGTGGTGGCAGTCGGGGGACAGCAGAACAAGCATCACATCTTCACGGTCTGACATCACTGAGCGCCACCAGGCACATCTGGACTAGCCTGGGCGTCCCCACTGGATGGGGCTCCTGGAGGGCAAAAGGCGGATCTGGCCCGTGGGAACCTGGGCGAGTGTCTGCTGTCTCTGCGCTCAGAGCCAACTCTCACATGGTGACGGCCTTCCCAAGCCCATCCCAGGAAGTCACACCTGAGTGAGGGGCCTGACCTCCCCAGACCTGCTCCCGTCCTGCAGTCTGGAGCCCCAGCTCTGCCTGCCCGTCCACAACTGCCCTGGGGCGGGGACGGTCCCCAAACGGGACCAGGGCAGGCAGCGGTGCAGCGGGGAGGAGCCGGGGTCTTGCTTACGTGCGTGCTTTCCAGGGGATCCTGTCCCCGGACGTCGGGGGGACGAGCCGAGCAAAGCAGGCTCTGGTCAGTGCCACATGGGGAGAAGCTCCTCTCGGCGCCCCAGCCTCTGCTGGCCCCACGTCAAACTCAGCTCGGGCTGCTGACCACGGGTTTACCGCGCTCAGAAAACTAGGCGGGGAAGGGGGAGAGCAGTACACGGATGCTCAGTCAGATGGACACAGGGAGGACGGTGGGAGGGCCAGGCTGGGCTCCGGAAGTCTGCGCGAATAAAACGATGCAGAGAAACTACGAGAGGGCAAGCTGCCACCAACCTGTGCTGGTCACCAAACCTGGGGGCGGCACCGCTGTTTAATGAGCACCTACTACGGACCGGGCACCAGGCAGAGGGCTCCCCGGCCCACGCGGTCCTTGGCAAACCGAGGTGGGTCACAGTCACTGCCAGTAAGTGGACCCAGGTTGTGAACCAGGTCTGTCGGAATCGACGTGAAGGGCAGGAACGGAACCAGGGCAGCCCTGCCCTTCCCAGAGCCTCGGGTCTCCCTGCAGGATGTGAGGCTGAGCCCAGGCCCCTCGGCTCCTGCGCTGCATTCCCGGCCCCCACAGCGTGACTCACAGTCGAGATCCCCTGCCCACTCCTGGCTTGCCCCGAGCGGCCCCTCTGCAGGCAGCTGGCACGCCCCGCCGGGGCCAAACCACCCCACCGGAACCACTGACGACCATAAGGGGTGCCCCCTTTCACGGTGTTCGGCCATGGTTGGCAGGTCACGTGACGAGAGTTGAATCCAAATTTATGTACGTGTTACATGACTGCACTCGGCTCAAGTAAAGTACTGAGCACCTACTACAGGCCGGGCGCTCTGTGTGTCACAGCTGGCCAAGAAATGGGTTTGGCCAGGGCTGATCCTGTCTTTTCCTCTATGCAATTATTTTAAATACCAGTTGTGTGTATGAGTGTTTGTGTGTGTGTCCGTGTGTGTGTGTGTGTGTGTGTTCCAAAGGCCGTTCCCCAAAGTCCAGAGCCACTGGCTTCTCCCCTGCCCAGGGCACTGCTGGTCATAAGGAGAAATAAGAACAGGTGAGAGGTTCTAAGCCATCTATAAAGCAAGACTGTGAAAACTGAGAAAAGCCCGCTTATGGGAAAGGACACCAGCACAGCTCCATGCAAGCTCCGAGCCCCAGCAGACATGCCCCCAGGCAGAGGGGAAGAAGGGGGCCTCAGAGTCCCGGGCAACTGCCCTACAGCCAGAGGGACTTGGGTGAGTCATTTAAGAGAGGAAGAGAAACCGCTAAGAACTGGGTGCTGACACTAAGAGACAGGCTCTTGAACAGGTCCTGGAACCTCGTTTCTAGAGAATTTCAGAACTAAAGAAGAGGACCGTCAGGCCCAGGTGGCTTATGGGAAACTCCTAGTCATTGATGCTAATTTGACACTTTACAGCACTTCAAATAAGGGCTCTTCTTGGAACTGACTCCTCAGCATTTGCAAGTGCAAATACAAAACTCCCCTCGCGTTTCATAAATCATGTATTCACAGAACTCGTCCGCAAACACCAGGTCCCTTACGATAACGGTCCTCAGATAAAGCAGGCAATAAATATCTCTGATATTTCCCATCAGCAGGTGGAAATGGCCCCGGGTAGTCCTGGGCCGGCAGCAGAGGGAAGGGCCCTCCAAGAGCACGCAGGAACTCAGGAACAGCTGGGCCACAGGGCAGCAAAGAGCCAGGCCTGATTCAAGCCCTCGGCCCCCGAGCCATCAACAAGGTATCACGTCCTGACCCCATCTTTTCAAATGAGGGACCTTGGAACTGTTGGCTTCCAGATGGAACGTGACACCCTGCTTTGACACGCTGAACACAGGCTCACCAGGAAGCCACAATGAGCCATACCCTCACCTGGCCTTTTGCACCTACCTGCCCGGCCTCAGGTTTCCCTCACCTGTGCCAGCAGGACTCCCAGACAGCTGCCAGGGACACTTTCTGAGAACACGGGGAGACTTCCCAGGTTATCTGCCACGGACCTAGGGAATCACCTCCAGGGACCAGGGAGTTCAGATAATCCCACCCCCGCCTTGCCCGACACCTGCTCAGAGCCAGACGGCCCTGCTTGTTTCAGGATAACCTTGACGGCTCCCTTCTCGGAGCGCCACAGTAAAAGCAGTACCTGCATCACCTCAGCTGACCCATGGAGCTGGTGCCCTTTCTCCCACAAAGAATGGGAGACTCGGGGCAGGAAGTAAATGCTTAGGGTCGCTCAGCTAGAAAGGCAGGGCCAGGGCTGCATCCCCGGTACTGGCCTCGTCCAGGCCCGGCTTTCCCCCCATCCTCCTGGATTCAGGATGCCTGACTTCACCCTGAGCAGCCTGAGAGGCGGGAGGGGCCGTCCCGCTGCCCCAGCCCCCGATGCACCCCCTCCTGTTAGTAACACAGCCAGGCCTGCACCTGCCCACTGGGCTCTGTGCGGAGGGGCCCATCCCGGAAAGAGGCCACTCACCTTCCCAAAGTCTCGGACATCAAAGAGGTCGAAGGGGTCAAACAGCTCGCTGTTCCTGAGTCCAAATTTGTCGTGGCAGACTTTAAGGAAGGTGCGAATGTTCTTCAAACACAGGAACTAGAGGAGAGAAGGGAAAATTACTCAGCCTGCACGGTCTGTACGGGCAGTAACGCTAACAGCTGCAAACTCTGCCTCCGTGCGCCGACCTGGACCAGCGCTTCCCTGCTCGGAGAAGACAGCACGGCCATCCCACTGGCCCTGGCCATTCCTGGCCATCTGCCCCGTGCCCCTGCCCAGGGATCCACACGTTTCAACTCCGACAATCACGGCTGGCACAAAATATGCTGCTTTTCAGTCAGCAGGCACAGAGCGGGCACTCACACAAGTGCACACTGCCTTCCCCACACAGACGCAGCCCCCGTTACTTTACACGTGACAAAGCCCTACAGCAGCCATGGGGACCCCTGGAGCAGCACATGCCAGACAGGCAGGGGGCCACTGGGAGCACAAAGGCCAGCATCAAAATCCCAGATCAGGGGCTTCCCTGGTGGCGCAGTGGTTGAGAGTCCGCCTGCCGATGCGGGGGACGCGGGTTCGCGCCCCGGTCCAGGAAGATCCCACGTGCCGCGGAGTGGCTGGGCCCGTGAGCCATGGCCGCTGAGGCTGCGCGTCCGGAGCCTGTGCTCCACAACAGGAGAGGCCACGACAGTGAGAGGCCCGCATACCGCAAAAAAAAAAAAAAAAATCCCAAATCAGCATCCACAGTACCTCCTCCACCCAGTAACCCAGAATCTGAGCTCCCAGCTTGCAGTGGGCTTGGCAACACAATCGGAGGCACGCGGTGAGGGGACTTGGGGGCAGCAGGCAAGGCGGCCTGGAGCGCAGACCTTGCAGTCACAGCGCCCTGGGTTCGAATCCTGTCCAATGACTCTGGCGGGACCAGGGGAGAGTGGCTTCGGCTCCTGAGGTCTGGTTCCCTAACAGGACGTGCCTGGCTGGCTTAACTATCCACCCTGACGGCACAGACTGGGCATCAGGTAGGTGGGAGCCATCAGCCCACCCAGTCCAGTTCGGCGTGGGCGTCCACGAGGTGAGGACCACGGTGCACACAGCTGAACGCTAACCCAGGGTTCAGACCAGCTGTCCGCATGGTAACCACTCACTAAGGGCCCAACAGCTCAACTTCAAGAGACCTGCAGAGAGCCTGGACTCCTCACCGGAAATTCAGACGAACAGACAGACTTAGATGAAGGATGGGTCAGAATCAGAAGCTACGCAGGCTGAGAACGCCCACAGGGCACACGGCACCCCAGCAGAGATGCGAATCTCCCCACCCAGCTGCACCCAGTGGGCATCACCCCCGGCTGGGGAGCACCCCCCTCATCGGGCCACTCCTGCCTCCTGGCTGGAGCTGGTCACTGTCAGAGAAGACCCCGGCTTACATGCTTGTAGTATATTAACTATTCTCTGTCTGTGTGTGTGGGTATCTGGGTGTGTGGATCTGGGTGTGTATCTCTCTGCATTTATCTTTGTGTATCAGGATGTATCTGTGTTTGTATCTCTGTATTTATCTGTGTGTATCTGTGTGTTTGTGTATATATGTGTGTGTATCTGTGTATCAGTGTGTATCTGTGTATCTGTGTATGTCTGTGTGTGTGTATTTTTTCTGAACACCTGAGAGTAAAATGCAGACGTGACCCCCTTCCCCCAAACATCTGAGTGTGTATTTCCTGAGAACAAGAACACCCCCTCCACAATCCCAGCACCAATGTCAAAATCAGGCAATTAACATAGGTCCCACACTTTACCTCAACTAGAGACAGGACTCACATTTCTTCAATAGATAAAGATAAAGGACAATCAAAACGTCCTGATAGAAAAAAAAATATTCTGGCCCAGCATCCAATCTCGGCCCACACACGATTTTAGTCATCACGTCCCTTTTGTCTCCATGAACCTAGAAGAGCTTTCTCCAACAGAACTTTCTGGAAGGATGGAAATGTCCTGTGTGCACCGTCCAGTAGGGCAGCACCAGGCCCACGTGCCCGCTGAGCGCTTGAGATGTGGCCAGTCCAACTGAACAACTGCACTTTGTTTTAAAATAAATTTATTCATTATTTTTGGCTGCGTTGGGTCTTTGTCGCTGCGCGCAGGCTTTCTCTAGCTGCGGCAAGCAGGGGCTACTCTTCGTTGCGGTGCGCGGGCCTCTCATTGCGGTGGCTTCTCTTGTTGCGGAGCATGGGCTCGCGGCGCATGGGCTCAGTAGTTGTGGCACGTGAGCTCAGTAGTTGTGGCTCGCGGGCTTAGGTGCTCCGCCGCACGTGGGATCTTCCCGGACCAGGGCTCAAACCCGTGTCCCCTGCATCGGCAGGCAGATTCTTAACCGCTGAGCCACCAGGGAAGCCCAACAACTGCACTTTTAATGTAACTGTATTCTAATGAATTTAAATTTAATAGCAAAACCGGCTACAGCTACTGGTTTGAACGTGTGGACCTAAAACACTCCAGTCTTTGTCTTCCTTGACCGGACATTTTTGAAGAAACACAAACACAAAAAGACAAATACTGTAGGATTTCCCTGACATGCGGGGACCTAGGATAAGTAAATCCATGGAGACAGAAAGAGGGCGGAGGCTGGGGAGTTAGTGTTTAATGGGGACAGAGTTTCCCTTTGGGAAGATGAACAAGTTCTGCCTGTTACACAGCATTGTCAATGTACTCAATGCCACTGAATTGTACACTTAAAAATGGTTAAAAAGATAAATTTGTTTGTCTGTTATTGGTGTTAACCTGTTTTATTGTGAAGCATAACACACACAATGGATCCCCAGAAGAAGAGGGTAGATTTGTGGTTTTGGCCGCACCCCGCCCCGCGGCATGTGGGATCTTCGTTCCCCAACCAGGGATCGAACCCGCGCCCCCTGCATTGCAAGCGCGGCACCTTAACCACCGGACCGCCAGGGAAGGCCCAATGGTAAATTTTATGTCTTGTGTATTTCACCACCATAAAAATTCTAATTCACAAAACAGACCCACAGGGAGGAGGCCACGTGACGACGGAAGTGGAGACTAAGGTGATGCTCCCGGGAGCCCAGGACCCACCAGGAACTGGGAGGGGGGCTGGGACACACTCTTCCACCAAGACCCCAAGAGACAGCCCACCCTGCGGCCACCTGGATCGCAGATGCCCAGAACCGTGACTTCAGCTGTTTCAACCCACCCCCGCCCCCCACCCGGAGGAGGGGCCTGAACCAGAGCTGCGCCGGCCCCCTCAGCCCTGCAGCTCCAGACCCTCTTCCCGCCCGCCCTGCAGGCCCGGCTGCGGCGTCCAGCCGGCTCCAGGCTTTTCTGCACCACTCGTCTCTGATTTCCACTAAGCCTCTATTTTAATTCCTCCTCAGCCTCCCAGTTTTAGAGTTAATTACACAGCTCCTAACCATAATGGCAGCCGGCAAGGCCAGGCTTCCCTTGGGGGCTCAGGCGGGGCAGGCGACCCGTGGGCACAGTGTCTGCCCAGCCTGGCCCCACCCCCAATGTGGCCACTCGGGCCCCTCACCTTCCAGAACCGCTCCCTGTGTGGTCTGGGCCCACCCCAGGCTGGCACAGACAGGCTCGGACCGCAGGGCAAGGGGCACGGCGGGACTGGGAGAAAGCACCCGGGCCGGCAGCGGTCCACGGGTGCCTGTGCGCCTGGCGCCGCGCTGCAGCCTCTGCCCTCCCTCCAGGAATTCACCCCATTTCACAGGTAAGGTAACTGACGTCCAGGCAGCGGAGAACTTTGGCTCCAGATTAGAAGGTGGCCAAGCCAAGAGTTGAACCCACGTGTGCTTCCAGAGCGGTGACGGCCCTTTGAGAGGATGGGGCCTACCTCCAGGATGCCCTGAGTCCTGGGTCCCCCTTGTCCGGTGTGCTTACCAACAGCATCCCTTTCACTCCCATACGTGGCCCCGTTTGAATAAGGGATATGGTCACCGTCTCCCTCATTGTACAATTAGGGAAAGTGAGGCCCAGAGACTCACCTTCCTCCAGTCCCCTCCTTCCCCTCCACCCCTGGGCGGGGAGGGCGTGTCATCGGAGCCTGGCCAATCAGAGCCACGTGGTCCCTCACTCCCAGCAGAATCGGCTTCTGATTCTGGGACAGAGACTCCTGAGGGGTGAGGGTGAGGGGACCAGGGCTGAAGCGGCTGCAGGCACGTCTCAGCCAGAGGCTGGGTGACAGTGGGCGGGGGCAGCGGCCAGCGTGAAGCCAGAAGTTGCCCACCCTTGTCTTGTGGCCAGAGAAGGCCTGACAGCCGGCCGTGTCCCTGTGGCTTCAGGGGTAAGTGGCATTCTTCTGTCTCCTCGGCCGGCGGGGCCCTCTACGAAGGGCGGCCACAATAAGGGTCTGTCCCGGGAAACCTGGCCCCCTGACAAGCGGCCCAGACCGGAGGCAGCGCCGTTGTATTGGTTGAGGGCATCCTGTGGGGCGTGGGCTCCCCCAGCCCCAGACACGGGGCGGGGTGGGGGGGAGGTCCAAGCAATCCCTCATTGAGGCCTGGCCACTGTGCCGAGAGGCGGGACCGCCTATGTCCTCTAGTCCCAGGCCCTTTTCAGCCTCCTCCGACCTGATCAGGCTGAAATCAGATTAGCGTGAGGGCACAGGCTCCACGGGCCGCCGCCCACCTCCCCAGGCACAGCCGGACAGGACAGCCCAGGCCTGCTGTTCACTGTCACCTGTCACTTAGCTGTTCCCAGGCCCCAGCACGGGGATCCTGGACGTGATAGGCAGAGCAGCGTCCTGAGAGCCAGGGGCCGTGTCTGAGCCTCGTGGCCCCCGTGCACCCTCGAGGGGTGGGGGCGGGGGGGGGACTTCCTGGCCAGGCTCAAGCGGCTCCACTACGGCCTCCTAGTGGTCAACCCACTGATCATGGAGACACCGCCAGGGACAGCCCCACCCCGTGGAGGAGACACAGAGGCCCTTCCCCACTGGGCGGGCAGCCTTCAGGCCACGAGGGCCCCTCCTGTTACACCCCCGCCCAGGCTTGCTGTCCCCCAGGCAGTACTGGGACAGGGCCCCCAGAGCTCACGTCCACTGCTCACGCACCTCAGCACTGAGAGGCTGGTGCAAAAGGGGGAACTGAGGCACAGGGTGCTGAAGCCACTTGCGTGAGGTCACATGGCAGCAGGGAGCCCGGGATCTGTGGTTTGAATGCAGGTGGCCAGGGAACCGCCCACAGGGCGAGGGAGGGAGGTAACAACGGCTGCTTGCAGTCCTGCTCCAGTGACAAACCTACTACCACCTGCGACGGCCCCCTGAGCTGTGCACCCCATTCCACAGATGGACAAAGTGAGGCTCAGGGCAGCTAGACCATGGGTGGGTCCAAGTTCCTGCCAGAAACAGTGCAGCTGGGATGATGACCACAGGCCCCTGCCTGAAGGGGGGAGGGGAAGTCCTGTCAAAGCCCAGGATAAGGGAAAGGGGCGGGGTCTGTGTGTTCAAGGCCTGGCTGGCTGCCCTGCCCCTTGGAGCCCCCAGGGAGCTGTGTTGGGCCATGAGGGAGGCGCCCGGCCCCGGATACTGAGCTCTGTGGGATGTGACTCACCCCTCCGTGCATACCTGGCTCCTGGTTCCAACCCCCCTCCCCCACCGCGTGTGCCTGGCAAGTCTCACTGCTACAGTGAGGGGCTAGACTGGGGTCCGGGGATCCCAGGCATCTCACACTGGCTCGTAAGAATCTCCAAAGCTCCCATGTAGCAAGGGTTTCCATGGCACCAGGCTCTGGGCTAAGGGATGGGCTGCTCACAGCATCCCAGAGTCATTACAGCGATGCCTAATTCACTGACGAAGAAACTGAGGTCCCAAGAGGTTACCTAGCCTGCCCAAGGTCACTAGCAAGGACGTGACAGAGCTGGGAACAGATCTGGGTCCGTGTAACCTCCAAGGCCAGACTCTTCATAGTTTATAGGTTTCTGAGCAGGGAGTCAATAAGATTTTTTTAAAAAAAGAAAATAATACTCGCAGGAAAATTAAGTCTGGCCGGGGTGATGGGGAGACACTGAATGAAGGTAGGAGCCCAGCCTTTGGACCTGACAGGCAGGCTCCACACACAGAGATCGTGGCTCACGAGTCGGCCAGTGGGTGGGGGAGTTTGGAAGGACTGCTGCACACACAGGAACCGGCCAGCACGCCCCACCTCACTGTTTACTGAGACCTTCTGCTTTTAGGTCTGCATTCGATCCGTCCCTACGATGGACTTTCACTTTGAGCCCTAGTTTGCAGGTGTGGAAACCAAGGTTCAGAGATTTGGCAAAAGGAGGGGTGACCTCTCCTGGTGCCCTCTTGCCTCTCACAGGGCTTGTCCCAGGGGAAGAAGTCCCTTTGGCTGCCCCCAGGCTAAGTCAGGAGGCCAGCAGCCTTCAGCTCCCAGAAGTGATTGGGGCCCACATCCCTGCCAACATTCCTCCCCTCCGCCCCCTCCACGTGGTCCCCGACACGCAAAGCTCCTCTGGGCACTCTGGCTGGCATCCTCAGCCCACCCACTCCACCACACAGTCCCACCACCCCCAGGGTCTCCAGGGCAGGGCAGGAAGGCACAGACGCACATTCCAGCCCAGACCCTGGCCTGGCTGCTGGGCTGTGCCTGCTCCAACTCAACGGCCCTATCTTCTCCCGCCTCAGTTTTCCCATCTGTAAAATGGGGAAGCCTTGCCCACTGACTCCTACAATGCTGGGCCCCTCACTCAAGAAAACTGCTTTACGAAGGGACAGTTGACACTGGGACCTCCCAAAGTCCCTGTGCCCAGAGCTTCCCTGGGCCACCATGCCCTGCAAGGGGGGAGGTGGGGTCTGGCCCCGACGGCCCCTCCAGGGCCCTGTGATCTGCACTCCCTCCTGGGCACAGTCAGCCGGAACTGAGGAGTGGCCGCACCCCAGACGGAGCCGGCCCTTCGTCCACACCTCTGCCGGCCTCTAAGCTTACCAGCCTAACTCCTCAAAGCTGATGCTCAGGGGCCAGGGGAGGAACCAAGGCCTCCAGGACATGACGTGTCTGAGGCTCTCTGCTCACGGCCACAGCAGCGGGACAACAGCGAGTTGAAGAGCATCCTCCCAGCACCCCCCAGCCATAAGACAGACCCCTGGACCCCCGGAGAGGGACCCGGGCATGCCAGCTACCCAGGTATCTCGAGAACGGGAGCTTTGTTTGAAAACCCCTGCATCTTTCTGCAAGGCGGGGGTCTCCACATCTGAAGTTCACGCTCTACAACACAGGCGCCAAAAAGTGCCCACGGACAGCACTGAGCTTCTTGAAATATTTCAACAAGCGGCACTAAAACTGCACGTCACGATGACAAGTCGCTTTGCTGCAGCTAGAGCGATGCTGACCCCCCGCCCCCGCCCGGAGCCGAGCTGCTGAGCCTGACGGGCGGCTGACGACGAGGTCTCTGATCAATAAAAAATGGGAAAAGGAATTAATTTCTTGTTTTATTTATGCCACGTTCATTCCAAAAAACATCTTAAATGACTTCATTACTATTTAATAGAAGCAGCTTACTGGAACGGATCTTTGAAATTTGGGGCCCTTGGGGTGAATAAACAGGGGGCCTGGAGGTGACAAGCTGGCCAGATATTCCATGGGGGGTCGGGGCCAAGACCCTCTTCTCCCCCTGGGTCCCAAATACCCTGGGCAATGACCCACAGCCAGGGTTCAATGTCTAGTGAATGAATGAACAGATGACCGCCTACAGAGCATTGACTGACATCTCTGAAATGGCCCCGCTTTTCCCCCAAGCAGCAGGGATTCCATGATGGCTTTACAGGCATCTGGGGCCCCTGGACGGCTGCAGCTGCAGGGTGGGAGCCCTCCCTTTCAGAAGCATCTCTTCCAAAAATAAAGGGACAGGTGGAATTTGGGGTTGGCCATGACCACTCACTCCCGCACCCATCAGTACCATCCTCGGGCCTCTGTGCACCAGCCAGGTAGGGTCCACCAATTGCTAAGCCCAATGACACCTCCGGCAGGGAGGGATCACTTATCACCCATCTTACGGAGAAGGAACCAGGCTTGGGAGGTCGGGATCTGGGATTGGAATCAGTCCTTCCAACTCCACAGCCCCAGTTCCCACACCGTCGGGGGCCGAGCCTCCGTGACCGCCCCCAACACTGACTCCAGGGGGAGAGGCCGGTGCACCTCCAGCTCACCCGCTGCTCCAGGCAGGGAACGCACAGGCCCAGCCAGGCATTTACTGAGGAGCGTCAGGGACTCGATTATGTCTGGACAATTTAACAGGAGCACTTCCTCCACTCAGGCCGTTTCCTCAGCTGCAGACGCACCAGGAGACAGGGGCTCACGTGGGCGCCAGCAGGCTGACGGATGAACCCCAGCGGCCTCTGTGCAGGGCCCGCTGCAGGGAGAGGAGGGGGTTTTCTTTGTGCACTGAGGTCCTCCAGGGGCTGGCTTCGCCCCACATCACAGGCAGGCCACGTGCGATGGCGGCATCAGGCCCACCGCTGTGCCCGCCCCTCGCCGTCGCGTCGAGTGGCTTACCCCACAGCCGCCAGATTTTTGTCCAGAAAGGACCGAGTCACCCGTCTGGCTTGAAGTCTAACACTCATTGGTGCTGAAAGAGCATCGGATGGAATTCTACTTTCTCCAGTAACAGATCATCCATCAGCTGCTGGGCCTGTGCCAGGTGCTCCACAGAGCTCTTTATTTATTTATTTATTTATTTATTTATTTGCGGTACGCGGGCCTCTCCCGTTGCGGAGCACAGGCTCCGGATGTGCAGGCTCAGTGGCCATGGCTCACGTGCCCAGCCGCTCCGCGGCATGTGGGATATTCCCGGACCAGGGCACGAACCCATGTCCCCTGCATCGGCAGGCGGACTCTCAACCACTGCGCCACCAGGGAAGCCCTCCACGGAGCTCTGTATGTCCACGGTCTGCACATTCTTCTACCCGACTCACGAGCTATCACGCGTGCCCGTTTCATGGCTTGGGGTCCGCCCAGTTCAACCCCCAGCGAGGGGAGGGCCAGCTCCGACCCATGTGGTCTGGTCCAGCCTGGGCTACGAAGCAAGACACCTCCCACAAGGGACCCCCCCCGCCCCCCGCAAAGCCATGGGCAGGGGAAGCCCCTCTGGGAATGACATCGGAGGAGGACGGGGCCAACCCGCTGTGGTGGCAACAGCTGCACTGATCTCCGTGAGCTGGTGCCTCTCTGCCTGATCCCAGCTTTCCTGGGAGGAAGGGGCTCCCCAGTGATGCTGGCCCCTCCCCTTCCCCGGGACATTACCCTCCCGCCGTGACCATGTGATTCAAAACGCAGTCTGCCTCCTAGGTGCTGGAAGAGGGGGTGCCTCTAAGGCAGACCCCAAGTCCGGCCTCAGCAAGCTTCCTGACCCCTGAGCCCGGACCCTTCTCCCGCAAGAATGCCCTGACCCATTTCCAGCGCCCTCTGGCCACTTCCGGGAGCAATGGGTGTGGGCCTTGGCCTCCCACCTGGCCACTCCCTTCCCCCTTTGGCCCATGAGAAGGCAGATACTGCACACACAACGCTGACACCTGGCACCTCTGGGGCTCCCGGCCCTGCTGTGCTCAGTCAGCCCGCTCCCTCCGCACAGCCTTCCACCGTGGGTCCCAGCTGCGTGGGGGGTCCTGCTCACCACGCCCCGGAGGGGGGCTTCCAGTGAAATGGGGAGGGGCTCAGCTGAGCCACGGGAAGCAGGTTCTGAAAGGTTAGGAGGTCAAGCTCCAGCCGGAGGGAGACGCACTGGCAGTCAGGCTGGACCAAGCTGGTGACAGATGCAAAGCCATCACTCCCCACCCTGATCTCGGAGCACGTCCTCATCAACACTTGAGGGGAAACTCACCAGGAAAACCCATCCTGGAAAAACACTAGGTTGGAAGTCTGAGCAGAAGAGGAGGGGCGGGGGTAGCTGGGGAGCTCATCCTCAACTCTGTCCATAGTCAGCAGACACTTAACAGGCACCTACTGTGCGCCAGGCCCTGCCGCAAGCCCCGGGCTCAGGGAACACACAGGAGTGCAGCGAGAACTCCTCTGAGCCCTCGGCTGCCCAAGGAAAGAATAATCTGTGACTTCCTCCCGATACCTAGATGGAAACTGTTCCCAGCAGTCCTCAAAAGATCCGTTGTTCCAGCTAAGGCCTGTTTGAGCCGGGGGGGGGGGGGGGGGGGGGGGCCGGGGAGGATAAAACGTAGCCCGCCTTATCAAGACTTCAAGGTCAGGGTCAAAGCAAAATTGCTTTTCTAGTGTTTCTATGTGCGACCATCTTCGCTTGAGCCAGAGGGTTCAATCCCGCTCTCTTGCTGCTCCAGTCCTCCAGGCGGGCACGGCTAGGAGAGATTAGCTCGGCCGCTGCCTGACACAGTGCCCCCTACCACCACCCCAGCACCCTCCTGCGGCCCCGAGCCAGGCCGTTAACGCTGGCCCACAAGCCCTGTGAAATCACCCCTTGTCTCTGCCACTTCAGTGTCTCCATCTCTACTTCCTGCCTGAAAGTGGCCTCAAGGTCAACATCAGAGCATCCTTCTCCACACGCCTCCAAGCTCCTCTTTCCCAGTCCGACTCCAGAGGCAGGTCAGCCCTGCGGACGTTAACAGGATGGTCGGAGCACAGACACTACCCCCCTTTTTACAGATAAGGCGGCTGAAGCTTGAGAAAGCTGTTTGCCAAGTGTAGTGGCTTGAAAGATAGTTCCCAAAAGCACGTCCATGCCCTGGAAAAAAAGGTCTTAACAGATGTAATTAAGGATCTTGAGACCATCCTGAATCAGGGTGGGCCCTATGTCCAATGACGAGTGTCCTTATAAGAGACAGACAGAGGAGAGACGCGGGGAGGAGAGGAGAGGCCAGGTGAGGCCAGAGCAGGGACAGCAGTGAGGCGGCCACAGCCAGGGATGCCTGGACCACCAGGAGCTGAGGGAGGTGGGAAGGACCCTCCCGCAGAGCCTCCGGAAGCGGGTGGGGGAGCATGGCCCTGCAACACCTCATTTCAGATATCTGGCCTCCGGAGCTGGGAGAGAAGGAATCTCTGCTGATGCCAGCACCCAGTCTGCAATGCTACAGCAGCCTGAGGCTCCAGCTGGTGGGAGGCGCCTTTCATGAACCGCCCGCTGCCTGGCCTCAACACAACAGACAATGCCACACGCGCAGGCCCTCAGCAAAGGTCTGTGGGATGGATGGATGGATGGATGGATGAATGGATGGATGGATGAATGAGTGAAGAGGGTTTTGATGAGAAACAGAAGCAAAAATCCTGGTTTCTTCCACCGGTCGTCCCAGCTCGCGACCATTCCTGCCCCTTACAAGTTCCCCAACGGCCCCGCCTGGCTGGGAGTCCCTGGATCCTGGACCTGGCACCCTGGGGCCCTCAGTAAATGTGGTTTGGATCCCCCAGGGCCAACCCAGGGCTCTTTGGGGGTCAAGGGCCCCAGAGAGACTCCCAGCCGGATGGGGAAGTCAGAAGTGGCTGTGCTGGGCCCCAGACCCACCTCCTTGCTGCTTCTCTGAATATCATGGGGCTTAGCTCCAGCTTCGGACCCCCTAAATTGGGGCGGGGGGAGGGGTCTTGGCAGATCCAGCCAGCTTTCAGGCAGAGAGATCTAGGTTCAAATCCTGAACCCTCCCACTGCCACACCCTCCCTGGGAACTCCGCCCTGCCATGACCCCAGCTCTAGGCTCACCACACGCCTCAGGCCCCCGCCCTTGCCCCCAAGTCTCTTTGGGAAGGTGCCCAGCTTGGACACCCCAAAATAGAGCACCCCAAAACAGGCCTGTGGTTCTCTAGTCCCAGTGGGGACCCCTGCTCAGTGAAAGCCACCCGCCTGCTCAAGCAGGGGCTGGAGGGAGTACCAGCAAGCAGCAGAGACCCCCTCGCACGCCGCACTTCCACCCGACGGCCAAGTGGCCTCCACGTGTGGGAAACCAACACGTTACGTGTGGCGTTCGTGTCACCACGAACACCAGGGACATACATCCTTCTCCAAAGTGCCACAAACGCCGCAGAAACTGTCACTCAAGGCAGCACGCTGGGCACTCAGGGGCCTCGCGCCTGGGTCAGCTCACATCACTGTGAGAAGGGCGGATAAAACGTCACGTTTGGTTATCATCCCGACGGCTCCCAGCGGCTCTGAGAAGCGGCGTGACAGACACACACCGCAGCTAACGTCCATGGGCCACCTGCTGAGGGTCTGTCGTCCCCACCTGCGTGGCGAGGCCGCTGAATCGGCTCTGTCGCCCTGTGGGGATGGGGGTGGTGGGGTTATTGCAGACCTGGCCGGCAAGGCCCGCCGGGGAGCAGTGTCCACATGATGTCCTGCTGCTGCCTCGTTCTCCGCAGACACCGCAGGGAGCTTCAAGAAGCATATCTCCTGAGATGCTGGAAAGGACCCCAAATGCCCAGGGCAGGGGAGGCCATTGGAGGCGCTCAGTAGAACCTGAGCCAATACACATGTGCCTCCTGGGAAGGCTTCGGTGGAGATGGGGACCGTTCCCCACCCAGGAACGGAAGGCGCCTGCAGGGCAGCTGGGGGCTTCCTGGGCCCCCCAGGCTCATCTCCTCCCACACCAGCCTTGGGGGGCACACAGCCCTGTGCGAACGGGACAGGGGTGCAGGCACGCAGGAGCTTATGTGCGAGGGGCTGCCAGTGGGCGTGCATGTGGCGTGCGTGTGATGGTGTACGCGTCCGTGTTGTAATTAACGAGGCCAAGCACGAAAACGTCTTCAGGTGCACGTGCACTGAGAGCAATGGTTTTCGAAGTCCAGGCAGGGGGACTTCTAGTGGGACTTTATTTTCATTGCACTGCGGTCCGTGAGCCATAAACGTGAGTTTTTAGCTAGATGAGGAAAGAAGGCAGTTCCCCACCCCTGCTGCCCCCACAACCACCCACACGAGGAGAAGCGGACGCTCAGCCAGGCCCGAGTGCAGAGGCCAGGCCGCCTCCCGGGCTCCGTCAGCAGGGAAGACGTGGCCTCCACGGTCCCCGGGGAGCGATGCCGAGGCCCCACCTCTCCCAGTACCTGCCCCAGGGGTCTCCAACCTGCCGAGAGCCCCCGACCTCCATTCAGTCCAATGTTCACCACTCGTGCCCCAACGAGGCGCGCATCAGACGCAACCCAGGTCCTAGGGGCCCCAGAGGGGGCCTCGCCCTCCATGAAGAAGCCCCGCGGTGAGGGTACAGCTCCTGATGCCACCGCCAGGTGCCCTCCCCATTCTCCCCACTCCCCGGGCCTCCCCGCACAAGGGACGCCCTTGAAACAGTAAACCTCAGGCTCGGCTTCCGAAGTCTCTTCTCCCTCACGTGGCGAAGGAACTATGGTTCCCAAGTCAATCCAACGGTTGCCAACCGCGGGCTCAGCGGGGCAGCCCTGGCCTCCAGCGGCGAGAGCGGCCTCTGCTCTCCATCTGGCTACAGGACACCACGGAACTCTCCGGAATCGGGGCCTCGTCTCAGTCACTACTGTCAGCCTGGGCGGGCAGAGGGACAAGGGGGATACATCGACAGTGGGCACGCAGCTCGCCGGGTGACCCTGGACAGGACTGCCCGTCTCAGAACCTCGGTCTCCCCAATTCAGTGAACCTGAATATACTCCTGGAGCTCCGAGGAGGCAGACCTCCTCACAAGGTCACGGGGGAGCGTGGGGAGGGAGGGGGTCCCGCAGCATCAGTACTGGCTTGAACGAGGTACCACCTGACACCCGTTAGGGTGGCAACTAGCAACAAAACAGAAAATAACGTGTCAGCGAGGACGTGGACAAACGGGAACCTTGTGCACTGTTGGCAGGAAAGCAAAATGGTGCGGCCACAGTGGGAAACAGTATAGCAGTTCCTCAAAACATTAAAAATAAAACTATCCTATGATCCAGAGATCCTGCTTCTGGGTATACACCCCGAAGAGCTGAAAGCAGGGTCTCAAAGGGGTACTTGTACACCCGTGTTCACAGCAGCCAAAAATCATGGAAGCAACCCACCCATCAACATATAAATGGATAAACAACACAGGGTCTTCCCATACAACGGAATATTATTCAGCCTGAAAAAGGAAGCAACTTCTGACATACGTTACAGAATGAACCTGGAGGACATTATGCTCCATGAAATAAACCAGACACCAAAAGACAAATACTGTGTGATTCCATTTATGTGGGGTCCCTAGAGTCGTCCAAATCATAAAGACAGACGGTGGCGTGGTGGCTGCCCGGGGTGGGGGAGGGGAACAGGAAGTTGGTTAATAGGTAGAGTTTCAGTTTTACAAGGTGAAGAGAGTCGCGGGGTGGACGGTGTTGATGGCAGCACGACAGTGTGAATGTCCTTAAAAATGGCTAAGACGGTAAACTTGGTTACGTGCATTTTACCACAATTAAAAAAAAAAAACAAACACCTCATTTGAAAACTTCAAAAACTGTATGGTTTGCAAGGTTCCCCCAGCACGAGACCCCCACTGAGGACTACGTGATTCCTCGTGGGCCTCCCCTGAGGTCCACCCACCCCCTCCCCAGCCCCATGCCCTCCACCCAAAGCCCTGGCCTCGTGGGAGGGTCTCTGGCTTTCCCAGGGGGAGAAGCAAATACAGCATGGGTGATGGACACAGGGGGTCTGGGGGCCTCAAAGCATCGGTGACACAGCCCCTGCGGGGAGCGGGAATCCAGGGAGCTTTGCCTTTCTAAGGTGCTTCTTTTTACTCCTCCCATGAGTAGGCATTACTTTCAAGACTCCTTAAAGAGATTCCTCCACTTTGGATGGGGCCTGGGAGGAGTGGTTCCCACAAAAGGACTGAAAACACAGCCGGGCCAGCACAGCAAGCTCCGGAGGACGTCACCTTCTGACAGTCAGAACATGTGAAGATCAACTCAGACGCTGCACTTTCTGGAAATTCCAGCAGCACGGCACCAGGCCCCAAGCGCAGGGGGGGCACAGGGAGCGGGGGCACGGGGAGCGGGGGCACGGGGAGTGGGGGCGGGGAGCCTCCATTGTTTGCCAGGCGAGCAGCTGGGCTCTCTCCCTTGAACTGCGGGTCAGGAATGTTCGCAGCTGCAGACTCCCCGCCCCCCCACCCCAACCCGGGTGGGAGCCGAGCGGGGGAGGGAGGCTGCCCAGGCCTGAGGACAGAGCCCGTCCAGGCAGGAATGGGAAATCTGTGCACAGAGAAGCTGAGCCAGCACGAAGCCTGGCCCCACTTGCCCAGGATGCACAGGGAGGATGCACAGCTCACCTGCCCACAGGTGCCCAGGGCCCGGAGTCGGCCGGGGCTCAAGCTGCAGCCTGTCCCTCTGGCCCTTTACTCTCCCGAACGCCTTGACGCTTCCGCTGCTCCCGGGCTGGAATAACCCTCCCCACTTGGCCAGGTGGAGAAACGGAGGCCCCGACTGGCACTGAGAGGCCTCCCCCCTCACCAGCTGCCAACAGGTCCTGTGCAATTTTTTTTTTTTTTTGGCCGCGTTGGGTCTTCGTCGCTGCGCGCAGGCTTTCTCCAGTTGCTGCGAGCGGGGGCTACTCTTTGTTGCGGTGCACGGGCTTCTCATTGCGGTGGCTTCTCTTGTTGTGGAGCACGGGCTCTAGGCGCACGGGCTTCAGTAGTTGTGCCTCGCGGGCTCAGTAGTTGTGGCTCACGGGCTTAGTTGCTCCACGGCATGTGGGATCTTCCCGGACCAGGGCTCGAACCCGTGTCCCCTGCACTGGCAGGCGGATTCTTAACCACTCTGCCACCAGGGAAGTCCCGCCTCCTGTGCAATTTTAACAGAGAAGGAAACATGCCTGGGGGGCACCACTCCATGCTGGAGGGGTGGGACTGAAATAAAGCGAAAACCTACAGGATGTCCCAGCCTAAAGCCTAAAGCACCACTGACCACTTAGGGTCTTTTCCTGTCCAGCTCCTTGACTTTGCTTTTTTTTTTCCTTCTTTGGATTTTTTTTATCGAAATATACGATATTATACTAGTTTCAAGTGTACAACATAGTGATTCAATATTTTTATAGATTATCCTCTTTTTCGTTTTTTTCTGGCCGCCCCGCGCAGCCTGTGGGATCCTAGCCCCCCGACCAGGGATCAAACCCGTGCCCCCTGCAGTGGAAGCACGGAGCCCTAACCACCAGACCTCCAGGGAAGTCCCTATCCTCCATTTAAAGTTATTATAAAATATTGCCTGCATTTTTTTTTTTTTAACAAAATCGACTGCTGGGAATAACTGGCAATTCTGAGTCCTGCATTTCCTCACTCACAGCATAAGCGCCCAGCTCACAGCACTTGGGATCTGGAATCTCCCCCTGGCCTGGCCGCTCTTCCACATTCCATGCCCTCCCACCCCCTCCCGCAGGGCATTCCGGTTGTTTCCACAGTTTCACCATTATATTTGCAGGACAGTGAGAGGCTCTGTTCCTCAGATGCAATTCTCTCTTGGGGCCAAAGGCTCCACCTCCCCTAGAGGTGTGTCATGGCAGGACCACGAACAGAGGACGGTCACGACCCACGGCCTTGGATCCAGACGGGCTCCACCAAGAAGGACCTCAGACAGCTCCAGGCAACCGTCACCCACTTCCATCCATCCGTCCATCCAGCCATCATTCTAACGCCAGTCAGGCCCACCTTTGTGCAGGCACGGGGGCCCCAAGCAAGGCTGTGAATGCCTTTGCCCACCCCCCACGGAAGAGACCCTTAGTTAAACATTAAACCGAGGCTCTCAGGCCAGGACAGCAAGGTACCCGACCACCTGCTGGCCCACCCCCACCCAGCCACCAACCCCGGTGTTATTTTCGGGAGGAGGGGGCGGGGGCAACGGAGGGAAGTGAGAAGGCAGCAGAGCAGCTCAAGGGGTTGAGAAATGAGTGCAGGCCGACCAGCTGTGACCACAGCCCCGCCAGCCCACAATCTCCCACGTCCACCTCCTTGACCTGCTGCCTGCCATCTCCACCTGGCCAAAATGTACCCACTCCCAACACCTGCCAGCCCCTGCCCTCCTGGGGCACCACACCTCCACGTGCACCTCTCCTATAGCCTCAACCACACTCCATCCCCTAGCCCAGCCCTTCAGCAAGGCCTGAACCCCATACCCCCTCCCCACCAGGAACCCAGGGCCTGAGCCCAAATCCCCTCCCCCACCAGGAGTCCAAGTACCCAGCCAACATCTGGACAGAAGAAAGAGTTAGCAGGGTGGGTGCAGTGGGTCCAATTGTGCTCCCCCCAAAAAACCCAAAGAGATGTCTATGTCCTCAACCCCAGAACTTTAGAATGTGACCTTACGTGGTACAAGGTAAAGGTCTCAAGATGAAGTCATCCTGGATTAGGATGGGCCCCACGTCCAATGAGCAGTGTCTTTTTAAGAGACAGGAGAAGAGAGACACACAGAGGAGAAGCCACGTGAGGCCAAAGGCAGAGAGAAGCCAGGGACCACTGAGGTCACCAAAAGCTGGGAGAGGCAAGAGAGACCCTCCCCTGGAGCCTCCGGGAGGAGCACAGCCCTGCCCACACCTTGATTTCCGACCTCTGCCCTCCAGACCTGGGAGAGCATATATTCTGTGGTGTAAGCCCCACAGTCTGTGGCACTTTGTTGGGGCCACCCCAGGACAGGAACGCGCAGGGAGCGCTGGGGAGCCCGGCGCCCACCTCTAGGCCCTCACTTGGAGGCCCCTCCTTTGCCCTGGTCCTGCCACGGGGCTGTTTTTCTTTGCTCCACTGTCACTGGGAAGAATCGGACGGTTAAACCTGGTTGGGTGCCCTGCGCTCCTGAGGCCTGCCATCCAGCGCCTTGTGACACCACGCACTCCGGGATCACACTGCCTACGTCGCGGTGCACGGGGGTCAGGGCCGCCCTCCCAGGCCAGAGCAGAGCTGATCTGTGAGGCCTTCCATCCTCTCAGTTTAAACTGTAAATCACGAGACTAAAGACTTACTTCCCTGCCTCCCCCGGAGAGTCCTCCATCACTGGACAAAGGCCGAGGCGGCCAGGGGGCCGCTTACCCTGAGGCTCGCCCTGAGTGATGGCTAAAGGGCCCTGAGACCAGAGAATCGCTGCACAAGGCTTCGCCCGGCCTGCCCTCCCCGCACAGCTCAGCCATTACTCCTTCAGCCAGGACACCGAGAGCACCCATCTGCCAGAGGGCAGGGGGACCTAAGGGCACCGTGCCTCCTCTCCACCAGGAGGCTGCCGACGCCACCGGCACAGAAAAGGGAGGCTCCCGAAACTAGGGCGAGGCCACTTCCTCCCTCCAGACAGTTCACGTGGGACGTGCCGCCAGCCCAGGCCTGCGAAGCTTCCACACTGTTGAGCACAGGGGTGTCGGACGCAGAGAAAAGAGGCCCCAGACCCTGGGAGAAGGGGGCCCAGACCCTGGGAGAAGGGGCCCCAGACCCTGGGAGAAGGGGCCCAGACGCAGAGAAAAGAGGCCCCAGACCCTGGGAGAAGGGGCCCAGATCCAGGGAGAAGGGGTCCCAGACCCTGGGAGAAGGCGTCCCAGATCCAGGGAGAAGGGGTCCCAGACCCTGGGAGAAGGCGTCCCAGATCCAGGGAGAAGGGGTCCCAGACTCAGAAAAAAAGAGGCCCCAGACCCTGGGAGAAGGGGCCTCAGATCCAGGGAGAAGGGGTCCCAGACTCAGAGAAAAGAGGCCCCAGACCCTGGGAGAAGGGGGCCCAGACGCAGAGAAAAGAGGCCCCAGACCCTGGGAGACGGGGGCCCAGACTCAGAGAAAAGAGGCCCCAGACCCTGGGAGAAGGGGGCCCAGACGCAGAGAAAAGAGGCCCCAGACCCTGGGAGAAGGGGCCCCAGATCCAGGGAGAAGGGGTCCCAGACCCTGGGAGAAGGGGCCCCAGACCCTGGGAGAAGGGGTCCCAGACCCTGGGAGAAGGGGCCCCAGACCCTGGGAGAAGGGGCCCAGACGCAGAGAAAAGAGGCCCCAGACCCTGGGAGACGGGGCCCAGATCCAGGGAGAAGGGGCCCCAGACCCTGGGAGAAGGGGGCCCAGACGCAGAGAAAAGAGGCCCCAGAACCTGGGAGAAGGGGCCCCAGACGCAGAGAAAAGAGGCCCCAGACCCTGGGAGAAGGCGTCCCAGATCCAGGGAGAAGGGGCCCCAGACTCAGAGAAAAGAGGCCCCAGACCCTGGGAGAAGGGGGCCCAGACTCAGAGAAAAGAGGCCCCAGACCCTGGGAGAAGGGGGCCCAGACTCAGAGAAAAGAGGCCCCAGACCCTGGGAGAAGGGGGCCCAGACGCAGAGAAAAGAGGCCCCAGACCCTGGGAAAAGGGGCCCAGATCCAGGGAGAAGGGGCCCCAGACCCTGGGAGAAGGCGTCCCAGACACAGAGAAAAGAGGCCCCAGACCCTGGGAGAAGGGGGCCCAGACGCAGAGAAAAGAGGCCCCAGACCCTGGGAGAAGGGGGCCCAGACGCAGAGAAAAGAGGCCCCAGACCCTGGGAGAAGGGGGCCAGACGCAGAGAAAAGAGGCCCCAGACCCGGGGAGAAGGGGGCCCAGATCCAGGGAGAAGGGGTCCCAGACCCTGGGAGAAGGGGGCCCAGACTCAGAGAAAAGAGGCCCCAGACCCTGGGAGAAGGCGTCCCAGACTCAGAGAAAAGAGGCCCCAGACCCTGGGAGAAGGGGCCTCAGATCCACAGAGAAGGGGTCCCAGACTCAGAGAAAAGAGGCCCCAGACCCTGGGAGAAGGGGCCCCAGATCCAGGGAGAAGGGGTCCTAGACTCAGAGAAGACAGTCCCCAAATCCTGGGAGAAGGCGTCCCAGACTCAGAGAAAAGAGGCCCCAGACCCTGGGAGAAGGAGTCCCATATCCAAGCAGATCGGAGGGTAGCGACAACTCCCTTAGAAAGACAGACTCTTCACACGCCCCCACTGTGCCAGGCCAGGGAATGAAAGCCCCCCAGGGCCAGCATCAGCAGGCTAGGAGTGGAGCCAGGCACATGGAACAGGGGAAGTGGTCTGAGGGGGCTGCTTGGACTGGCCTTGGAGGAACCCGAGGAGGGGGAAGTGCACACGGAGGGGGCTGTCACACGGCTGGGTACCCCAGGGCAGGCTCCAAGGGTGACGGCATTCCCTTGCACCAGGGAAGGCAGATAAGCAGAGTGTCACCCTCCATCCCCCATGCAGACGTCACTAATCCATCTGCACCCCGCAGCAGCCACGCCTAAGTGCCCCTCCCCACCCCGCTCGGCACAGGCAGGCTGGGCCCCGGACTGAGTGTGGCTGAGGGTCAGCCTGTGACCACGGAGCCAAGGGCAGCTTAGGGGAAATGCGGTCCTTTAATGGGGGGTCTGGCTCTCCATCCCATGGTTGGGCAACCAGAGGTGGTCCAGGCTCCTCTGATGAGAACCAAGGTTGGGAAGCGCCGGTTATCTGAAGCTGCAGACCCCACAGAAGGTCTGGAATCCCCCCTCTGCTCCAGCCAAGGCTCAGGAGACCCGGAATCAGGGGCACCAAGGGGGTGTGTGTACCCGGCCCCTTCCCCGAGCCCCACTCCCAGGCTGGCGCAGCAAGGCTCCTTTTACTGCCCCAGGGTCTGCAACAGCTACCCACCACCCTTCCTGACCAGGAGCCGGGGCTGCCTGGGAGAAAACTGGCCGGGAGGGCATGGCGAGGCCCGGCTGGCTGACCTCTGGTCCCCACGGGACGCACAGCTGCGGTCGGTTTTGTCTCCCATGGCCAATCCCCACACCGGCCAGCTTGGAGGACCGCTCGGCCAGCAGTACCTTGCCCTTTAAGAAACGAGGACAAATCACACCCGAGCGGCTTGGGGACGGGCCACTGAGAGCCATGCAGAATCAGCACGCCACGAATCAGTGGGTGTGAAGGAGCGTGGAAGGGCAGCCGCGGATTCCCAGAAGTCGCCCATCGCTCTGCACCTACCCCTAGGCCTGGAGTGGGGAAGGGGTACCCTCAGAGGACTCCCACCTCGACTCCTTGTGCAGAGCCCCAGCATCGTCCCCCATCTCCTGACAGCTCGGTCCTGGGACACCCCCTCCTAACAGCCCTCAGTCACCATCGCCCCCACGCGGGGGTCCTCATGGAAGCCAATTTGGGCAAAGACGCAGCAAAACGAGCCGTCCAGGGCTGGAGGGTGGGGGGAGCAGATCACAGGGGAGGCCCGCCAACCCCAACTCTACCTACCCGGCTCTTCCCCCCCGCCCGCCCCCCCCCCCCCCGTGTGCGTGTGCTTCCCCCCTCCTCGGGCGATGGCTCCTTCGCAGGGAGGTCACGTGGCACAGTGGCGCCCACCCAGCCCCGCCTCCTGAGCACAGCCTGGGAGGCCACGCCCACCCGCAAGGGTCCGCCCACGCGCGCCGCGAACACCCGCATCTCAGTGACTTTACCCACGAGGAGGAAACTGGAAACATCATTCGGGGTGAGCTCTAATGCCTCGATTAATTCCTTGACTGGTTTCTAGAGATCGTTGTTTGACTTGGAGTTTTTGTTTCAACTTCCAGTTTTCTTTCGCTAAAGGTATCTTCCCTGCTTCCCTGTGACCCTGGAGGCTGGACTCTCGCGTCGGGTTTTCCCTGCACTTCCGGCACCTTCCTGTCATCCTGAGGTCCCTTCCATCAGCTCTTATTCCTCCAGATCTCAGTTTCACCCGCTTTAGTCAATAATGAGTGTTAACGCGTGCAGCTTTAATGACGGTCACTTTTAGGACAGCACACCCCCCGCCTGGTGAGGACAGGCTCTTCAACGGAGGGGCCTTGTCTCAGACATGGCCTCGGAGACACACCCCCGACTCAAGGATACCAGCTGGACAGAGCCTTTGCTCAGGGAGCTCTCAGAGTGGACGTCCCCATGGCAGAGGTAAACAGGACAGGCTTTCCAAAAAGGAGGGTGGTGAGCATCCAATCACGGGGGGGCTGGTGTCACCTCTGGAACTTCCATACACCAGGCAGCCCTGAAACACCGGGGTGTACAAATGCCACGTCTAGTCACGTGGAAGGCACGGTCAGATGGAAGCCCGGCAGACTTCACGTCTCACTGGGAACACACTGCCCAGGAAACTCCAACACACCCTGATTGTAAGGCTCCCAGACCACGCTGACGTCAGCAAAGTGAGAACATGAGAAAATCCCCATCTTGGAGCGGGTGAAAGAAGGTGCGTGGAAAGATGTTTGGGGCAGGTGTGGAAATGGGAAAAGCAGATTCGCCCAGCCCAGCCCAGTTCCATGACTAAAACGGGGTGCGTACAGTTGAATATACGGAGAGTTCCTCTGGGTGTAAGCAGACCAGTCAGCCTGAAGTATACGTGCGTATGAATATACCTGGCACTGCCCACACCGGGCCTGCAGAGGGGCAGCAGCTGCTTCTGGAGGCGCCCCGGGATGCTCCAGGGTCCCTACCCACGGGGTCATCCCCAGGGCCCTGGATAAAGCTGCATCTGTCCAGACGTTACAGAACCTGGTGACCCTAAGAAACAGAGGAGGGGTGCCCAGGAGAGGACCTCCTCCTCGATCTTTGATTCCCGTGTAGTCAGACAGAGGCTCCCCGTCCTCTGACACCCCTGGGCTCCCTGCTGGGTCGGCCCCCACCCAAGCTCTGGCCTTGAGGATGAGACCCCAGAGAGCTGGCTCATGTGCGGCAAACGCCCCCCGATAAAAAGTCAACGAGGCTGTCGCGTTACCCTCCACAGACCCCACTGTGCGGTCGTTTCCTGATTAAAGCTTTACCGCATCAATGGCAATAAAACAGTCCTAAAGAAATCCATCTGAGACAATGCCCTTTTTAAGAAAAACCACTCTTTCCACGGGCAAAAACCACTTAAAAATAACACACAACTATTGCAGGTTTTGAGACAGTTTTGCTGGGTCTCTGCAAAGGCCATCATGTTACCTGGAGATAAACCGTGTGCTGGGGATCCTGCCTGTCCCCAGAGAGCTGAGATCCTGCACGCTGGCCCCACGCGCCTGGGTGAGAACGTCAGCACCTGTTTGTAACCTTCTGCATAAACTGTGTGCTTCAGAAGGCAAAGCTGGTAGCATGGTGAGAATGGAGTTTGGTACACGGAGGCCAGACCAGCAGGATGACCCCCCCACCCCAAGTCCAGCCTGAACACTGGTCAGTCACACAGACACCGGAAAGGAAGCAGGAAGCTCAAAGCCAAACACAGAGCACAACGCGGGTGGGGCTGAAACATCCCCCAACTCCGGTCAGGGCAGATCCCGGACCGACCGCTGGGAGAGTCCGGCCTTCCCTGGGCCCTCGGCCAAAGCCGACCCCGAGCCCCGAGGGCCGAATCCGGACAGGTCCCACCACCTACCCACCAGCCCAAGCCCCACATCAGGGCGCCCTCTTCATCATCCCACGTCTGATGGATGGCCAGCCCTGCTCACCCTCCTCCTGGGCCCTGAAGCCCTTGTTTCCCTCCCTCCCCACACACTGCATACCCCCCCCCAGTGCAGGCCCGGTCAGTTTTCCTGCAGGGATGACCACATCCGCCTCCTCCCCAGCCTCCCAGACTTTAGGCCTGCCCTCCGATCCACTCCCAGCACTGCAGCCACAGCAGAACTTTCTGGAGCCAAATCCAGGCACATCGTGTTCTCTCCAACCCCTTCCGGGATTCCTTGGCACCCAGGATGAAGCCACCCACACACCAACCACACCCCGCCTCCTGCAAGGCAGTGGCTCTAAGTCCCTGTCACTTCCCCTAGAGATGACCACTGCTCCCATGGTCCCTCCCTGACCCTGCTCTCCCCCCAGACTTTGGACTCCTCAACGGAGGCCCAGAATCTCACCTACCTTTCCCTCACCCTGAGGGCCGATCGCTCACAGGCTCAAAAAATGTTCCCTAAGAGCTAGACGGCCCAGACGACCTGTGCCAGTTGCAGGAAGAGCTGGTGAAATCCAGGTGGTCTCCCTGGAGGAGGTGAGAGGTCTAGCAGACCTTAAAGGAAGAGGGAGCTCCAACAGGTGGGGAAGGAAGACTCTCTAGAAAAGAGGCAGCCGCCCCCCCAATAAGAATCCAACTACAAGTGACATGACCACCATTCGACTGACGGGCACAGAAAAGCCCAGGGCCAGATGTCCTCCACCAAGAGCCCACCTGTGCCGCGGCACGGTCCCGTCACACCACGCAGTGACTCAGATAGAAACCAGTGCCTGCCAGGTCCCAAAAGTGCACTTCACAGACATGGCAGTTTCCAAAATGGACGAGGGGAACTGGCTCACCATCCAGTGCCCACTGGGAGCCACAGCCACACAGCAGCCCATTTTACAGACAAGCCAAGTGAGACTGGGTGCGGGGAGGGTGATGAAGAAGCTCGTCCAGGGCACACATGGCCACGTCAGCAGTGGGGCAGGTCTGAGCTCCGGCCCCGCCGGGCTCCTGACCATGACAGGGCGCCCACCCTTCTTCCCCTGAAGGAGGGAACACGGCCAGGATGGTCTGGGTTTAAAAGCCCACAGACGGGCTGCAGACACAGGGCAGCCTCTCCTGAGTCCTGGCCACCACCAAGCCTGCACATCAACGGGAAGCCCAGCACCTCCCAGTCTTCAAGGCCCACCGCCAGCCCCTGGCCCGGCCACGACCAAGGATGTTCCTGCTGTCCTCAGGGACCCAACGGGGCCGGGTACAAAGGCTCCAGCCCCCCCTCACCCCGTCACCGTGGCCTCGGGTGCCACATGTGCCTGCACGCGGGCGGCTCTGGCTGGCGAGTCCCTGCTCCTGCGGTAAATTACTTCCCAAGCGCTCTTGCAAATCCACAGCTCTGCTCGGCCTGAGCCTGGCTGGCTAACAGATGTTTCACTTAAGCCGCTAAATTACCACAAATACACCCAAAGAGATGACACACCAATTTCTCCCAAGGTTTATTTGCATGAGGAGGGAGTGGTGTGTGAAAATTCTATCTTCCCTCTTCTTTTTGAGGAAAAAAAAAAATTATTACACACATGAGTTAAGAAAAGAGAGGGGGTGCTAGCACGTGAATTACCGCGGGGAGGGTTCAGACAGATATAAATCCCACATGTCAGGAGCCCGCTGGCGCCCTGCGGGAAAGCATCTGATGCCACGGGAGCGCGGAGGCCACGGGAACGCTGTCTCCATCTCCTACAGGTAAAGGAAGAGAAGGCCCTGCTTTCTGAGCCTCGGTTTCCAATGCTGTCAAATGGGTGACAGTGACTCCCACTCCACGGGGCTGCCCTCTGCCTCCAGTCTTGTGACTAATTATGACCATCTCAGCGTCGCCAGGTGGCCCTGGGAGCAGCCCGGAGCAGGCGCAGCAGGACAGGTGACTCCATCACGTCCAAGGAATATCAGAGTGGGCTGAGCACCGTCCCGGCCGGGTCCACCGCCCCCAAGAGGCAGCCCAGGCGCTGGCCTGCTCCTCCCCAAGTCACCAGATGGCAACGCGGGAGAAAGGCTGAGGGCCAGCGCCACTCCACTGGGCAGGGTGAGACATGTCCATGACACTCTGGTCTCCTGCCCGGGCTGACCATTTCCCACCACCAGCAGGAGGCCCAGACAGGAGGGAGGGGGCAGGATGGGGGCCCCAGAGCTGGCCCAGGGTGTGGCCAAGCCACAGCCACAGGTCTCCAGCATCAACAGAACCCACTGTCCAGCGGCCACCTGCACCACCTGTTTCCTGCCCCATGGCCGGGAGGTGGCCAGGGCTCCCCCCAGGCAGCCAGGGTGGACACAGGTCTGTGGGCCAAACCCCAGAGCCCTCAGCCACTTCAAGGAGAGTGGATTCGGGCCCCAAAACTACCGAGAGGAGGTGGATGGCATCACCCAGACATATCAGGGATGCAGATGGGCGGAGACAGGGCACAGCACCGACGGCAGACCAAGCCTGGCCTCCTGACTACAAAATCAGCTCGACTTTGTTCACACCCGCACCTGGTCCCAGAAATGAGCCCGCGTGCTCCCGGAAAGCACAGCTGTACAGTCCACTGCAGAGATAAGCCAGACGGTAAACATACACACACCGGCCACGGAGGTGAGGTTTACAGCCTGGATTTACTGACTCGGTTATTCACTCCAGACAAGGCATGCGTCCTCCACGGTCCACCCCTCAGCTCCGGCCATGGGAACAACCAGGAAGCGCTCTGCCCCCATGTGACCCTTGAACGGGTCATCCCCAAGTGCTCCAGCGTCCCTGCAGTGCTGGGGGCGGCGGGCGGGGATGCTCCAGGAACCCTGCGTCATCAGCCAACTCGGGGAAACCGAGCTGCTCCCAGACACCACAGAAAACCCACGTCGCTCCAGGAAGCAGACGCTGCGTCCACACGCTGGTTCCTGGAGATGGTCGCAGCTCCCGGGATGCCCCTCCTTAAGAAGTGTTGGAAGAGGGAGCTTGTCAACCAGAACACAGAGGCTCACGCAGCCAGCGGCTCGGTGGCTCCCGCCAAGAGGATTCCACACGCACAGATCCTGCGCTTCCCCTCCAGACGCCCCAGAGCCCTCCTCCCTTCCACCCTTGGAGGCACCTGGGGCAGAAATGATGGCCCCATTTTACAGGCGAGCCAACTGAGACCCAGGCACAAAGCAAGTGGCCCAAGATCTCCCGTGTTCCCTGGGCCCGTCTTCCCGCATCACCTCCAGGAAGGCACGTGGAAGGCACGTGGGTCACAGGAGGTTAGGACAAGTCCCTTCTGCATACGCAGCTACAGAGGCCACCACCTGTCGGGTGTCGGGCCCTGCCTGGTGTGGAGCTAGCAGGCCCCGGGCATCATCTCCCTCCAGCCTCACAACCCACCTGTGGAAGAGGAAGTGGCGTCACCCCAAGAAACTCCGAGACAGCAAGAGACTTGCCAAGGTCATACATCAGGTAACAACGGCCCTCAGGTGCCTGCGAGCACCTGGCTCCCTCCCACACCCCCGGCTGGGGACTGTCACTGGAGCACCCCTGCCTACAACCCAACTCTCCAGGTGCACCAGCCCCCGAGGCCATCAGCAGTGGGCAGCAGTGCAGAAAATCCCCCAGTTCCATTTTACAGATGGAGAAGCTGACTGGGCTCGGCTCACCAGAGCAGGAAGATGTGCCCAGAGAAACACAATCCAGCCTCGGTTAAGGGCCCCAGGCGTCCCATCAGGAGCGGGCCCCTCATCCCCTGGGGCCCCAGGGACGGTCCCAGCCCATGGTGGTGAGACTCACCCAACCCATCGGCGCCCACATCAGTGAGCCCCCCGCAGAGCAAGGCGCCCACATCAGTGAGCCCCCGCAGAGCAAGGCGCCCACATCAGTGAGCCCCCTGCAGAGCAAGGCCGATGCAGGACATCCCCAGTCATTGTGGTGAGCGTCAAGTTCCCACTTGGCTTCTGCAGAGAAACGGCAGCCAGGAGAGGACAGGCGACCCAGGAGGAAAATAAGAAAGGAGGAAATGGGCTCAGAGCCAGTGGCCCACCCAGGCCTGGCCCGGCCTGAGATTGGCAAGCCAGGAATGGGGGCTGGGAAGTTGTCGACCTGTTCTAGAACGGCTCCCCTCCCCTCCCCCACCTGGCTGACTCCTACTCCTTGTTCAAGGCTCAGCTAAAAGGTTACTTCCTGCAGAAAAGTTCCCTGACTCTGCCTAGTCTGGGGAGCGCCCCACACCACCATAGCGCTGGCTCTCCAACCCACCTGACGTGGAGCCCCGAGCAGTGACGGAGCGCCTCCTCCTCCAAAGCCTGTTAGGTCGTTCATAACTGTTATCAGAAACCAGCCCTTCGCAGTGGTTAAGAATCCGTCTGCCAATGCAGGGGACACGGGTTCGAGCCCTGGTCCAGGAAGATCCCACATGCCGCGAAGCAACTAAGCCCGTGCACCACAACTACCGAGCCTGTGCTCTAGAGCCCGCAAGCCACAGCTGCTGAGCCCGTGTGCCACAACTACTGAGCCTGCGCTCTAGAGCCCGTGAGCCACAGCTGCTGAGCCCGTGTGCCACAACTACTGAAGTCCGTGCGCCTAGAGCCCGTGCTCCGCAGCAAGAGAAGCGACCACAATGAGAAGCCCGCTCACCGCAACGAAGAGTAGCCCCCGCTCGCCGCAATTAGAGAAGCCTGTGTGCAGCGACGAAGACCCAACACAGCCAAAAATAAATAAATACATAAATCTATTTTTAAAAAAAAGAAGAAAGAAACCAGCCCTTGCTACTGCCCATACACACAGGGGGCCCGGTCCATCTCCAGGCCCTCTGCCAGCAGCGGCTCAGATGAAAGCTCCCTGGGTTGTTTCCTAGAGCCGGATGACGGGAGTCATCACCTCCCACCCAGGACGAAGAGCCACCTTCCTTTAGCAGCTGCAGGCACCCCGCCAACGTCCCCCAGGGCTCACCACTCCGGGGCCTGCCCCAGCACTGCCCTCTGTGCCCGAGGCTGCTGCCCGGCCGGGGACCCAGGAGCGGTGACAGAAACCCCGGGTTCCCCTCCCTCGGGCCGTGCCCCTCGAGGACCGTCTTGCCGCCAGCGCTCAGCGCCCACGGCAAGAAGCTGCTGGAGGAGGAGGGCCTCGGCCTCTGTCCCTCCCTCCCTGGCCTCACTGGCTCACCTCCCGTCTCGGGGTCTGCTCCCCAGGGCCCAGCCTGAGACCCTTACACTGGGGGGGTGGCAGGGGAGGCGGGCGTAAAATGGGCCGGACATCGCGCAGAGCCTGCCACTCACACGAGCTTGTTCAACTTTCAGAACAGTGTGGTGAGGACCCTTAACTGTCAACATCAGCACCTCCAGTTTATAGAGGAAGGAAAGGAAGTTCCCCAGCATCACACAACACATCAATGACAAACACCGAAGTCCAGGCTCTCACTTCCCTGTCCTGCCTGGAGTGGCCAGAGAAGACCACGCGGGCCTGACTCACCTGCCGGGCGCTGCGGGCCAGCACTTCTAAGAGCCCGTGAAAGTGTCTTAGATCGAAGACAATATTTAAATATTTAGATATTTAAATACACTATTCGTATATTTGCCTTTACACCAATGCAGGCATCAAATGTGACTTGACATTCCTTATGGAGGAAGAACACAGGGGCAGGTGTCCAGGCCACTGCAGTCCCAGGCCACAGAGCTGCTCGAATTCCTTATGCAGTTCTCCCAGTCTCACAAGGGCGGTACTACTTTTTTATTCCGGTAAAGTGCACATGACGTAGGGAATTCCCTGGCGGTCCAGTGGTTAGGACTCAGTGCTTTCACTGCCACGGCCCGGGTTCAATCCCCGGTCGGGGAACTAAAAATCGCATGAGCTGCGCGGTGCGGACCAAAAAAAAAAAAAAAAAAAAAAAGTACACATAACATGAAATTTAGCATTCCCCATGTTGTGCAACCACCTCCACTATCTAGTTCCAGAACTTTCCATCACCCCAACAGACCCCGTACCCGTTAGCAGTTGCTCCCCCCTTTTCCCCCCACCCCCCCGACAGCCACCGACCTGCTTTCCGCCTCCGTGGATTTGCCTGTCCTGGTCATTTCATAGACATGGAATCGCGTAACGCTTGTCCCTTTGGGTCTGCCTTATTTCACTGAGCGTAACGTTTTCAAGGTTCACCCACGTTGCAGGATGTCAGTGCTGCGCTCCGTTTTATGGCTGATAACATCCCATTGTCTGGACAGACCACATGTTGTTTGTCCATCACCCGCTGAGGAAGACACTTTTTTTTTTGGAAGATACTATTTTTATCCCAGTCCTACAGAAGAGGAAACTGAGGCTCCGTGAAGGTCAAGCTCCAGGGCCCACAGTGGTCAGTGGCACAGCCAGGGCTCCAGCCCTTGGCCCTAACCACACAGACTGTGCCCAGACATCACAAGAGATGGGGGCGTCCGGTCCCTCTAAGCTAGGAACGCAGAGGCCCAGAGGGGAGGGGGAATGCGGCAGGTGGGAGGAGGCCGGGGGAAGCCAGGGAACCCGTCCATCTGCAGGCCCGGGTCACACCCCGCCGCCTTGCCTCCCGCCTACTTCCTTTGAGCCCTAGGGTGAAAAAAAACAAAACCGCTTCAGGCGGAGAGAGACCTCTGGCATCCAGATGGGTGCTCAGGTGCTCAGAATCCGTATGTGTGAGTAACCCGTCCTGTATAGAGGAAAACAGCTTGGATCTGAAAGGTTCCTTGTCTCTCACCAAAATGACTATTGGGTGTTTCTCTCTCCTGTCCCGGGAGCCAGATAAGCTGGGCGAGGCGGGGAGGAAAACACAGATGCCCAGTCTCTGTGGTGGAGGGTAGATTAAGGATGAGAGGAGCTTAAGGGCAAGGGAGGGAGGGTCTCAGGATGTGACTGTCATGAGCTTAAGGGACCAGAACCTTCCACCATCCCAGGGGTACCTGGAGGCAGGGCATGAACAGACTAAACCTCCCCAGCTGCCCCGTGCGCCAGGGACTGGGACCAGACACCCCTCATGCAGCTGAAAGGTGGGACAGTCCATGCTGCACCCACGACCACTGTCCCAGGGGCACCTCCCCATTCCTGGAGGGACACGGAGGCCAGGTGCGGAGCCCCGCCTCCCCTACCAGGCCAAACCTGGCAGAAACACTGCCGCCAACCAGAGCCAACCCCGAGGGGAGGAAAGCAAAACGTGGGCCTTGGACTCTGGGGTCAGGAAGGCCGGGGCGAGCCCAGGCCCAGCCTCTCGCAGCTGCGTGGCCCTGGCAGGTGGCTTAGTGACTCCGGGCCTCAGCCGCCAACAGGGCCGCGCTGGGCCCTCACCGCGGGGCTGGGGTCGTCCACGCGCTCAGCACGGTGCCTGCACCCCCTCCCCTGACGGCATCCTACGTTTGTGAGACAAATACGACCATCAAGCGAGTGTGGATGAAAGCTGGAAATGTGTGGACGGCACAGTTAGGAGAGAGGCCGGGCAGAGGCAGGGCTGGGGTGGGGGGGTGAGGCACGTGGAGCAGAGAAACATCCGGAACCCGAAGCCGCCCACCTGCCAGGTGACTCCGGTCCTGGCGACGGCCCCCCAGCAACCCACCCTGCCGCCCTCCACATCCCGGGAGACACCTCTCCTGCCGCAGCCATGAAGCCCCCAGCAGAGAGGATGAACTTGGCAGGCGGCAGTGGGGCAGCATCTCAGAAAGTCCTCTGACAGCACAAGACAGAAAAGTGCCCCACACTCCACACAGACGACAACCTCGGGGTGGGGGGGGTGCCTCGGGGGGGACTTGGGAGCGGGGCCCATCCCTGGAAAGGCCCAGAGGCTACCAAGCCCACGGAGGGATGGGAGGCCAGGCGGCCGGCAGCCGGGGCCCCCTGCCTGCCTGGACCAGCTCTCACCGGACACCATGTGCGCACGCTGCCTTTGAAACCAAAAGCACAAAACAGAACAAACCGACAGCAGCATTTACGGCCTGGAGTTTAAGTTGGCTCAGGGGAATGAGGAGTAGGTGTGTTAAAAAGAAGTGTTTTAGGGCTTCCCTGGTGGCGCAGTGGGTGAGAGTCCGCCTGCTGATGCAGGGGACGCGGGTTCGTGCCCCGGTCTGGGAAGATCCCACATGCCGCGGAGCGGCTGGGCCCGTGAGCCATGGCCGCTGAGCCTGCGCGTCCGGAGCCTGTGCTCTGCAGCGGGAGAGGCCACAGCAGTGAGAGGCCCGCGTACCGCAAAATAAATAAATAAATAAAAATAAGTGTTTTAATCCTTATATAAACTCTGCAGAGATGACAAACAATCCCCACAAGACTGAAATGTCGTGCGTTTCTAGCAACACTGAGGCTTCCAAAGGCAGGGAGCCTCGCTTGGGGGCCGCCCCCGTTCCCCCATCCCGGCCGCCGGCGCCCACGGCACGGCCCTGCCCCCTCTGCAGCCGTCCATTGTTATTGCTGTTTACCATTTGGGTCCAGAAACCAAAACAGTCAGAGCAGCCACAGGATGCTGACCGGAGCGGCCCCGGAGAGCGTGGAGCCTCCGAGGACCAAGGACGCGGCGCGAGCAGAGGGCCGGGGGCCCCTCCCGGCCGAGCCCGAAGCTTCCCGGCTGAGCAGGGCACGCGGTTCATCCCACACGCGCGGTGCTGGCGCCTGATCCGGCACTGAAGCAGGTCTGCAGGGCCCCTGCCCTGACCTCTCTCCCGGGTCAAGCTCAGGGGCAGGTGCTAGGGGAGGGGCATCTACAGGGAGAAGCAGAGCCCCAGGCTTCCAAGGGCCGGGCCGCCCAGGGTGAGGGTGTGGAGGGGCGGGCAACACCCTCTGAGCACACACCACCTCCAGATGCTGGGCCGAGAGCTTTGGGTCCCCTCTGGCTGCTCTGTCTTCAGCCAACCCCCAGGAGGTGGCTGTCAGAAACCCCCTTTCACAGCAGAGGAAACAGGGGCCGGGGCACAGGCGGGGCACAGCACACAGCCCAGAAGTGGCGACCAGGATTTGAACCCGGGTCTGAGAGGGTACAGCGCTGCACCCGTCTCCACCCCAGGGACGCGTTGGCGGCCGCCCCACTGCCCAGCAGCACACGAGGCCAGGCGCAAGGTGGGAAGTGGGTCCAGGGCGGGGCGGTGCTGCCCCCAGACGGCTTGGCCAGAATGAGTGGCCCAGGACCCCCCGGTGGTGGAGGAGTGGACGCCACACAGCCATCGGGAATGGGACGGAGGATGTGTGTGGATGGGGCGGGAGGAGACAAGGATGCCACGCTCTGCGGCCCAGACTTGAAGCGGGAGCCACAGCTGCTCACAACCGGACGGTGCGGAGCTGGCCTGGCCCCGTGGCTGGGCCTCGGGCACACAAGGAACCCCCAGAGCCCGCGGCCTCGGGCACCCGCCCCCCACCGCGGGGCTGAACTTCACTTACAGGCCACGCGCCCCATTCCAGCTCAGAGCTGAGACAGCACCCGAGGGGAGCGGGTGCAGGCAGCAGGCTGCAGAGGGGCCCCTCCGGCCCCTCCTCGGGAGCCTGCCTGGGCTTCCTGAGCCCAGCCACCAGCCTTCTGCCCGTGGTCTTTCTCTGCATCTTTCTCTCCATCCTAATGCTTCACGAATCCCTTATTCTGTCTCCCCTCCAGAAGGTCAGACACAGGTCAGGGGTCTCTGCCTCTTCTGCCCAAGGCCCGTAGGCAGATGGGACTTTGAGTAAATGATGGAGCGACCCTCCCCCAGCCGCCTGGGAGCAGGTGAGGGGAAGGCCGAGCCAGCCAGCCCAGCCATGTCTGGACTCAGGCACTGCGTGGCCCCCAGCCTGCTCACCCACGGAGGACCGTGCCAAGGCTGCTTTGTGGGCGAAGGGAGGAGTGAAGCGAAGGGCACACCAGGCTCCAAGAGACCCGGGAGGATTGGCGAGAGGCCTCGGCCCCCGCAGCTGTGCGCCCCCAGGCCAGCCTGTCACCTCTCCATTGACGGGGGGCACGGCCACCCAACCCAGTGCCTCACAGGGCCTCCCCAGGCCCAGGGGAGGCGCCCTGGCTGGGCTGCCAGGGAACAAAGTTTGTCAGGACAGGGCATGGCCAGGCAGCAGCGATCTGCCTGGGGGGCAGAGTGGGAACCCCCCCCACCCCAGCTTCTGCCCCCACAGAGCCCCATCCCTGCAGCAACCACCCATCTCCAACCTTTAGTTACCTAAAGGCGTCCAGTTTTCACCAGCAGCTCAAGTGCCACCTCCTCCACGAAGCCCTCCGAGGTCTCTGCCCCCAGGGATCCAAACATCCGCACCTGCTGAGGACCAGCACAGCCCCGCACGGGACAGCAAGTCCCGTCCCATCCAGCCCAGGAGCTCCTCGGAAGGAAGCGGCAGAGAGAGCGTGTGAGACCCCTTCCGGCAGGAGTCCCCGGTCACCCCCAGAGGAAGGGGCAGCGCTGCAGTCCATCAACCCTGGGCCCCTCCACTCCTGGGCCAAGGATCCTCCGTCCTTCCCCTCCCCACTCCCCCTACCTGGGGCCGAGTGGGAGGGGCTTAGGGGCTAGGGAAGGAGGGAGAGGCAAGCCCTGGGCCCCCTGGCATCCCACGAGGCTCTGCAGCAGCTGGGCCGCCAGAGGCAAGGTGAGGCCAGGTGGACGGGGGAAGGCAGCTGGCCCAAGAGGCAGGCAGCGAGCCGGGGCCAGGGTCCGGCCAGCAGGAGCAAGCCGGCCAGCCGGGCGTGGGGTGGAAGTGCAGTGTTCTGAGACTTCGCGGGCCTGGTGGGAGGCCCACGCAGGTGGCCACCATCACCCCCTTTCCAGGCAGGGAGAGCGAGGCTCAGCCAGGCCGGTGACACGTCAGCACCAGGATCCTCACGGCAGCCGAGTGGCCGAGCGTGGCCCCCTCCACTGCCATCTCAGGCAGCTCATCGGGCTGAGAGCACGGCCTCAGCCTCGCGCGCTCCGGGGCCGAGAGGAGGTCATCCCCACGGGGCTCAGCATGTTTTCTGGCACCAGGGAAGTGGTGAGGACGCTTTGTTCCGTGGACCACTTCCTGTGTGAGGAGCCCATGCCAAGGGCTCTGGATACAAACGGAGACGCGATTGCCAAGCGCGATGGGAACAGGGAGGGGGGAGCCCCGGGGACCAGGACACCTTCGCAGGCCCCGGGAAGGGCTCTGAGCAGACAAGCGGCAGCGAACCGGCCCACTGCCTGGTTCCACCCAGCCTACAGGCTAAGAAAGGTGTTTACATTTTCAAATGGCTGGGGAGAAAGAGAACAGTATTTCGTGACATGTGGAAAATATATGCAATTCACGTGTCATTCTTCACAAATACATGTTGGTGCACAGCCCCTCGCTCGTTCACAGATCATCAGCGCGGCACAATGAGGGCCAAGGTGCGTACCCGCGACAGGACCGTCTGGCCCACGGGGCCTGAAACATCTACTGCCTGGCCCTCGACAGAAAACGTCTGCCCACCCCTGCTCTGGGAGTGGGTGGTGGCTGCCGGCTGGGCGCCAGGGGAGAAGCAGTTGGATTCAAGGGGCAGTCGGGAGGGAGGTCCACCTGGCAGGGTCTCAGCGGTAGGGCTGCAGGGCGTCTTCCCAGCAGCACTGCCCTGTCCTGGGAAGATGCAGCCACAGACGTGGCCTGGACACGGGGACAGGAGGCAGGGGCTGGAGGGCACCGCCCTGCCGGGGAGGCGACATCCTCGGTCACGTGGACCTCATGGCAGCAACGGGCTGAGATGAGGCACCGGGGCGGGGGGGTCACCTTGTGCCTCCTCACCTTGTCAGGCCCTGGGCCCACGCGCAGCAGGGCCCCCATTCCCGGCACGGAGACGCCCCATTTCCAGGGCCCAGACCACAGACAGATGAGGGCTGCCCCTCACGACGGACTCCCCACCCAACACAGCATTCTTCGCCGTTCCACCCCGGCAGCCCACGCCAAAGCCAGGTTTCTGTCATCAGCACACGTGGCACAAACCAACCACATTCCACCAACGCCAGCTTGCGCCCACCCATGACCTGGGCAGGCGATGCCCGACGGCCTTCCCTGCCAGCTCCAGACCCAACCTCGGACCCTGCCCCACCCAGCCCTGCCAGTGACCCTCCAGCCAGCAGGTCAGCGCTAAAGACGAGACCCCGGTCCACCGGCCTCTGCTCTCCCCTCCCCCATCCCCACCCCCTGCTGCACAAACTGGGTGCCACAAACCCTGCCGCCCGAAAATGCTAATATTCGGGAAATCAGCGTCTCTCAACCTTCTTGTCAGTATCACCCCCCCCAAGGAGCCTTTCCAGGCATTGTCTTAATCGCCCTCCCCGCATGAAATTTTAATACCACAGATGTCCTGTATATCTGTCCTGTACTGTTCTTTTCTCTGGGTACATCTGTGCTTGATGCATAAAAAGAATATGATTTCTTCACCCCCACAGATCTGATTTCTGCCCCCTTGGTCACGGATTACATAAAATGTATTATTAGAATTAACATTACACAGTTCTTTTCACTTCTTCAATATGACCACCAGGAATTTTAAGAGACAGATGCAGCCCACACATTTTCTACTTGACAGCACTGATACAGACAGAAGTACCAGTGTGAACACATGCAGCACACAGACGGGGACACACACACACACACGCGCCTGTGTTAACTCAGAGGTGCACACTGCCCAGGTCTCAGGGCTGAGACACCCCAGCACAGGTGCACCTACACCCAGATCCTGGTTTCTACATATGCCTCTGCGCTGCGGACCCGGAGCTCTTTCCACAAACGGCTGATTCCGGAGCTGGACAAAATAAAATACAAGATGAGCTCAGATATCTTGTGCCAGGAAGGAGACAGAGCTCACAAAATGATGGGAACGTGTCAAAAAGACACACAGAAGCAGCCTGAAGCAGTTGCCACTGGTCAAACCTGAGACCATCTGAGCGTCAAAATAATGAGTGACGGTAACAGATGAGAATCTGTGGAATAGGATAGGAAGCCACAATCCACAGTGGTAGACGAAAAGAGGAAGAGAAGAGGGAGGGAGGGAGGGAGGGAGGACTGATCCTGTCACTGTCTCAAAGCACCTTCTCAAGAATATTCGTGACCTACAAGGGGGATTGGAGGGCCTTCGTGGCACAGCCGTCCGGCAAACAGCGCCAGCGTCGAGCGATTACAGCCAACACCCCCAGCAAGGGGACGCTTGGAAACCACGTGCCACCTGCTAGACAGGATGCCAGGAGAAGCCAACGGTGTGCTCACTCCACCCGCTCCGGGTGCAAAGCCTGAATCCAACGCAAGGAAACGGCAGATGAACCCAAAGGGAGGGACATTCTGCAGCAAAAGGGGCCTGTCACCTTCAAAGGCATCCAGGTCGGGAAAATCAAGGTGAGGCGGAGGGGCCGCCCCAGCCCCCAGGTGGACCATTTGCTGAAATGGGCATTTGTGGAGACACGCGCTGAAGCTCGAGGGGATTCCAAGGCGGCACCATCCCCACTGTTTTCCGGGTTCAGGTGGCCGCTCTGTGGCTGCAGAGGGGACCTTCTTCTGTAGGAAACATGTGAGGGTGCAGGGCACCAACTTACTCTCGAGTGTCAAGATATGTTCACACTTAAAACGAAACCTGGGGCTTCCCTGGTGGCGCAGTGGTTAAGAATCCACCTGCCAGTGCAGGGGGCATGGGTTCCATCCCTGGTCCGGGAAGATCCCACATGCTGCGGAGCAACTAAGCCCGTGCGCCACAACTACTGAGCCTGTGCTCTAGAGCCCGTGTGCCACAACTACTGAAGCCCGCGTGCCTGGAGCCTGTGCTCCGTAACAAGAGAAGCCACCACGATGAGCAGCCCTCGACAAGTAGAGAAAGCCCGCGCACAGCCACGGAAGACTCAGAGCAGCCAATAAATAAATAAATAAAATCTAAAAAAAAAACCAAAAACAAAACCTGACTTGAAAAGAAAAGGCGTCCTAGTTTCCGCTGGAATCGGCCTCCGTGTCCCTGCTCCCCGGCAGCCCAGGCATCACACCCCTTGGCCTCGGGAACCGCGTCCCCCTGCCTGCACTTGGGAGCTCTCAGGACACTTAAAGGCCACTTCCTCATCCACAGGCACCTCAACAACTGTTGTGTGTCCTGCTCACCTGAAAGCATCTCAGAGCAGGGACTGGGCCCTTGCCTGGCAGCGCAGGGGCTCGCAATTATTCCTCGAAGGAAGGACCGGAATGACACAGCAGCAAAGGGAGGCCCGGCTCGGCGGGACCCGGAGACCCCTTGGGAGGGCTCACACCAGTCCGGAGGGGGAGGGATTCACCGTCCTGGGTTCAGGACAGGGAGCTACGAGCGTGGCTCCGAGGGACGCTTGTTTACTAAAGCAAAGTGTGTAAAACGCAGGGTTAGAGGTACATACCCGGTTCACGGGTGGGGGGCAGGTCAAGGGCCAGGCTCGCGACGCTTCAGGATGGGAGAAGAGTGAAATCAGAGGAGGCTTCCTAGAGGAGGCAGCCACTAGACTAGCTCCTACAGGAAGAACCAGGACAAAAGGAGGGGTAGTCTTCCAGCATGGGCCCGGCACACGATGGACCCTGATGGAAAAGGCTTAGGGGAGGGGGGCGCAGGCTGGAACGTCAGCACAAGGCAGGGACGGGAAGGACTTGAAGCTGGAGGTGTGGGCATGGGGGAGCTCTCTCTGCCGTGTCCCTGCAGACGAGCTTCCCAGCCTTGTTCTACGGAGAGGAGGCCTGCCGGGGTGGGGGGGCAGGAGGCTGGGCGGGTGGTGCCCTAAAGATTCAGACTGCAGACCAAACGCAAGGGCCGTCTGCTGGCATCAGCAACCTCAGGACCTCGTAACTGAAGCCGTCCCAGACACACGCGGTCTCCTATTAGGATCAGCAGATCTGGCCACACCGAATTACTTTAATTAAACCCAACGTGGCTGCCAGGCATTTTGGATAAAAAAAAATAAAGCACACCCAACCAGATCCAGAAGGGCAGGACAAGGGGCAACTTGGATCTGCCTGTGAACCCTTCCTAGCACCTGGCTCTATACACAGCAGATGCTCAGTAAATGCGCGTGGCTATTATGTGCCTTTGGGGCCAATAACCCAGCTGAGATCCACGCAGCAAACGGGAGGGGCACTCGAAGCGCGATCCTTGGAAAACAGGATGTCACCTGTCACAGGAGAAGCCAGAGCGGCATTCTGGAACGAGGGGACGTCAGGCAAGGCCTCTGAGCTGGACGGGTCCACGTGAGGGCACAGAGTGACAGCAGGAAGATGGAAGGGCCCTGCCCACTCGCCAGCAAAGTGTCCAGATCCCCCAGGAAACAGGCACGCACTCCCCACCCCATCCATCCCATGGAAACAGACACACACCGTGAACACCCTGAGGAGCGGGCCAGGAGCATCCCTCAGAAACTCAGCGGGACAGCAGAGGGAAGGCTTCTGAAATACACGGTCCTGGAAGGGAGCCCTAAGTCCAGGTGTTAGTTTTACCACTTACTACCTGTGTGACGTGGGGTGAGTCGCTTGACCTCTCTGAGCTGTAGCTGTCTCATTCATGGAACAGCGGTGACATACGCCTCCCAGAATCATGACTCGCTCAGGGCAGGTGGGTAGGAAAAGGCAGCCGTGATTCTTCTCGTGATGCCACCACCACGGACCAGGAGGACCACGTCGTCTCCCCTCCTCCTTGGAGGGAAGCTCCCCAGACAGCAAAGAACAGCCACGCAGACAGACCGCCATGTTCCTCTCCCCAGCCCTGCACGGCCATACATGGTCAAGAGAATTGTTTCTTTAATCGTGAATACACAGATGGGGCCATGCGCCTTAACCCAGTCGTCCCTGTACCAGCAAGAGACACACAAAGATGGGTGTGACCAGCCCCACCCTCCGTAAGAGGACAGGCAGGGGAGACCAGCCCTCAGACACCAGGGGCCACACCTGCCCCGATAAGATCTCTAACGTTCACCCAGCGCAGCACTAAGGATGTTCTCTACCCTCCCCTCACCGAGTCCTCACAACCTGGCTATGAGGCAGCCACGAGTACTGTCCTCATTACATAGATTGGGAAACTGAGGCCCCCAAAGCGGTCACTCCAGGGAGGTGACAGTGCCAGGTTTCAACAAGAGCACGTGGCCATGAAGACACAGACACTCGCCCATCCGGGTCTCCCTACCGCCCAGCCCCCCGACACCCCTTCATCCGGGCTGGAGCAGGGGGGCTCAAGGAGGCTGTGCCGGGTCAGCGTTGCTGGCCCAAGGATGGCTCCAGGGACCCCAGGAAGCGCAGGGGCTGAGCCAGGCCACCTACCACAGCCAGCGCGCCCTCTCCCCCTTCCTGGCCAAACACAGCTGGGAGGGGCAGCTCCGGGACCCAGCCAACACCCCCAGCCACCCCCGGCCGTGCCCTGGGCCCCAGGCTCTCTACCAGTCAGCCAGGAGCCAGCAAGCCTGGGCAGCCCCTGCAGCTCACAGCCAGAGGCAGCCATTCCCGCTCAAGCCCCAGCTCTGCCCTCAGCGGCTCCAACACCCTCAGTTCCCCCAGCTGCAAAATGGGGTAAGTATGTCCCAGCCCCCGGGGGGTGAGGGCAGAGGAGAGGACTGGATCTGAGGGCACCCGGCCCCGGGAACTCGGGCTACTTAGCACTGAGAGGGCCCAGAATAGTTCTGGCTTCAGTGGGACCTGGGGACCAGATGGCAGGCCAGGACTCCCTCCCTGGGCCGTCCGCTTCCCGTGGAGTGGGAGGGTGGCCCCCTGCCCCCGTCCCCTCAAGACTCTTCTTGGTCAGCGGCCACCCCCATCCTCTCTGAAAGGGGGGAATGCCCCCATCTCCTTGGAAATGCGGTCACAGCCAAAGGGCAGAGGCCACGCAGTCCAGCCTGGAAAAGCAGTGACTCACTCCATCCTCCTCCCCCCAGCCCGTTTCAGCTGTCACTGGCTTGTGAAGGCCAGAGGGTCACAGAAGAAGGGGCTGTGGGGTGAGCAGGAAGGTTGCTCCTGGGCAGTGCTGGCCAGACCTGGGGTGGCCCCTGGCCCCGCTGGGCACCCGGGGCCCCTTCAGAGGTGCTGGGGTGGGGGTCGCGGAACCCGGGGTGGGGGCAGGACAGCAGCCTCCACTCTGCTTAAGTCTTCGCCAAGTTCCCTCTAAGGGGCCACGAAAGGCAGCGCCCGCCGGCCAAGCAGACATTTTCCTGCCCGCCCGGCAGCCACATGCGCGTCGGCCGCGACAAAGGCCACACTGGAGGGTACCGGGAAGCATGAGGGGCTCCTGTTCCCACCAAGTCGCGCGACCCTGGGGGACTGGCGCTGCTTGCCACCCCCGCAAAGGGTTCGGGAGGAGGCTGAGGCCGGCGAGGGGGCGGTGCCCCCAGCCCAGGGCTCCCGGCTCCCCGCCCCGCCGGGCCCCTCCCGCCGCGCCCCGAGCCCCTGTCTTCCAGGGCGTCCAGCCACTAGGCGCGAAGCCAGGGACCTTACACCTGACGAGGCCACCGGCTCGGCGGGATCCTGGGGTCGGCGGCGGGGCGGGGGGCACTCGCTTCTTCCCGGGGCCCAGGCCCGGGAGAGGGGGCGGCAGTGGTGAGCGCCCCGCCGGGGTTCGAGCGCCCCTCACCCCGGGAGGGGCAGGCCCAGCAGCGGGTGCTCCCAGGCAGGGCCCGGAGGCGGCGGAGGCGCAGCCCAGGCTTGGGGCACTTTGCCAACTTCGTGCCTCCCGGGGTCGCCCCTCGGAGGAGCCGGTTCCAAGGCCCGGGGCGCGCCGCCGCTCCGCTCACCGTCCCGCCGCCTGCCGACGTCCCCGAGCCCGCCGCTCTGACCGGGGTCCCGGGACCGCAAACCAGGGCCCCTCCCGGCGCGCCCGGACCCTCACCTGGGACATCTGCGGCCGGAAGTTGACGTCCTTGAGGTCGATGGAGCCGGGGGAGAGGTTGTGCAGCAGCTGGCACAGGAGGACGCCGTCGCGCAGCGCCTGGGCCAGGTCGAAGACCACGGCCGAGGGCCACACGACCCGGTGGTTGGGCGGCAGGACCTTGCAGTCGATGAGCCAGCGGCCGCACTGCCGCCACTGCTCCATGGCGCCCGCGGCGCCCACCCGCCCGCCGCTCGCTGGGCCGGCCGGCTCAGGGCAGCGCTCCGGCCGAAGTGCAGCGGCCGCGGGGCATCCCGCCCGCCCGCGCGGGGCTCGGCGGCCGGGGCGGGGCTTCGCGCGGGCGGCCCCGGGTCTCCGCTGCGCCGCCGCGCGTCCCTCCTCTTCCTCCTCCGGCTCCTAGCGCGCCGCAGCTCCCGCCCACGTGCGGCCGTGGGGCAGCCGCCGGGCAGCGCGTCGGACGGCCGCTTCACACACACAAGTCCCCCCGGGCCCCGGGCCGGCCTCCGCGCAGCTCGCCACCGCAGCGCCCCGCGATCCGCCCCGCCGGGCGCCGCATTCTGCGCTCGGGGCGCTCCGCGGCCGCCGAAGCTTCTGCCCCGCCCGAGACAAAGGCCCGGCGGGTCGTCTGCTCCGCGCGTCCGGGGCCTGGGCCGCCCTCGCCGCCGCCGCCGCTTTGTTCGCCCCGCCTTCGCGCTCAGCGCTCCACGCCCGGGGCTCCGACTCGGCGGCTTCGCAGCTCTAGGGCGCGGGGGGCGCGGGGGCGCGGCCACTGGCGGGGTGGGGGCGGGGCCGGCGCGCTCGCCTGGCACCGCCCCCGCCCGCCCCCCCCCACTTCCTGCCCGGCTGCCGCTCACAAAAGTTGCAGAGGGCGGGGGTTGCGGCGCGGCCGGAGCCCGGGGTCCGCCGACTTCTGCGAGGGGCACCAAGATTTTGAGGAAGCTCTGCGCCCGGGGCGCGCGACCTCGCCTGTGGAGTGATGGTCGGTCGTTGTTTCTGCGTCTCTCCTGCGTCTCAGGAGGAGCTCAGGAGGTGGCCCCTGTCGCTCTGGGGGGCCTCTGCACGGTCCTTCGGGAAGGACAGACCCTGGAGGGGGCACCGACTGCGCGGAGTCGTCCCGCGCCCTCTCGGTCCACCAATTGGTCCCCACGGGAGAACTCGAGGCGGGAGGCACACGGGCCGGGGACTCGCCCAGATCCCCTGCCTATCCTGTGCGCTGGCTAGGGACCCACAGGAAGCCCCCCGACCTCGCACAAAGGCCGGGATTCGCCTGTTTTGAAACCCAGAGGCCTGCCACTCGCAGCTGCCCAGAGGGCAAATCCTGGCGTCCGAGATGGAAGATGTGACATAAGTTAAGTGGGAGAGAGGGAAAGAGATGCGGCCAGACCCGGCCCTGGGTAGCGCCCGCCTCCATGCTGGCTGCGGGGTCTACTGACCGAGCCTTGAACTCCTTCCTGGGCCACGCCCTCCGGGAGGGGGTGGGCAGTGTTCTCTGGCCTGTGACAGTGGGAGGGCTTCTAGAACAGAAAGAGCCCATCTGGCGACGAAATGATATGGGTCCTGGCTCAGCTGTTAGGAGCCCTGGGCTCTCAGCCGGGTGACCCTAGGCAAGTCTGATCCCCCCTCTAAGACTGGCTCAGTCATGGGGTGAGCCTGGGGGTGACCAGTCTCTGAGCAGCCCCACACACTTGGGTTGAACCCTGGGGCAGCACCCGGCAGCCGCCCCTATGGCCCAGTTCCCCCCTTCCTTTGGCATTCCTGGGGCAGGAGCCAGAGCAGGGTGACACCCCTACCTCATTGCGAGCCCAGTGAGGGTCCCCTGAGCCCTCTGTTCTGGGCAGTGGCCTCTGCAGAGAGTCAGGCTGGCCCCTTCCCAAACTGAAGAGGAAGCATGGGGACCCAGGCAAGGTTCTGGCCCACAAAGAGGAGCGGAGGAGGGGCTGGGCTCCCAGGGCACACCCCAGACTCTGGCAGGAGTAAAATCAGGCCAAGTGACTGGTGAGCTCCAAGTTCCCGTCCAGGCATCCTTCCTCCGAGGAAACGGGTGCGGCACCTTCTTGAACACGGACAGGAAGGAGCCTGCCTCAGACGGGTGAGATCGAGCCTGCCTTGCCCGAGACAAAAGGAGATGACCCCGCGGCAGCAGGCGGCTTCTTCTAGCATCACCCCGAGAAATCACAAAGCGAGGGACAGAGCCTGACTCCCGGCGCCTCCAGCCGCCCCCGGCCCCAGAGCCTGCACAGGCACCTTCCCCTGGCAGGACCCCCCCACCCTCTCTGTAGAATGGGGAGTGCCCCATCCCGTCAGAATCGCTGGTGAGGACTGAACAGAAGTAATCATCCAGGTGCTTTGCACAGTGCTTGGGGCAGAATGGGGCACACTATTCGTGTCCTCACTGTTCTTGGCCTTCTTGCCTGGACAGGGAACCAACCTAGAGGATGAGCCCGGGCTGGGACGCAGGCAGCCAGCCACCCTCCAGCCATCAGCACCGATGGTCGTCTGCTGCCCCCTGGTGGGTGCAGAGGGCACTGTCACCACCTGGCTGCCCCTTGGCGGGACGCTGCCCAGCAGCAGGAAGATCAGGTTTGGCCTGGAGAATAGCCAAGTCAGGAGACGCAGGCCTCACTGCTGTGTGTTAGCCAATCACAACACCTTCCTGATCCCCAGTGTCCTACTGGGGACACTGGCTCACTTGTGTACCTCACAGGGTTTGGGGGAGGCTCCGCAGGGTGGCTGGGTGTGAGTGAATGAATGACTGCATGAATGCAACCTGATAGGAACCCTCCTCCAAACACTTGGCGTGGGTGTCGTGAGCAGGTGCGGAGTCCACGTCTTCTCAGACTCAGAGCCATTTGCCGGGACCGCCCACGGCACACCTCCAGGGGGGCGCGATTCCCATCACATTCTATAGAGGTGGCACCCTGGAGAGGAGCCCACAGGCCACAAGTGAACGGTACCCTCTGGGGGTTGCCTCTCAGCTTGGCCCACCTTTAGCACCATGAGTGAGAAAGGCCCACACGAAGCACTGGGACAGCCCACAGGAGAGGCGGGAAGCTGGGCGTCCCAGTTCAGTGGCGTGGATGAAACCCTTGGGGCAGGAAGTCACATACCCCAAAGTAAGGGAGGAGGGTCACGGGCCCCCACTTACCGGGCCCCTCAGCCTCCCCCTGCGCCACCCTTGCCCCCTTCAGTCTGTCCTCGGCAGCCGGCAAGGACCCAGTGAAACCTTGGTGAGGCCCTGTCACCCTCCTGCCCAGACGGGGGGCCCTTCGTGGCTTCCCCCTCACCAGAGATAAAATCAGATCTCATCGCTTGCAGGTCCCATGTGGCGCATCCCCTCCCCGGATGACCTCATTCCCACAGCCCTCCGGCCACGCCCAGCGGTGCCCCCACCTCAGGGCCTTTTGCACCTGCCACCCCTCTGCGTGGGATTCTTGCCCAGATGGCCACATGGCTCACACCCTCACTTCCTCTGCTGACCCTCTCCCGCTATGAGACTCCTTCTTCTCTGCAGTTTCCGCCACGGTGTCTGTTGCTCGGTCACATCCCTCTAGACTGTCAGCTCTGTGGCAGCAGGGGCCATCTCTGTCCTGTCCCCAGTTCACTCCCAGCACTGCAAACTGGGCTCAGCCCCTGGTAGGTAGTCGAAAAAGAGTCATTAAATGAAACACCAAATAAGGGCCTCCCTGGCAGTCCAGTGGTTAGGACTCCGAGCTCTCACTGTGGGGGACACGGGTTCAATCCCTGGTCCAGGAACTAAGATCCCGCGAGCCGCGTGGCGCCGCCGAAAGAAAAAAAAATTCAAATGCGAAATAAATAAACCAACAGGTCAGCAAAGCACTGCAGCTACGACTTGAAAATCCAGTTCTCTGCGTTCGTAGAAGTCACAGAAATGGGTAAAACTGATACAAAGGTTTAAAAACTAGGCTGTGCAATCTGTTGATTTGTAGCATATCTCACCATTGTTATATGAATCTATAACGTTACACCCTGTGAGATTTGCACTGACTTAGCATATTATTCTAACTATTCACGACTAATAGCCACTCCCATTTCTTAAGTGCTGCGTGGCTCGCCTCAGGGCTTTGTATGTGTCGCCTGGCCTCCGTTAAGCCTCACGGTGAGAGTAAGAGTCATTGCCCTGGGCGGTTAAACACAGAAGCCGAGCACGCTGGGAACTGCCCAGCATCACCCAGCGAGGTGCAAAGGAGCCTCCCCGGCACCTGCTCACGCACCCAAATCTCGCCGTTGCAAAGGGTTTCCATGCCTGGAACCGAAAGCTGTCGGTCGACATGCTGGTTTGGGTGGACAGGAGACCAAGGAGACGGGAAAATGCTGGGTGTCTAGAACACAGAGATCCTGACTCAGCACGTAGATCCTGAATTCAACAGCCTTCAAAGGCCAGCGCGCACACACCCACTGCAGAAGCGGGTGCAAGCACGGCCAGCAGCAGCAGAGCTGGCCGGGAAGGGGCTGCTGGGGACGCAGCCTGTGTCTGAGCTGAAGGAGGACAGGGTGTGGAAGTGCCGCCACCGGCCTCGAGCTCCTGGAAGCCTGGTGGCTGCAGGGTCCCGGCGGGCCCCAAAGGGGGCCTTTGCAGGGAGGTCGGCCGACAGGCTGCGGCCGCTTCGTGGGAGCTGCCCCACTTCTGCCTCGCAGGGAATGACCGTCCAGCTCCAGGCCATGCGCGTTGCTATTCTGTTGTTAGGGGATGGTCACGGAGCTTGAGGACCAGCCCGACGTTAGGCGTTGGGCAGAGGCAGGGTTGGAGCCCTCGTCTGAATCCTAAGTCTGTCTCCTGCGACGCCTCCTGCTGGGGACTTTGCTTCTTCTGGCTGGAGCCTTCTCTGCCCATCCAAACCTCCCAGACCGGTCCTTTCCTCACAGGCCTCCTCTGACGACCAGGTTTCCCCCAGAATGCCAAGGGCTGCTGCGAGGTCTCGGTGTTTCTTCTCAACAGGGCCCTGATTCCATAGCCAGGGACTCAGGGACGTGCTGGGAGCTTCTCCTGCAAAGGCCCTCCCCCGAAGCTGCAGTCCACCCATCCCTCCCACATCTCTCTGTCCATCCCTCCTTTATCCTTCCACCCATCCCTCCATCCCTCCACCCATCCAACCCACCCATCCCTCCTGCATCCTCCCCGCAGAACGCATTTACTAAGCACAGGCCTTGTTCTTGGGGTAGGGGAAGTGAAAGTTTTGACTCTTCCCAACGTGACTGGGTGAAGGACTTATTCTCATGTCCAAACCGCGTGAACACACACATTTTGCAAATTCCATTTGTAGCTGCATCATGCAAATTCAGCGTCACAATTTCCTGGGAACCCATAGGTGTAGAAAAAGGCCTCTGGCCCGCCGTGGAGTCAGATTACACCCCACTGAACTGCTGGGTGTGGGCTTTTTACGTTTTGTTTGAAAAGGCAAAATACAGACTTTTCACTGCTTGTGCTTCAACTTTCAAAATTAAGTCAAATGCCATGGTCCATGGATTGCACCCCTGACTGTGACCTCTGACCTCTCACCTCCAGTGGGACTTGTCGTGGTACTTCCTACCCCCCTTGGTTCCGGGCAGCTTCTCGGAGCCCTGTTCGGGGCTTGGGTCTCTTCGAGAGGCGCCTGTGAGGTCAGGGTGCAGGGTTACTTAAGGCTCTAAGGAGGGGGGAGGGTCTCCAGGACTTAATTCATTTGTAGGCGTGAGGCTGAGAAGCCGGTATTTGGGGGCAGATCCCAGATTTCTGCAGCAGCCCCATCACTGTGACCCCAGCAGGCCACCTCAGCAAAGGTCAGGGGGGGAGTCCAGTCTGGCCAAGGGAAGCCCCAAGCCCCATGCGGCTGGTTGCGCATTACGGGACCCAAGGGGTGGCCCGGGTGCCGCTGCCGTTGAAGGTGGTCCTGGGCCGGCTCAGCCTTGACATTGGCTGCCAGGAGCTCGGGCTGTCATTGAAAGGAGGAAGCACACCGTGGTATTCAGAACACAGAGCCGTGGAGAGCCCTGGTCAGGGCAGGTCTGCCCCTGCCCTTCCTGGTGTTCAATACTGCCCTTGACCTGGGCAGGAGGGAGCCCTCCTGGGGCAGTAAGTCAGCACAGTCAAGGGAGTGTGACCCTGCTAGACCCTGCCTCTGCACCCCAGCACGAGTGCTCTGAATCCTAGAATGTGCCCATCACCCCAAAAAGACACCCCATGCCCCACAGCTGCCATTCCAACACCCTGCCCACGCCAGAGCTGGCAACCGCTAATCTACTTGCAGTGTCCATGGCTTTGCCTGTCCTGGACATTTCATATCAATGGAATCATGTAATGCATGGCCTTCTTTCACTCAGCATAATCCCAAGGTTCACTCGTGTCTATCAGCGAGTACTATATTCCTTTTTATGGCTGAAGGATAGCTCCTTGTAGGTGGAATCCATTTTAATAATTCATTTTATTTGAATCCACTATATCTCATGTAACCAACCTGAAAACTTATTAATGATACATTTTGCAGTTTACTCTTCATGCTAAAGTCTTCAGAATCCAGTGTGTATTTTACACCCCAGCACATTTCAGCAGGAGCACTAAATTGTCATCAGAAACGTTTGATCTGTATTTAAAGTTCAGAAAATGTATCCTTGAAAAAATACATTCATGTACCCCAGTTGTTTCAAATATACCTGAAAGTTTGCCAAAAACTGAATTGAGTATCCGATTTTACGTGAATTAAAATTAAATGCAATTAAAAGTTGGCTCCTCTGTCAGGCGAACCGCATTCAAGACTTCAGAAGCCACACGTGGCTCGTGGCTGCAGTCACGCTGGGCAGCGTGAGGTCTGTCTGAAGCCTGGCCCCGCTCCCCGAGGTATGACATTGCAGAAAGCACACGTCCTCTTGTCTTCTCACCTGTGAATTCATGAGACCTGCCTCCCCACGGCGGGGGTTCCCTGGGATCGTGGATGGAAAGGATTTAGCACTGGGGCCGGCATTCACTGCATCAATGAAAGCAAAGACGTTACGATGGAGGTTCTTCTCCATCACGTCAGGATCAGGCAAGTTTTGCCTATTCCAGGAAACTGTAACAAAGGCACGCTCCCCCAGCGTGCATGCTGGGAGCTGAGGAGAGCAGCTGTGCATCACACTTCCCCAGGGCTTGGAGGTGTCCTTCTAGTCTCTCTCCCCCACCTGACCCCCGCAGACACCCCACCCCTGGCAGGAGCGACCCTTCTAACCCACAAAGCTGGTCGTGCTGCCCTCTGCTCAACGCTCACCCACTGTCCACACAGTGGACACTCAAACACCCATGTGCACAGCAACATACTCACAACAGCTGAAGGTGGACACAGCCCGTGTCCCTCCACGGATGATGGAGAAACCAAATGTGGTCCATCCCTAGAATGGAACGTTATTCAGCCATAAAAAGGAATGAGATTCTCACACCTGCCACAGCATGGATGAACTCCTTTCTAAACCCTTATGCTGAGTGAAAAAGGGGTTATAAGTTATATGACTCCACTTATATGAAATGTCCAGAATCAGTGTATCTGTAGTAAGAGAAAACAGAAAAGCAGCTGCTAGGGGCTGGGGGAGGGGATGGGGCATTACCGTCTACCGGGAAGAGTTTCAGTTTGGGAAGATGAGAAAGTCCTGGAGAAGGATGGTGGTGACGGCTGCACAGCAATGTGCACGGACTTAATGCCCCTGAACTGTGCACTTAAACATGGTTTAAAGGACCGATTCCATGTTACATGTATTTTGCCACACATACACAAAAAGGAAGGAAGCACTGGAACGTGCTACGACATGGACGAAGCTAGAAAACGTTACGCTAAGTGAAAGGAGCCAGACACAAAAAGCCACATGTTATGGGATCCATTTGTATGAAATGTCCGGAATAGGCAAATCTAGAGGCTGAAAGTAGCTTAGTGGTTGCCTAGGGCTGGGGGCACGTGGGCAAATGGGGTGTGACTGCTGATGGCGACAGGGTTTCTTTATTTTTATTTTTTGGGGCCGTGCCACGCAGCATGTGGGATCTTAGTTCCCCAGCAGGGATCGAACCCACGCTCTCTGCAATGAAAGCACGGAGTCTTAAACACTGGACCGCCAGGGAAGCCCCGGACAGGGTCTCCGTAGATGGAAATGTTTTCAAACTGACTCTGGTGATGGTTGCACAACTGTGAATAAACTAAAAGCCATCAGATTGTGTGCTTTAAATGGGTAGATTTTATACAATTATATCTCAACATAAAAAACAAACCAGGGCTTCCCTGGCGGCGCACTGGTTGAGAGTCCGCCTGCCGATGCAGGGGACACGGGTTCGTGCCCCGGTCCGGGAAGATCCCACATGCCGCGGAGCGGCTGGGCCCGTGAGCCACGGCCGCTGGGCCTGCGCGTCCAGAGCCTGTGCTCTGCAACGGGAGAGGCCACGACAGTGAGAGGCCCGCGTACTGCAAAAAAAAAAAAAAAAAAAAAAAGCCCTTGGTTCCCACAGCCCTCTGAGCACAGCCTCCTAGGCATGATTTTGGAGTCGCCTGCACCCCATCACAGTCCCCTCAGTCTAACCAGTGCCACTTCCTAACCCCCACCCCTTACCCCATCTTCATCCTTCATGTACCTGCAATTCTGAACTGCCTGCTCCCCAACTAGAGCTGGCTCCAGCCATGGGCTCACAGGAGCCTGGTCCACTCAGAAAATGTGTGTGTTTCCTAAAACCCATCTCAGCCATCTCTTCTTTCAGGGACCATCTCCTGCCTTCTCAGCGTCCCTCGGTGTTTTGCTTGGAGACATCTGCTGGGAGTGGGATGGACGGTGGCCTCCTCTGGGCCCAGCCTGTGGTCTCACCTCCCTGTGTCCTGCTGCATCCAACACAGTGCCTGGCATGAATTCATTCCTTCATCCACCCATCCACCCATCCTTCCATTCATCCACCCACCCATCCATCCATCCATCCATTCATCCATCCATTTTTCCACCCATCCATCCACCCATCCATCCATCCATCCATCCACTCATCCATCCACCCATCCATCCATCCACCCATCCACCCATCCATCCACCCATCTACCCAACCACCGATCCATCCACCCATCCACCAATCCATCCATCCATCCACCCATCCATCCATCCATCCATCCACCCATCCATTCATCCATCCATCCATCCATCCACCCATCCATTCATCCATCCATCCACCCATCCACCCATCCACCCATCCATCCATCCATTCATCCATCCATCCACCCATCCACCCATCCATTTATCCAACCATCCACCCATCCATCCATCCAACCACCCATCCATCCATCTGTCCATCCGTTCATCCACCCATCCATCCATCCACCCATCCATCCATCCACCCATCCACCCATCCATTTATCCAACCATCCACCCATCCATCCATACAACCACCCATCCATCCATCTGTCCGTCCGTCCATCCACCCATCCGTCCATCCACCCATCCATCCATCCTCCCACCCGTTCTTCCAACCACCCATCCACCCATCCATCCATCAACCTATCCACCCATCCATCTACCCGTCCAACCATCCATCCCCCATCCACTCACCCAACCATTCCCCCCACATCCAACCAGAAAACACTTCTGCGCACCCGCCCTGCACAAAGCCTGCCCCTTGGTGGGGAAAAGAAGCTGGCCCAGGATTATCACAGTCAAGACGGAGGTCTCAGGTGGGGGCCACAGAGGCCGCACCAAGGCCTCCTGCCGCCCAGGGATGCCCCACGGGTCCCAGAGGGCAACGCCCCCCACTGACATGGTGAGCCCCCATCCACCCCCAACACACGCTCCCATGCTTCCTCCTGATGTAATGTGGTGATGCCGCTACCCCAGTAGAGGTCCCTGGACTGAGTGATCCTGCAGGCCCCCCAAGTGGGCTCAGCACTTGGGGGACCTGCAGGATCAGGAGGGGCTTCCCCACGAGGGGCCTTTGCAAGTTTCTTGGCTCCAACTAGTGGGGGAAGATTATGGCCCAACCCTGCAGCCAGGAGGCCAGGCTCAGTAGGAGGTGCCCCTCGCAGACCCCACCCTGGGCACACGGCAGAGCTGGGGCGGGAGAGGGCCATGGGGGACCTCCCGAGACTTGAAGCCCCTAGGGAGAACCCCGAGGTCTCACCTCTCTAGCGTTTCTCATGTGCTTGAACTGGAGGGCTAGGAGCGCCCCTAGGAGGGCTGGAGACCCCCTCAGAGAGAAAGGCCACGAGTGAGGCCTCCCGAGTTCCATGCAGCCACTCTGTGCCCTTTGGCAAAAGCGATATATGTGTCTGAGACTCAGTCTCCTCGTCTGTGAAGTGGGTACGACGGTGAACCCAGGGCAGAGGCTGCGCTGCTTGAGTCAATGAGATCGATGCGCACACAGCACTCAGGACAGGCCTGACCCTGCACCAGCTCACGGTCAAAGGCAGTCCCAGCTCGTGTGTTTTCCCAGCCAGTAGCTTCATGCCTCACTTGCTTTGACTCAGGAAGTCAGGGCTTCCCTCCAGTGACGGGCCTCCACTTCCCTGAATTGTCCCAATGCCCAGAACGCAGCCCACCTGGGGATCCCAGTGCCTCTGCCACACGGGGCGGGGGGTGCTATGGGGTGCCCTCCCCAGCCCCCCGCCAGGTACCAGCCCCTGCAGGACACAGGCCATTTCTACCACCTGGACCTTGGCTCAGAGCGTGGCCCAGCTGGCCTCGTCCTCCCAGGCCCCGCTGTCCCCGCTGTTGCCCTGCTCACACCCTCAGCCACTGCCGCCTGAACAAGGGTCTGGCCCTGGGTACCGGCATGTCCCCCAGGACAGAGCGCTGCCATCTCACACTGTAACTTGAGTCTCACCAGGCACCCGGTTATGGTATTCCGGTCACCCACCTTCTCTCCTGCCTTTGGCCCTAGATCTCCTCTCCACCATCCCTCCAGGGTCCAGATGCAGGTCAAAGTTCTCAAGGTCCACCCTGCCTCGGCAGCCTGTGACGTCATGAACCCCCCTCACCTTGGCTTCCAGGGGCCACACGTTGATTTTCTTTGCAGTTGCCGGCGTGACAGGTCTTTGCCAATAGATGCCATGCCCGGCCTGGCTGTGCTCCGCTCTTCCTGTCGCCCTGGCCAGAGAGGGGCCAGTAGGACCCCCAAGCCGGGGTCCAGGAATGGCCCGATGACTTCCTAGCCACCCCCCCTGCCTTTCCTTCCAGGCAAAACAGACCCTGCTGTTCCCCTGAAGCCCAGATCCTTCCTGCTCCCCGACCCCCACTCCCAACCCTGGGTGTGTGGAGGGGTCCCAGGAAGCAGACCCGAGCAGCTGTTACGGACCGGCTGGGCTCGGCCAGCTAGCGGCAGGAACCTCACTGCCAGTGGAGAGCGGAGTACGGAGAGTGCCTGGTACGGGGCAGTGATTGTTAGAACTTTCCTCAGCGGTGAACTGGGGCGGGATGCCTACACAACAGAAGGTACTGGAGTGCGGTACCTCAGACGTCTGAATGGTGAGGGGAGAGTAATTAGTGGAACCTCGGAAACATCGGCTGTCACAGGCACAGCTGTGAGTGCATCGGAGAAAGTCAGCAAACGGCTGAGTGATTAATCGCCCACTGGAGGCAAAGTGTGGAAGCTGGAGCAGCACATAAAAGGACGTGGCGGGCTTCCCTGGTGGCGCAGCGGTTGGGAGTCCGCCTGCCAGTGCAGGGGACGCGGGTTCGTGCCCCAGTCCGGGAGGATCCCACATGCCGTGGAGCGGCTGGGCCCGTGAGCCACGGCCACTGAGCCTGCGCATCCGGAGCCTGTGCTCCGCAACGGGAGAGGCCACGGCGGTGAGAGGCCCGCGTACCAAAAAAAAAGGCCATGGTATAAGGGGACATCATCCCCCCCAGCTGCAAGGCAGGAAAAGCGGTGAAGCTCCCAGGAAGCCTCCAGCCAGCAAGTGTCCTGGATCAGGATCAGGGCCCTGATGGAGAAGCAGTGCAGCCACGAGATGGAGGGATGGGGACACCTGAGTCAGCTCACGGGGAGCTCGTCTACCCATGCTCCCTCCGGAGCCTCTGGGCAACCCTTGAGCAAGTATGAGAACCGCCGTTCTAGGGGACACGCCCTGTAAAGCTTCTGTGACAGAGACATCAGAAGAAAACACTGCCTTTAGGGAGAAGTTAATCATCCAGTCCTGAACCGGTTAGAATCCCGGTTGCTGCAGAATCGGCCTGCTCCCGGAAAACCCTCAGATCTCTGAGGCTGGCCCAGAGGCGGCTCGTAGGGGATCTTGGCATTGCAGTATTCATTCTGAATGATCATGCAGTCCTCTTCTGCCCATGCAGAGTGGCCATTCCCCCCTTAAAGGCTAGCCATCGCCCAGCCTGAAAACCACCCGGCCTCTGCCTCCTGAGATATCACACCTCCGCTTCTGGCCGACGGCATCCTTGGCTATCCGTCTGCATCTGGGACTAAAATGGAGGAATCTTAGCTTTTCATTCTCTTTTTTGATGAGCCATTTAAAAAGTATCCCACACCGTAGCCATTCGCTTCTTTTTCGGGCACCATTCCATGGTCCTCCAGAGCCTTCCCCTGGGCCTGTCACTTCAGGGTACCACAGGAAACGGTCTACTCAGCCGTGTGGCCCCTTTTGTCCCATCTCCTAAGAAAGCTGTACTTTCACCGCTTTTAGCCACAGCCTGGCCAAATAACCAATCCTAGATTCCCTCCATCTTCCCTGCACCCGTTTCCGTGTTAGGGTTTGCAGTGGGTTGAATGGGGGGCCCCAGAAAGGGCTGTCACATCGAACCCCTGAAATCTGTGAATTGTGACCTTATTTGGGAAACAGATTTTTGCAGCTGTAATGAGCTGTCTTGAGATGAGATCATCCCGGATTAGCTAAATCCAGTGACAAGTGTCCTTATTAGAGGCACCCAGCGGAGAGACACAGGAAGAGACGGGGCGGGGGGGGGGGGGCGACCACGCAGTCACAAACCACGCAAGCCAGCATGCCGGCGGCCACCAGAAGCTCGCAGAGAGGCCTGGGACGCACTCTCTCCCCAGAGCTTCTAGACCGAAGGGGCCCGCCGACAACTTGATTTCCTACTGGCCAGGCACAGAAAATCCTGAGACTCAAACACAATCAGGCCATTCACTGAAAGACATCAAATACATTCAAATTCATGATGTCATATTGATAATATTTTTTTAAATCCCTGACTTAAAAAAAATCCTTTTGGTGAGACTTCCCTGGTGGCGCAGTAGTTAAGAATCCGCCTGCCAATGCAGGGGACACGGGTTCGAGCCCTGGTCCAGCAAGATCCCACATGCCTCAGAGCAACTAAGCCCGTGTGCCACAACTACTGAGCCTGCGCTCTAGAGCCCGCGCACCACAACTACTGAGCCCGCGTGCTGCAACTACTGAAGCCCACGCACCTAGAGCCTGTGCTCCGCAACAAGAGAAGCCACCGCAATGAGAAGCCCGCACACCACAACCGAGAGTAGCCCCCGCTCGCCGCAACTAGAGAAAGCCCGCGCACAGCAACGAAGACCCAACACAGCCAAAAATAAAAATAAATAAATTTTATTTAAAAAAAAGTCCCTTTGGAAGTTGATAGAGCACTGACACATTATTCTGAAAACTGATAGGTAAAGAGAAAGAATGAAGCATTTATTCTGCCTTTCCTGTATGAACTGTATTTCAGGGTAAACCAAGAGTTGATGAGGCAGCCCCAGCCCTGATTCTTCGCCCCGGCAGCAGCAATTTTGCAGGGCTAGCCTCCGGCCTCGGGACAGCACCACCAGACCCTCCTCACCCATCTGCGTCCGGGTCTGGGCCCAGGAGGCCGCTCCTCCAGAACCAGCACCGCCCCCTCCACAGAGCTCCCCCGGGCTACCTCTGAGCTCTGTTCCCTCAGTCCTTAGCCAGGGGCAGGATGGGGGGAGGGTCGCTTCCAGCAGTTGCTGCCTTCCCCATGCTTAGAGTTCAATGCGTTCAGTGATCTGGTTGACGGCTTTACACTGTCAACGCTTCTTTATGCTTTTAATTTTATTTATGTATTTATTTTATTTTTTGCCTGCGCCGCGTGGCTAGTGAGATCTTAGTTTCCCAACCAGGGACTGAACCCGCGCCCTCGGCAGTGAAAGTGTGGAGTCCTAACCACTGCACCGCCAGGGAAGTCCCCAGCAATTGTTTATTTTAAAGTTTCTTTATTCAAAGAACTGGCATGGTTTCTGTTTCCTTGTGGGACCTTGACGGATACCTGAATTGGTACCAGGCAGGGTCTCAGGAAGCCGACTTTCAAATGTGGAGTTTGGGGAATGGGTTGGTCACGGGCTTGAGCTTGGACAGGGCAACGAGCTCCTCACGATTGAGAAGTGGGATTCTGGTGACCCCAGGCCAGCCGTGGCATTGCCATTAAGCAAACTACTCCCTGCGGTGCTGCTGGTGGACAGAGAAGGTGTCTCAGGGGCACCGATACCCTTGACCGTATGACAGCAGTGGTGGCCCCAGGACTGTGGTGTGGGATGGCTGTTTCTGAGCCCTAGGAGAGTTTCACAAAGAAAGGAAATCTCAGGACTTTGAAGCCTCGGCTCAGGTCATGGTCAAGAAAACCATGGAGTCTCCACAACAGTCCTAAAGGAATTTCTTTCTTGCAGCCACCAGGCCAGTATCGCTGAATACCAGACACCAAACTGCATTCGGTGGGTTGCAGAATGACAACACGTGTTGAGTCCCCAGCCTCGCCGGGTCTGTCTTGTGAGCGTGTGACATTGGCTGGGAAGGCGTGGGACCCTGAAACTTGGAAAGGGACATCTGGTTAGACTCAGAGGAAACTGAGAAGCTCCAATGCCCCCGCCACTCTGAGCCTGTCTTGCCAGGGGACATGACTCGAAAGCACTGTAATAACCTCACCTGGGGAAACTGTCTTAGAAGGAAATGATGTTTCTCCTCAAAACCCACCCCGGACACCCTTGTTGCACTAGACCCCTAGCTAGGTTCAGATCTCAGCATGCTCCAGGGTCAAGTACAAAGACTGATCCAAGAGGAAACAGCTTCTACACTAAAAGAACGGAAAGATTTCTCACATAGAGATTGGCAGAAACCAGAACAATCTATGTGGGGATGGATTCCGAGAGCGTTAGACCAAGGAGACAGAACATAACCCTGGATCAGGCCATGTGTACTCATAAGCGCGTCCTTATCGGCGATTCTGGATTTAATTGTGTGGCTCTTGCAGCTTGAAGTGAAACGGACAGAAATTGGACCGTGGACTGTGTTTAATGAGATTGAAATGCCGGAACTTCACTGGTGTGAAACAGAAGGAATCAGAAGGCTTGGGGACAGAGGAATGCCACCTGCCCACCTCCCCTCCCCCACCGACTATATCTCCCCAGAGGTCCCAGGGAACACTCCCTCTGCTAAGGCACTGAGGACTGCATTGGTGAGGGGCAGCTGAGCTAGCCATGTCCTACAGCCATGTCCTACAGTCCTACACGTTCCCACCATGTGATGGTGGGAATCCCTGGGCTCCCTGATTTCAGAGATCCTGGGGTCCCAGAGTGGCAGAGACTAAGTGGCAGCATTAATTCCCAAAGCCAAGGTGAGCCCAGTTCCTGAACAGGACAGCAGGGGCTAATGTAATCAGTAAGCTCTACCAGTATAATTGAGGGTCATGTCCCTAGGAACGAAGTTGCCCACTACAATGTTGCTTGATCCCTAGAGCGGGAAAAACGCCAGGTCTGGTGACCCAGAACCTGACTTCAGTTGCCAAAATGGAGACTGATGGCCTCTTCCCAGTTTCAAGACTCGACACCGGTTTGCCGATCCACAGCTCATGACTGACGAGGAGGCCAGGTCCCTGGAGGGAGGACCCTGCAGCACAGACAGAAGAACGTGCTGTAGATCTTTCTCTGGACCTTCTGCAAAGGCAGCTGTGGCCCAGCTGACATGCCCCAAGGAGAAGGAAATACCAGGTCTTCGGGGGATTACTAGAGGCGGGCTGTGGATTAACACCAACTCCTGGGACATCTCTACGGCTGAAGAACAAACCTAGTGGCTTAACAACGGTTATTTATCGTGATGTCTCATGGTTTGGGGGTTGGCTGGCTTGGCTTGGTGGTTCTGGCTCGAGGCCTCTTAGGTGTCACAGGGCCTGGGGCTGGCTGGAGTCACATGGAAGGCTGGCGGTCAGTTAGGACCTCAAGCTGTTGGCTAGAACACCCATGGGAGGTCTCTCCGTGTGGCTTGGGCTTCCACACAGCCTGGCAGCTGACTTCTATGAGCAACTCTTCCAACACAGAGAGCCGGGGTTGGGGGTGGGGGGCGGGGAAGCTGTACCACCATCTGTGGACCCAGCCTCAGGAGTCAGGCACCGTCACTTCTGCCACGTACTGTTCATCATGAAGGAGTCACCGAGGCCAGCCAAGAGTCACGCGGGAAGGATTAGGCTCCATTTTTGAAGAGAGGGGTATCAAGGAATGTGTGGACATGTTTAAGCCTATTACAGTCCATCCTCTGGCCATGAACTGTTTGTAATTCTTGAACATGAAGAATAAACTCACCCCTCCCAAGACTTTGCCCCAAAGCCTCATCAATTATGGCCTCATGCTCTTGGCATCTAAATCAGATCCAGGTGCAGATGAGGCTGCACAGGTGCATCTCCGCAGGTACAGCTCATCGTGCAGAGTCCATCTAAAGCCTTACGGACTAAGAGGCCAGGGATCCGTCCCTTCCTACACACCCAATGTGCAAAGGCAGCGTGGGCATAAGTAACCACCCTAGATGCTCCCTCAGAAAGAGGGAAGCCGGCGCTGGGGGTGGGGACACAAACCACAGCCCCAAGTCCATAACCTTTCTAAATTTCTGGGCATTTAAAAATTTTTTATTTATTTGTTTGTTTGTTTATTTTTGGGTGTATTGGGTCTTCGTTGCTGCGCGTGGGCTTTTCTCTAGTTGCGGTGAGCAGGGGCTACTCTTCTTTGCACCGTGCGGGCTTCTCATTGCAGTGGCTTCTCTTGTTGCGGAGCACGGGCTCTAGGCGCATGGGCTTCAGTAGTTGTGGCGTGTGGGCTCAGTAGTTGTGGCTCGAGGGCTCTAGAGCACAGGCTCAGTAGTTGTGGCGCACGGGCTTAGTTGCTCCGCGGCATGTGGGATCTTCCCGGACCAGGGCTCAAACCCGTGTCCTCTGCATTGGCAGGCGGACTCTTAACCACTGCGCCACCAGGGAAGCCCCTGGGCATTTTACCACTTCCCTGAGGCTCAAGGGATGATTCCTCGCAGGTCTTGGCTCCAGCCTCTGAGTTATTCCTTTTCTCCCATGACTGTAGCTGTGTCTGTCGCTGAACATCTCCTGTTTGAGGCTTGTGTTTGTTGTCGAGGGTGACTCCTGCCTAGGAGCTTGGGAGTCAAGACTTCTTGTTTTGTACTTTCTCCGCCCGCACAGACCAAGCTGGCAGGGCTGACAGCTAGGGTGATGCTCTTAAAATCTTCGTGGGAAATCAGGGTAGGATAAATGAAAACACCACAAAGTTTGCTGTTTGTACCAAAAATCAGTCTTAAAAGAAAAGAAAAAGTGTTCCTGGGTTCCTGCAAGCCTTTGGTTAATTTCCCAAGTTGCAGAAAAGTTTATTGTGACAATTTTTGCCTATTTTTTCCTTTCCTTTGTGAAGGGGCAGAATCTGGATTTCCTATTCCACCATTTTTGCTGACGTCTTGAGAAAGTTATGACTCTTCTTTTAAAAGCAGCTTATTGTGATAGAGCTCACGTACTATGCAATTCACCCACTGAAGGTGTACAATTCAGAGTTTTTTAGTATGGTCAGATGATCGTGCGACCATCACCCAATCTAATTTTGGAACATTTTAGCCTCTTTAAAAGCAACCCCAGGGACTTCCCTGCTGGCACAGTGCCTAAGAATCTGCCTGCCAATGCAGGGGACACGGGTTCGATCCCTGGTCCGGGAAGATCCCACATTCTGCAGAGCAACGAAGCCCTTGTGCCACAACTACTGAGCCTGCACTCTAGAGCTCATGCGCCACAACTACTGAAGCCTGAGCGCCTAGAGTCCGTGCTCTGCAAAGAGAGAAGCCACCTCATCGAGAAGCCCATGCACCGCAATGCAGACCCAACACAGCCAAAAATAAAAATGGGAATGGCAAAAAAAAAAAAGCAACCCCATACCTAGCGGCTGTTACCCTCCATTCTCTCCCAATCTCTCATCCAGCCGTAGGCAACCACTAACCTACTTTCTGTCTCTACAGGTCTCCCCGTCCCGGACATTTTCTATCAGTGAAGTCATACAATGGTCTTTGGTAACTGGTTCCTTTCACCTTGCATAATGTTTGCAAGATTCATCCATATTGAAACATGTATCAGTATTTCATTTTCTTTTAAATTACTGGATCGCCTTCCATCGCATAGATCTACCGTGATTCTCAAGCAGTTGCTACTGGTTTGGCTGGATGGTTAAGGGCTTGGAAAGAAAAGGATTGGGAGCTGGGTGACAGCGAGCTCTGGGGAAGAGGTACCGGATGGACTTCTTAGAAAGGACGCAGACTGTGACAACATCTGTATCCCAGGTGGACAGATGTCTCCGAGGCCCGTCCAATGCAGAGGAGACTCTCAGTATCAGCTGGAAACAAGGACCATTCTGTGGAGGCCTTCAGCCCCTTCATCGAGCCGGTGCATTGCTTATGTGATGCACCTGTGTGCAAAGTGATCTTGGAGGGAGCGACGGAGGCGCTACGTGGATGACAATGCAAGCTCCACCACCGAAGCCGCCCTGCCCACCACCACTGCAAGCCAACGCTGAGCCCCCAGTATGGCATCATTACCCGGGGATCCAGCCAGCCAAGTGGTGGCACATTTATTACATGGACTCATCCATCATGGAGGGGACAATGCAGTCTTGCTGGAATAGACACGGATTCTGGACTTGCTTTTCCTGCCAGCACCCCCATCCACAGACTGAGGGAGGGACTCGCTGACCATCACACCATTCCCACAGCAGTATTCTGCGCAGGGACCTCGTTGCTGAAAAAAAGGAGGGAAACTATAGGCCCTTGCTCATGGAAGCCACTGGCTTTATATGCGCCCATCACCCAGAGCGCCCCCCTAGCAGAGAGCAGAGTGGCCTCCTGAGGACGCAGGTGAAGCACCCATTGGGAACTTCACCGTGAATGCTTTGAGCCATAGAAAAATATACGGTGCTGTCTTCCCCAAAGCCAGACCACAGGCGCCTGGGAACCAAAGTGTGGAGGTGGGAGAGGCCTTCCAATGATGCCTCATGTCAGTGTTAATTCTGCCCCACGTCTTTGAGCTTCTGATGACTTGCAAGGCTTGGTTCTAGAGAGAGGAATGGGCTCACCAGGGAGCACATCAGTGGCTTCTTTGATTTGGAAGATGAGACTGCCACTTGGAAATCAGGGGCTCCTGATACCACTGAATCAAAACACTGAGAAGTGGGTCACCTTACCAACTGGGGTGATGGAGAAAGTGAGTTGTTGCTTCACGTTGAGGTTGAGGGCAGGAAGAACTATGTTTAGAACCCAGGGGATTCTTCCTGGTACATTTTAGTATTTCTACCACCAAGAGCAAAATTCATGGAAAGCTGCAGCCACCAAAGACGATGGATGGATGGACGGATGGATGGATGGAAGGGCGGACAGACAGACAGATGGATGTATGGTTAGATAGATAGATGGATGGATGGATTGACTGATAGATAGATAGATAGATAGATGGTTAGACAGATGGATGGATGGATAGATGGATTGGATAGATAGATAGATAGCAGGATAATTGAGGGTTTGTGCCCTTCAGGAATGAAGGTATAAGTCACCCCACTAGCTAAAGAAACCTCGACCAGCTGAGATCTTGCTGAGGGCAAAGGAAAACCCATCTGACTGTTACAGAAACAAGGACGGTAACAACTCTCCGTATTTCCCCCTGCCTGTTAAGTACGTATGTATTTGTATCTAGCTCTTCTTTTTTTTTTTGCGGTACGCGGGCCTCTCACTGTTGTGGCCTCTCCCATTGCGGAGCACAGGCTCCGGACGCGCAGGCTCAGCGGCCATGGCTCGCGGGCCCAGCCGCTCCGCGGCATGTGGGATCTTCCCAGACCGGGGCACGAACCCGTGTCCCCTGCATCGGCAGGCGGACTCTCAACCACTGCGCCACCAGGGAAGCCCTCTAGCTCTTCTTTTATTTCCTCACTTCCCTTATGACTTTCAGTACAGTTTTGTTGGAAGTTAACTTTGCAATTTAGTTTCAGGTAAAAGAATATTCAGACAGAAGGAGACTGATAGGAAAAGTAATTAACCTAACCCGGAAAAGGAGCCCTCGATTGGTGGGACTTTGTATTTCCTCTATTTGGGACCCCCCCCCCCCGGTCCTCGGGGTCTGGGTCCCTGCCCTACTGGGACCCTATTCTTGGTGCAGAGACACCAGCTCCAGCTGCCAGCACCCCCTCGTCAAAAGTCTGAGTTTCAGCTCTTTGGTGTCCCTCCTCTGAGTTTCTAAATGTTCACAATTCCACCCTTTTCTCGTTGGTCCTTTTGCTTCCTGTGGTTACCACCTTTGAGATATTTTAGAGGTCTTTATTTTAACCTGAAAGTTACCTAGTTAACAACTTTGTACCTAATGAACAATCCCTTCTATTAATCTCTCTCTGGTCAAACCATTGGTGAGATTTCTGTCTTCCAGCTGGACCCTGACTAAGTCCCTCATCAACTATACATATTGCCAGTTTCTTCTCACCTCTGTGACTTTCCTTTTCACTCATTTTAAAAATAAGCTTTTACATTTTAATTTAGGACAGTTTTAGATTTACAGAAAAATTGCAAAGACAATCCTGAGAGTTTCCATATAGCCCACAAACACACCATACACGTGTATATTTTCTTGTATATGCATTTAAGACAATAAACTTCCCTCCAGGCATGATTTTGAACTGCATCTCACAAGTTTTGATATATTGTATTTTTATCATCATTCAATTAAAATAGTTTAAAATTTGTACTGTGAATTTCTCTTTGACCCATGAGGAATATAGAATTTTTTTTTTTTTGGTATCCCTGGGTGGGCTCGAGAATATATTTTAAAGTAATCATATATAGGAGTTTTCTTCTAGTATCTTTTTATTGTTGTTTTATAGACTATGTTTCCTGTGACCCTTTTCGCCTAGGATTTAAGTGCTTTGAAATGTATCGAAACTGATTCATGGACTGGCATGTGGTCAATTTTTGGAGATGTTCTGTGTCCTTGTAGAGAATGTGCATTCTACAGTGGTGGGTTCAGTGTGCTTGAATGCCTCTTATGTCGACTTCCTGAATTAGCGTTAGGAGAAACCGTAAAAATGAAAGTTCAGTAAGGAAAGGGACAGATACCAAACGAGAGTATTATTGCAAAAGGATTTGGAGGTGGGTGCGGAAGGAAACAGACCTAATTTTCAAGGCAGAATGGGGACCTGGCCCAGCTGGGTGACATGGGTTAGTGGGATACGTGGTTTTGAGAGAGTACGTACGCCCAGGACAACATGAAATTACTAAAAACGCTATAGATTATTAGGGGTAAGAATGCTAATAGCAGTAGCAACTGCAGTGGCAGAAGTGGCAACAGCAGACGCAAACAGCAACACAAAGCTACGACCTACACCATGCTACGACCTACAATAATGGTCACATGGCTCCCGCAGCTGCCCCACCCCCAGCGGGAGACCCCGCCCCCCGACCCCGCCCCGCGGAGCCATCGATGGCTCCGGCTCGTGGCGCCCGCCTGCCGGCCTCGGCGCTCGGCTCGGCATGCCTGCGGCGCTGCCATAGCGACGCGGACACGCAGCCAACTGGCGCCGCCCCGCCCGAGGCGCCCGGCCCCGCGACCCGCTCGCCGCCGAGGCCCCACGGCGCGGGCGGCCGGGGCGGCGACGACGGGGGTCGCGGGTCAGGTGACGGGGGCGGGCGGTAGGGGGACGCTGGGCGCGGGCCGGGCCAGGCGGGACCCGGGATGCCGGGGAGGCAATGGGGACGCGCCCTGGGCGCGTCCTGGGTGTGGGCCGGGCCGGGCGTTGGGGGCTCAGCGGCAGCCGGCAGTGATGACTGGGCAGGGCGATGGGGGCGCGGGCCACACAGAAGGAAAAGCGAACTTGCATGGCTGGGAAAGCATGGGCAGGGGCGGCGTGGGGCGGGGGTGTTGTGGATGCTCCCGTTCGGTTTTCACCTGACGTCATTTTTCTCTCTGGTCCAGGGGCCTCCCTGATGCTTGGAGCAGAAAGGCGGCGCTGGTGGCTGGGTGAGTACCAGCGTCCCCAGCATGGGCAGGTCACTTCTGTGCCCCGTCAAGTTCTTAGGACTTATTTCGCAGATCTAGACACTAACGCTCCAACAAGTGGCTTCCCCAGGATCGTCCCCTTAGTTAATAAGAGAACTAGGGTGAGGCACAGGTCTACCTCTTAAACCCAGGCTCACCGCGTCACCAGAGAGCAACTGAAATCCTGGAATGTGTCGATCGGTAGCTTGGTTTAACGCTCTGATGCCAAGAGTTAAGGAGGATTCTGTGCCACATAACCTGCCATTTCTGCTGGGGCCCTTTTCTCCCCAACACCTGACAGCATGTTCATTTCTTTGTAGCGTCACCTTGGAGAGGAGCTGGAGACTAGCCAGATAAAGAGCACTGAACAAATGCTGGTTCCAAATCCCTGGCAGGGACCGGAACGCCTCTGCTGTGCTGAAAGCCGACCCGAGCACAGATCGTGAGCGCGCAGTTACAGGAGCTGCTGTCAGTTTCTGTCTAGTTGTACAATGTCCTTTCATTCGGGACACCAGGTACACCTTTGCAAATTTAGTGGTCCACGTCGTGGTGTCAGAATCGCTGCAGACACAAGTCCCCCCTGCGGTGGGCGCCTCGTCCCTTGTCAACTGCACGCCTAATACAGTGCACACAGCCGTCACCAGGAAACGCTGCGGCCAGGGCACTGCTGACCTGCTTGCCGACTCACGTATGGTTCTTAAGTGTCTTTTCAGAATGCTCGGAGGCGCCTCTCAAGTTTCCTCGCAGAGAACCCTCACAAGGGTGTTGCCTGTAAATGGCCTGAATGTCTCATTTGTACCAGTAGGTTAAAGAAGGAATCCTCAAAACCCAGCAGCTGAAATACCGCTTCATTAGTGCATTTAGCGCAAAGCACGGGCTCAGAGGCCTCCTGCGCAGGAGCCCAGGAGAGGGGAGGTTCCGGCCAGTGATGAGCGGCCGCGTCCCGCTGGCAGAGAAAGCCCTGTCCGAAGGCTACGCCCGGCTCCGGTACCGGGACACCTCCCTGCTCATCTGGCAACAGCAGCAGCAGAAGTTGGCATCTGTGCCGCCCGGGACGTACCTAAGCAGGAGCCGAAGCACGTGGTACTCACAGTACGGAAATGAGGCCATCCTCGTCCGGGACAAAAACAAGCTGGACGTCTCCCGGGACACGGGGCAATCCAAGTTTTGCTCTGTTATGTAATTCTGGTGTGAAAGCCTGAGCCCAGGCACCCAGCCGCCTTGCTGATCCCTAGTCCTTACTGGGAGATCCTGAACAGTGAACGTGAAGGTTGAGCTGTGGTAGAAGAAGCCCAAAATCCCAGAGATGGCGCCCCGGCCCATTCGCAGTCGGGCTGATGGGTGGACTGGGCTCCTGGACTCCATTCTGATCCTGCAGGCGCTGTAGGCACAGGCCAGGTCCGGGGCCCGGCCAGATGCTGTTTTGGTCATGCTTCCGAATAAGTCAAGCGGGAGGGACACCCCGGTTACAGACCACCTCTTCACATTCTTACAGGCTGTCCTTTAGGTTTCCCTTCTGCCTGGTAAAGAGTGGGTCAGATCTAGAAAAAGGTGAAGGAATTGGCATCATGTCGGGTCGCAGATCCACGTGCGGGACCACGATGTGCGGGACCAAGACGGATTCACCCTAAATGGTCATCGGCAGCAGCATTTCAGCAGGGACTTTGTGGCACTTGAGTTTTGAGTCTAGTAACCAAAATGATCACTGCGTGTGAGGCACTGTGATGGCTCCTACACTAGCTTCCTGATGCTGGAGGTTTGTGGGGCAAAGGCATCCCCAAAACATTAAGGAAACCCCCAAATTATCAAGTTACACAAAAGTTGCTGACAGTGATTTCATATTTAATCACAGGGCTGAAATAGGCAGGTCCTCAGCGGACAGTAGTTCAGCCTCGACTCCGAGGCTGCACCTCCCGGCCACCTGCAGTGTTTGATGTGCGTGGGCCGTGGCCACACACAAGCAGCCTCGGCCCACCTGTGTGGGCAGCTTATGAGTCATTTTTAAAGGATCTGCTGTAAGTAAGGTCTGTGTGGCGAGGCAAACGTGGACGTGTCTTTCGTCAAAGCTGAGTTTTCTTTTCTAAATAAATCTCCTTTAGGAGCCGCCTTCCTTCCTCACTCCTTATTTTGATCTGTTTGCTCCTAATATCCTAACTTGGCTTTCAGGTTTTTTTTTTTTTTTTAACAACAGTAGCATCTAACGATTGCTAAAAACCCCAGTGCAGAAATGCACGAAGCGCCCTCCCGAGAGGCAGCGGCTGTCAGCAGCTCGGCGCGCGCGTGTGCCGAGGTTCCGGAGGCGGCGTCCCGCACCACGCAACACCCGGTTCTGTGACGTTTTGCATGGCTGTACAGACGGGGCGATTACATCACGCTTCCAACGGCCTGCTGGCAGCGCTCCCGTGAGCCCGCAGGTGGGCAGAGACCTTCTGGCTGTCCATGCACACGGCGCGTCCTGGGCTTCCCCTTGCGTGGCTCCTCTTGCAGGCGTGCAAGCTGCTTAGCAGACAGCAACCAGAAGGGGGCTGCTGGGTCGGACTGCTCTCCCCCGACGTCACGTGTCCAGCCAGAGGCCTGGTCCTTGCACAGGGAGCCTCGGCTGGCTCACTGCCTCAGGTGGGGAGGCTGGAAGGCAGATTTCCTTAAGCACCTCCCTGAGGCGAAGAGGGAAGCCTGTCTCGTCGACACAGTCAGGAAGGACTCTGCAGTAGAGGCTCGCCCGCCCATCCAGGCGCCCTGACACTGGAATTCCCCAGTAGACAGGCCTTGTCGGCATCTCTGCGCTCCTTCGACTTCAGTTCAGTTTGGGAAGGCGGCAAACTTCTGACTTAGCTGGAGTGCCTCTGTGCTGCACGCTCGCTGCCCCTCAGACTAACCTAGAAACGGGCCGTGGTTGGCTCAGCCGCAAGCAGAGGCGGTGGCCGGGAAAGCAAGCACGGGCCATGGCCGCCGTCTGCACCGGTCGGGTGTGCAGGTGACCAACGTGCCCTGGGCCGCTCGCACACAGCTGGCGCTAAGCTGCTTAGCGAGCGGGGAGGCCACATCTGCCCTGGGGACGCCTGGGCGGCTGGCCCTCCCGGCTGGGGCTGGGGATGCCGCGGCGGACGTGCTCAGTCCCCGTCCTTGGGGAGCTCAGTCTGGGTGACGGGGGGCAAGGGAATACAGGGGAGGGGGGCCTCGGGCCTGGACTCGGGCAGAGCCTTCTCCCGGGACGTCACTGCAAGGCTCGGCTCCAACAGCTGTGACTGTTTGGAAAACGGCGTCAGGACTTGGCATTTGTCTCGATACCTCCTTCATTCCTCGCTGCCGCCTCCACTGTGGACGAAACCTCAGCGCGCACGACGTCTCGACGTGGTTTCCTGGAAACGTCCGTTGGGCCAGCGGACGAGCGTTTGATGCCTCTGGTCCCGGAAAGCACCTCAGTGCAGACTGAGGGCACAGCGGGGACAGAGGATGGATGACCGAGCAGGCGGGAACCGAGGCGACCGAACCTGTGGGTCATGGAGGGGGGCGGCCCATCCACAGAGCTGCTGACCTGAAAAGGTGACAAAAGACGCTCCCTAAGTCCCGGAGCCACCCCACCCAGGCTGTGGACCAGAGCCACTGAGCTCTTTAAGACCCTCTGGGATGCTTTGGGTATTCCTGCCGGGAGCTACGGGATGTCAAAACGAGGGACTCCCCCCGTCGTCACACGCCAGCAAGGGGAGAGCCGGGAGCCCAGAAAGCACAGGATAAGGCACCTCTTTTTATTTTTTTCTTTTATTATGAAAACAAAACAAATGCCCCAGGAGAAGGGTCCATGATTACCAGAAACATCAAAGAGTACTTTCTACCACTTTTATTCTGTTGTGTTGAGGCCAGCATTGCAATAAACAAGCTAAAACTACTTACACTGGACTCATTTTCAGTAACTGACATTTACAGGAATATACTAGAAACGGCACTAAAAAGTTTAAGAAAAGTTACGGTAAACTTGCATGCACATCATACAGAAAAGTAACATTTTAAATATAAAAGAAAAACCTCCTGGAAGTGTTATGCCAGTATTAGGGAACAGCGCTACACCAGGTGTAACAAATCTTTTATCGTGGGCGGTGTTCCCCCCCCCCAAACTGTCAAAGATGTGAATGTTGCAAAAGAACAAAACCCAAAAAACAAACAGAAGAAAAACGTATCTTAACAGTTTGTAAGCAAGATGAGTGAGCAAGCATCTCTGGAATTCAGCTAACAGCCCAAGCCGCCCCCTCGACCCCCAGGGATCACGAGGACTGTTTCACAGCCATTTCCGTGCCCTGCACGAGGCCTACCCACCGGACACAGGCCCTAAGCCTCGACAGGCTGCCCTCCAGTTCTCGGCACTGGAACTCCGCTTGCCCAACGCAGAGAAATGGAAATGGCGAACACCCACAGGCTGACCTCGGGGGAGGGGCGGTGAGGGGGTGGAGAGGGTCCCCCCAAAACTCTGAAATCAGTTTTGAAGTCTGGACAGAAAGCCTTAAAAAAGCCAATGAACTACAACCGCTCAGCACGGACTAAGCCCTCCGGCAGCGTCAAAGCCAGCAGATCTTTCAGAGGAAAGGAGCACAGGTGGCTTGAGACTCCACATCGCTCCCAACACGGAACCAGCAGGTAAGGAAATGCTCCCGCTGTGCTCAGCTCTAGGGCCCGATGGCCCCCGCTGAGTGGCTGGCGCAGGTGACCCTCCCCGCTCGCTCGCGGCTGGAGGGGCGCCCCACGGGAGCCCCCAGCACCTCCAGGCCCCCCAGCTGGGGTCTGTTTGTTACTCAGATGCGTGCCTGCTGCATTCTGCCCGTGAGATCCTGCTTCAGGACCTTCCATCCTGTCGTAATTCCTTCAAGCCACAGGTGGTTTACTCCATTAAAGATCTGCTTAGAAAACACCTTTGAAAAATGGCAAGTCTAAAATTCATTTATATTTTTATTACAAATAAAACGTAATGAAAAAACTTGAACAGACTGGCTCAAAACTCACCCAAAGGTCAGAATCGCCAGCAGTCAGAAAAATGGCAATCCACCACCCATCGCCTCGTCAGAGTCTATACCCATCAGAGGTGTCCTCTAGCCATAAGCGCTAGTGGCATCCAAGTCGACTTTAGGATTTTTAGAAACCACCGCCCGTTAGGATACCAACGACTAGTCTCCCGATCCATCCAGAAGTGCTGGCAGAAAGAACTCGCCACCAGACAAGAGGCCAGGCCACCCGCGGCTCCACCCCCAGCACCCCCCTCAGTAAAGTCTCACGGGGAGAGAGACTATCGCGGCCACGTCTGTGCTAACTGGAAAATGCGTGAGCAGGGAGCCCCGTGCCGCCACTGCTGGCGGCTGGCTGGAAGACCGCGTGGGGCAGCGGGGGCCACGCCCCTCTCCTGGAGGTGGGGGGGTGAGGGGTGCCCCATCCGGGGGCCCTTGCATTCCTGGCCAAAGCCACAATGGTCAGAGCGTAGGCAGGCAGTGTGGACGGGGCATCCCTGCACTCAAAGGCCGTATGGCAGCCTCTGGAGAAAACAAAACCAAAACATAACCTTCTGTTAAACTCTGTATATTATTATTATTTTTTTTTACAATAGAAAGTTAAAAATCAAGACTTAGATTTACTATACATTTTTCTTCTCTCAGATTACAAAGTTTATATTATATAACTGGGGTTCCCTAAATTGAAGTCTTTTAAAACAGTCCTAAGAGAGACCAGAAGTGAATACAAAAGAACTAAACAAACGAAATAAAAAATCAGAATGTGCTGCAGCTGGAAGTCGTCTACACCTGTAAGTCTCCAAATTTCATACACACACGAAAAAGAACAAGAACAAAACCCCCAGCAGCCCCGAGAGGAGAGCAAGCGCACACAGACGTGATTGAGCACCGGCACGGGGACAGCAGGCTGTAGCACCTGGAGGTGAGAGGCCCGCTGGCCAGCAGGGTCTGGGGCTCCCCTTCAAACCATTTAAAAGGCCTGCGTCTCTGCCACTTTTTTTTTTTTTAATGTGTTTCTTTTGCAGTTTTGTTTTTCTTTCCTTTTTTTTTTTAAAAAAATGACCAATGATCTTAATAAATAAAGTATTCATATATACATGAAACTGGGACAATGGTTCCAGAGTGCGTGGCAGCGGCTGGGCTGGGGACACACGTGGGGGCTGGCCTTTTGTAGAAAACTGCTGAACCTTACAAAAAAGTCTCCTCCTGTATTTTTTTTTTTTTAATCTTTTCTTCTTTTTTTTTTTCTTTTTTTTTTTTAAGTTGAGGTAAAAGTTTCAGTGTTTGGGAACCCGCGCGTCGCACACGCAGCCACCGTGTTCCCTCCCGGGAGCTCCCAACGTCACAGAGATCAGAAAAACTCGGCTCCCTTCCACGCCCACCCTCGCCGGTCCACCACCCGCGGGAGCTCTGGCTGCAGTGACGATGACCCCTCCCCGCTTGGGCCCAGCCCTGGCCCTCACGGCAGGGGCAGGCATGGCTGTCCTCAGCCCCTGCAGAAAGAGGTGACCCCTCGGACGTGCGGGTCAGAGCCCAGGCCCCCAAAGACAAAGACAAACGCCTGTTCGCAAAGCTGGCAGCTTTCACATACGGTACCATTTCCGAGACATCTCCTTTGGAGAAATTCTCGCTGGAGCTACAGACCGGGTCGGGCGTTAAGAAAAGGGATTTTGCATGAACCTCCGGATCACACCTTACGTGTTTTTCTACGGTCATCAGGTTAGCGTTTGAAGTTGTCATCTCCAAGAGACTGAATTCAGTTACGAAGGAAAGGCGTTATGCAGATTCACAGCTTCTCATAAAGTCTAATGGACACACACGGAAAGATCTTTGACCTATTAAAGCCAAAACTGGAAGATACCATAACACTGAATTAAAAAGAGAACCTGCACACCATGGAACGAAAATAGTATATTAACCATAGAAGGGAACACTGCAGAGTTTCGGCGTGGGCGACGTCCACTGGTTTTGTTCCGTCCCGTGAGAGCCCAGAGTTTATTCCGAGTCGCTGCTGTCGGAGCTGGATCCGCTGGAGCTGCTGCTCCCGGACTCAGACGAGCTGCTGCTGCTGAGCCGGGAGGGCCCTCCCGAGGGCGCGGAGCCTGACTTCTCTGGGGGAGACGCGCGGGTGAGGGGTGCGCCCCCCACGCGCCGGCCGCCCCTCCCTCCTCGTGAGCCCGTCCGTGCCTCCCCCGCCCCCCCCCACATGCCCCGACCCACCCGGATCCTGACCCGGTCACGTGATAAACGTTAAGCGATTTTGTTGAAATGCAGCCACGCGTTAACAAGGTTGTGATGGTGTAAGAAATGCGTCTGGTGCTCGTACCCTGTTCCCAGCACAGAGCTCCTAAATCCCCTGCAATCTCCCTAGTGGCAGGAACATCTTTTACTGCTAAGGAGCCCCTTTAGCTCCCACTTGAGTTTACGCTCACGAGTGACTCGGGGCGGGGGCCCCCCCAGGGCCACGCAGCCCAGGGCGGCTCACCAGGAAGACCATGTGACCGGGGCGGGGACTTTCAGCTCCCCCCCCCTCGCCCCCATGGCCAAGGAGGGGCGGGGACCGGAGACTGTGCTCCAGAGAGAACCCCCGGTTCAGGGGGCCTCCAGCTGCTGGGAGGGTGGTGGCTGGACAGGCCTGGAGACCCCACGCCCCCACACCCTGCCCTGTGCCGCTCGTCCACCTGGCTGTCCCTGAGTTGTGTCCTTTATAACAAACCACAAGGGGTTTCACTCATAATTCCTGAGTTCTGTGAGCCGTCCTAGCCAATTTTCAAACCTGAGGAGGGGGTTGTGGGAATCCCCGATTTACAGCCCGTCAGTCAAAGGCACGGGAAGCTTGGGACGTGCACCTGGCGTCTTAGAGGCGGGGCGCTGAGCCCTTAACCGAGCAGACAGCGTCAGCACGGAGCTCAACTGCTGGACACCCTGCTCGTGTGGGAGCTGGAGAACTGGCGTGAGAAAAACTCACACGTTTGGTGTCGGAAGTGTGAGCAGAAACGGCTCAGAGGTCAACACATCTAAATACACTTAGAGGCTGGGAGAAAAGGCAATCTACTACGAGAAACTGATGAGACGTGCGGGGACGTGGCCGGCCACATGAAGGTTCCACAGTCACACGCGCTGAGCAGTAACCACGCCCTCCCCAGGGCTAACGCAAGGGGGGCCTCTCAGCCACCAGTGGGAGCGAGCAGGGCTCCGAGCCCCAGCTTGGCACTGGGCAAGGGGGCCAGGCAAGGCTGTGGCACCTGGCCACTGCATGACCAAGACTGGACCTAGAATCTGACCGCCACCTGGGCCCCACTGTCCCTGGGGCCAGGACAAAGGTATTTGCCTTTTCTTACAGGCTCCGGGGAAAGGAGGCAAGGAATCAAATCACCTGCTCGCCTAAAATAAGACCCCGAGTCCACAGAGCTGAGGGCCTGGGGCTGGAAGTCAGACCCTCCCCCTCCACCTGTGATACTGGCTAACTGGCTGGGAACTAGTGTTCCTGTCTGAGAGCAGCCAGAAAGCCCACTGCTGGGGGCCAGGACCCACTGAAGCTGCAGGGTAGGACCTCAGTCCCTCCCAAGTCATGGGGTCCAGCCCCCCAAGACCACAGCTGCGCCCTTCCAAAGGGCCGTCTCCCAGGGGCTCTGCAAAGCGGCGCTTTCACACACGCCTGTCATGTGCTCAGCCTCCCTGCAGGGCCGGGCTCTGGTCCCAGTTTGCAGATAAGGAAATCAGGGTTTCGGGGGGTCAACAGCCTCCTCCAGGGAAACGCAGCTCGTTACGAGGTGGAGCCACAGGCGCAGACCCAGGTCAGCTGCCCGCTCCCTCCCACTGCCCTCTGCCCCCGGCGGAGCAGCGCGAGGGCCATGGGTACCTCTCTTGGCAGGCTTCTTGCTGTTGCCCAGCTGCCCGCTGACATCCTGCAGCCGCCTCTCGAGCTCCTTCTTCTTCTCCTGAGCCAACTCCTCCTTCGACTTGGCCGCCTGCTTCTTCCCGCTCGTGGCTGCGGAAGAGCACGGGAGCTGAGGCCACAGGCGGGGAAGGGCGGGCGGCCCCAGGGGCAGCCCACACGTACGGAGGCCCCGCCACACGCGAGGCTCTGCAACTGCCACACAACTCCTGAGCTGGGACAGACCACCCCCACTGCAGACAGCTGCACCGACGGCGGCGCCCCCGGGGGAGGGGCAGGACTGCGGCTTGAGGCCCTGACCCCCCAACTCATGGTTTTCCTTCGCCACGCCACGGCCGAGGCTCTCCCTCAGCCTCAGTGAGGCCCAGACTCCGCCCTGGAGCCAACTCCACCTCCTGGCGTGCCTGCGCGAGCACCTCTGAGTCCACAGGCGACTTACCGAGGGGCAAACGTGCCGTGACTGCAGGGGTCACGCCATGCTCCATCCAGGAGAAGGCAGCTTCCCCCCTCAGAGCGAGGGAGGACCACGCAGCCCGAGGGGGCCACACACAGCAGCAGGTGCACCCTGGGTGCTGTTCCTCAGGGCCGGGCGGTTGCCCTGTTCTCCTGCCACCGTGGGGCGGCCTGGGGTCTCCTGCCCTTCCTCTCACTCCCCAGGACCCAACAACCCAGGCAGCGACTCGTTCCCGTCCAGTGACGTCATCGACTTCCAGGGTGAGCCTGAGCCAGTACAATCGTCCGTCCTGGGAGGCCTCTGGACCTCCACCCCAGGCAAAGGGAACTGGTCTGCCCAGGCAGGGAACCATCCACAGGTCGCCTGCAGCCCAGGCCCCAAACGGAGCCTCAAGAAGGCTTGTGGTGAGGGCCTTAGCCAGCATTTGAACAAATGGGGCTGGGGACCGACCCAGGGGTCCTGCCTGCTCTGGGGAAGGATGAGGCACACAAGTGCTGCCCACCTGCCCGGGAGCAGGGGAAGAAGGGCTCCGGCTGGGGTGGGGCCGCAGCTGGTCTCAGCTAAGCCCCGCCCCCAGCTGAGCAGACGGAAGCTGTGTCCCTGCATCCTCAGGGCACAAGGCAGAAGAGGGGCGAGGAGCCTGGCAGCCTGCGACCCACTCCCACTCCCACCCCCGGGGCTGCCTGGCTGTCTGCTCCGGGACCGAAGGGGTGATGGGCAGGGGCGGCAGCAAGGCACCCCGTCCCGACGACTTACAGAATGGCTTCCTTTGCTTTTTCTGTAAACAAGACTTGACGTATCTCTCTAGCTCCCGCAAAGTGGTGGGTTTTAGCGTCTCAAAGTCAATCTCTATCTCGTCGGGGTTGGAGTCCCTGAGCGAGGGCTCCCGCGACTGGATGATGTGCACCACGCGGCCCAGCTTCTCCCCCGGCAGCCGGTTGATGTCCAGGCTGAGCTGGCGCTTCTCATCGTAGCTCATGGGCAGCCCCTCCTCCTCCTCCTCCGAGTCATAGGAGGCCGACGCCTGCTTGCCGCCCTTCTTCGGCTGTCTGAGGCAGAAGGCAAGGAGCATCATGGCGTGGAGCCCCCCGTCCCCATCCCTGGAGCCCCCTACCCCGCCCAGCCCCTGCCCCACAACCCCAAGTTCCCCCCACCGCCCCCCCCAGACCCTGACCAAGGGGTCTGGGGGGGGCGACCCCGCTGGCCCTCTTCCTCTCCAGGACCAGGCTCTCTTACCAAGGAGCAGCCCAACCCCCAGACAGAGAAGCCGGGCGACTGCCTGGAGACGCACATACATCTCCAGGGATATGGAAGACCCTGCTCCAGAGGTCAGAGCAGAGGCTGCTACCGGCCTAGGGAGGCCTTGGCCAGGAAACAACCGTGGTGGTCAGCTCCCCTCAATGCCCCACAGGCATCTCAAGCACGACAGGTCAAACTCATCTCCATATTCAAATAACCCAGAAGAAGGCAGGAAGGGGGACAGAGGAATAAACAGCAGGGACAGACAGAAAATAATGGAATGGTAGGTGGAAACCAAATTGCATCCACAATTACATTAAATATAAATGGTCTAAACACACCAATTAAAAGAAAGGGGTGCTCAGATTGGGTAAGAAACAAGACCCAATTTATATGCTGTCTAATCTACACAACCCCCCTTGAAATATAACGACAGAGGTAGGTTAAAAGTAAAAAGATGGGGGGAAAATATTCCGTGTAAATACTAATCAAAAGAAAACCGCAATGGCTGTAACAATTTCAGACAAAGTAGACTTCAAAAAAAGGAATGCTACCAGGAAAAAGAGGGACACTGTATAATGATAAAAGAGTCAACTGACCATCACAGTCCTACACGTGTGTGCATCTAAAACCAAGCTTCAAAATATATAAACAAAAGCTCATGGAACTGAAAGGAAATAGGAAAACCTGCAACTTCACTTGCAGAATTCAACGATTCTCTCTCGGTAATTAATAGAACAAATCAGCAGAACAGAGACGATCCCAACACCACCATCAACCAAATTAACTTATTAATTGACATGTTTTTGTCTGTTTGGGGTTTAAAAATTTTTTTTTTTATATACATGTATCTATTCTTTTTCAAATTATTTTCCTATTTAGATGATTACAGAATACTAAGCAGAGTTCCCCGTGCTCTACTGGAGATCCTTGTTGGTTATCTGTTTTAAATGTAGCAGTGTGTCCGTGTCAACCCCAAACTCCCACTATCCCTCCCCTCCCCCCCCGTCCCCCTTGGTACCATAACTTTGCTCTCTCAGTCTGTGAGTCTGTTTCTGTTTTGTAAATAAGTTCATTTGTATCTTTTTTTTTTTAGATTTTTTTTTTAATCTTCTAACTGACATTTATACAACACTCCACCCAGCAGGAGGAGGACACACGTTCTTTCCAAGCGTACATGGCACACTCACCAAGACACACCGTATTCTGGGCCATAAAATCCTAACAAACTTTAAAATGTTGAAAACATATAAAGTGTGTTCTCTGACCCTAGAAATCAGTAACTGAAAAATATCTGGAAAAATCTCCAAATATCTGTAAACCAAACAACACACTTCTAAATAATCCATGGTCAAAAAGGACGCCTGAAGGGAATTAAAAATTATTTTGAACTTAAATGAAATCACAGTATATCAAATTTGTGGGGAACGTTCAAAGGGACTGAATTCGTGGTTAACAACCTTCCAACAGTGAAACTCCAGGCCCAGATGGTTTCACTGGTGAATTCTATCACACATTTAAGAATTAATAGACCAAGGCTATAAATCTACCCCAGAAAACAGAAGACAAGGGAACACTTCCCAACTCCTTTTTGAGGCCAGCATTGTACAGACACCAAAACCAGAGACAGAACAGGGAACCTGATTTCTGCCTCCCCCTGCAAAAGGGGGGAGCAAACCCCTGACCGTTCTCGCTGCCCCTCTCGATGGTGCCGCTGCCCGCCCAGCTACCAAAGCCCAAGTCCCCAGCTCTGCATACCCCTCCTCCTACGTCCAGGGACCAAGGCCTGTCCACTCTGCCTCACAGACAGTTCTCAAAGCAACACACCTCCACCCCCATGGCCACACCGGCCTCTCCTGCCTGCGTGACCACGGCAACTCCAGAGGGCATCCTTCCTCCCATTCTTGCCTCTCGCTAATCCATCCTCCACACTGGCCAGGATCTGACCACTTTCACTGGAGAACGAACTGCAAACACCTCAACCGAGCCGGCCAGTCTCGGCAGCCTCAACCCTCCCCTCTTCCCAACCTGGCTTCTGTTCTTCAGCAGTGCCCACCCTTATCCTCATTCCCACGAGGAACACATTCCACTGGCCTCTACAGCTCTGTGCCCGCTGTTCCTGATTCTTGGAACCCCATCCGGACCCTCTGTGCAGCCGTCGCCCCTCCTCCAGGACGCCCTCCTCCCACCCCGCCGGGAGAGGCGCCCGGCCCGGCGTGCCTTCCCACCACCCTCACCTCCCCATGTCGTCCCTGCTCATCTGCGGCAGGCGGTCCTCGGGGAAGCGCGTGGCCACGGCAGGGGCTGAGTGAAGGCCGTGGGGACCAGGGAGCTCTGTGCCAAGGCGCACCTCCACCCCCGACCCTCCGCCAACCAGGCCACACGGGGATGGGGTGCCAAGGGCCCAGGACACGGCGCCAAGACCCCCCAAAGCAAACTCCCGGGCCCAGACCAGGAAAATGTCCCCGAAGCCTCTAGATGCTGAGGTCTCCCATGCCTGTGACTGAGGCCGGCCCCATGGGGAGCTGAGCACCGCCCTCCGGAGGCCACGCTGTCGAGGCAGAGATCTCGTTTGGTCCTCCCAGTCTTCCCACGAGGTGGGCACGACGAGGGCCACCAACCCCTGCCCCCATCTCCCCGTAACAGCCCAGGGTCCAGGTCACCAGGACAGAGCCCCGAATCCAGCATCCTCCCGCCACACGCGTGTCCAGGACACGGGGCGCCGGCGCCCACCTGCCAGCCACAGTCGCGCTGTTGGCCTTCTTGGCGGGAGCCTTCTTCTGCTGGGCCTGCTTGGCGGGTGGGGCCGCCTTGGCCTTCTTGTCCTCCTCGGACTTGGCCTTGTGCCTCTCCTTGTCCTTGTCCTTCTTCTTCTTTTCCTTCTTCTCCTTCTTCCTCTTTGGCTTGTTCACTGGGGCCTGAGACAGGGCGGCCAGCTGCTCGTGCACAGCCTTCAGCTGGAAGAGACAGGCAGCTGAGCGGGGCTCCCCAGGGCTGGCCCAAGGGGGCCACGGGCGGGGGGCTGGGGTGCCCAGGAGCTGCCGCCACCGTGCGGGGAGGGGAGCTGGGGAGCCAGACAGGTCCCGGAGGGCGGCAGAGCCCGTCTGGCCCTCCCCACCCCTGCGACGGCGGGCGAGCCGCTGGGCCTCGGTCTCCCCGCCCGAAGTGCAGGGCAGGTGGCACCCGAAGGGCTCGATAAATGGTGCCTCCTGGTTTTCCTGCTAGTTTCTGTTTTCCAGATGAGGGAGACTCTCTAGGGCGAGGTTTAAACGCCTGCACAGAGGAGACTTTCCACTCGTGGGCAGCTGCTGGGATGTGACACGGCAGTTCTGCAGGGTCAAAACGGTCCAGTGCCGGCAGGGGACACTCATCTCGTCCGGCAAGTGGCTGCCAGTGTGCTACGTGCTCTACACGCTTCTCACCTCAGCAGACTCCAAGGGGAGTCTCACGCCGGACGGGCGAGGAAACGGAGCCCCCAGCCTCTAGCAGGTGGACGGGCCAAGACGGCACCAGGCTCGCACACGCCAGCCACGTCACGTGGCGTGGGAGGGACCCCGGCCCGACAGCTACACCTCAGGGCCATGCTCCCTGCACCATCATCCCTGACAAGGCTCAGCTCAGACGCCCAGCCCCACCGGGGTGCCGGCAGGGTCACTGTTACCCCACTGTCTCCTCCCTGCTGGAGGCCCCCCACCCCCCAGGAATCCAGCACCTCTTGGTCCCATTTTGCACGTGAGGCGCGCGAAGCGGTGGGGAGGGCCGACTCACAGGTGGTCAGAGGCCGAGGCAGGACCACCTCGCTCTGGCAGAGCTGCGGAGCCCGTGCCCGCCCCTAGCCAGACAGGCTCGTGGAGCCCCACGGCTGCGGCTTCCGCAGGTGCCTCCCAGACCCTTCTGGAGCGGAAGGAGGCTCCAGGGCTCCAGGGACGTCCCGACCCGGTCGGGCCTGCAGGCACTGCCGAGGGGGCCCTCGGAACCGACACCTTCACCGGGTGCCCTGCCAGCGACCCCGCCGTGGAGGACGGCTGTGGCTTGGGGTGGGGGTGGGGGGTGACCAGGGCAAACGTCGGATCAAGGCCCGGCCGCGGCCACTCACCTGCTCCTGCAGCTCCGCCAGCCGCGTGGCCCGCTCCTCCTCCGAGTCCGAGCTGCCTGAGTCCGTGGAGCTCTCCTCGCTGCTGCGGCTGCTCTCCACGCCCTTGCTGACCACAGGGGCCGCGGGCACGGGCAGCGTGGGCGCCTCCACCGGCTCGTCCGGCATCTTGGCAAACCGCATCTCAAACACGTCCTGCGGGACAGCAGGGGCCGCCTGGGTCCTGGACGCCCGTGGGCAGCCCCCGGGGAGTCGGGGAGACTGGACCCAGCCTGCCCAGGGCGCTGGGCCGCCCCCACGCCGCCCACCCCGGCTTGCTCTCTGCCCCTCCCTCCCCAGGCCCTGAGCGCGGGTCCAGGGCCAGAGGGCGCAGTCAACGGCCACAGACACAGCCTTTTAGGAGCTGGCACACGAGCTCCTTTTATTAGACACCCGACCTCCCATCCACGGCTCGCAAGTCTTTTCAGCATCCCGGTCCAAGGCTGCCACCTACTGACAGACAGTGAGAGGGCCTTCCTTTGAGCTCTGACCCTCTTCCGGGGCCCCCCAGCCACTGCATCTGGGAGCTCGTTTGGCTTCCCCATTTCTCTCCCCTGTGATGTTACTGTAGTATCACATCTCGTTCTGAGTTGGGTCCAAAAGTTGGCTCAAAAGGCAAAAATCTTGTCCTATCCAAACCGCCCGCTCCTACACAGCCTTGGGAGCACGCGCTCAACAAACATCCCCCCGCCCCACCCCCGGCGGCCCAGGTTCATTTCAGACAGGACAAGCGGCCAGGAAGGGAGACTTCTCTCTGCTAGCTCGGACACCTGAAGCCACACACACCTGGTTTACACGCAAAAGGTGCAGCCCCACCGACCAGGCGTCCGGCTCCCGTAAGAACCTACTCTGGGTCCCGGTCCCCCAGAATCTCCTCCTGGGGTAAAGACATCTCAGAGGTACGCTGCTACGCAAGGCCATGCCTGGTCCGCTCTGGGCAAACGGCCCCCCCGGCAGGGGGTGGGGGTGGGTCCACATCAGGCTGCTGCAGCGTCAGGCTCTAACCCCACCCAGCTTGACTTGACACAATCGATAGCCAATTACTAAACAGGCATCGGTGATCAAGATGCCCAACCTCCGTGGCCGCACCGCAGAGACCACCTTTTCCGGAACAGAATCAGAGCCGCTGCCCTCGGCCCGTCTGCTGCCGGCGCCGCCTGGCCTCCTCGTGGAGCTACGCGCAAGGTTCAGCATCAACAGAGCAACGACAGCACGGGGCCTTGCAGAGCCTTTCGGCTTCATGGTCTTGGTATGAAACCGTGGGTCCCGGTGGCTTCCTCTGGGTGTACTGGGACCACCAGGACCGCTCTACCACACTCCCCAGTGGGAGCCAGTGCACAGAGGGGGCAGCCCGCAGCAGCCAGGGCCCACAGGCAGGCGGAAGGTAAGGAAGGTTAGGGCAGGCACCCAGAGGCCCGAAGGAGGCTCCCCGAGGCCCCGTCCGGGGCCGGGGTGACGAAGGATGCTCCCGAGTTACGGTACCGGGTTTTCCAAAGGGTTCTGAGCAAGGGGCTGGGAACGTCTTACAGGACAACATTCTGGGTCCTGTATTTGCAAAAGCAACAGGCTACGTGATGGCAAAGAGAGATAAGAACAGGCTCGGTGTACTGGCCCGTACAGAAACCCGCGGCAGCCCCCAGGCTCTGACAGATCATCACGCACAGGGGTGCGCACACTCGGCCTGTGAGATCCGTGTGCATGTACGCAGAGTCCCACCACTGAAGGCCAGACTGCGCTTCCCTGCAGGCCCACTTCTCCCACGTGCCGTCCGCCTTGTGGTCGGGAAAGCAACAGGCTACACAAACAGCCGTCCCCCGCTACGACGCCCACGGGCCGCACCAGTAGGCTCCTGACGAGGGGCCCCCGGCACGCGGTGAGTGCAGGGCAGCAGGCGTCTGCCTTCTCTCCGTCTCCACCCTGGCTAGAACACCCGCTGGCCCCCACCTGCTTGCCGCTGCCCACCTGAGCCTGCAGCTCCCAGGAGGCAGAAACTGGCCTCTTGGCCACCACGTCCCTGGGGAGCAGGCTCGGGGCCTGGCCGCTGCTCGGGGGAAACGTGCCCGTGGACAAGGTCCCCAGACACCCCGCCCCTCCCCCGGGAGACATGCCCTCCCAGACACCCATGTCTTTCCCGGGTGCCTGCCCTGAGCGGCTGATCCCACCTGTGCCCAGGTGGCCCCTCCCCACACAGAGCACCTGGCGTTACCTGCAGCTTCCTGGCCATGGCCACCACCTCGTGGTCGGGGGGGTTGTACTTGTAACAGTTGGAGAACATCAACCGGATGTCGGCTGCAAAGCCCTGTGCGTCTGGGTACTCACGGCTGTCCATCTTCTTCTGTTAACACACAAGCCACGGGGCGTGAGGGCACCGCTGTGCCTCGGGACCCTCCGCATGTCCACCGCCAGCCCGAGACCTCATCTGGGAGCCCAGGGAGAAGGTGGAAGGGTGGCCCCGAGGGCTTGGAGGGGAGGGCCCAGGACCCCACAGAGAGGCTGACACTCAGGGAGAAAGAAAAAGGTGCTCCCCAAAGTCCCAGCTCCCGCAACCAAAGTCCCCAGCTCTACGTTTTGGCTAACTTTTCACACGCCGACACCCCTGTTGGCAGGAGCTCCGGTGGGGAGCAAGCAACTTCTGGCGAAAAGTCGCTCTCTACCAGTTTAGGGGGCTACTCAGTTCTCAGAATGAGACGTTTAATTTTCTCTCCTGAGAATCCAGGTCCTGTTAGCTAGCCTGCTTCACAGAGCACCAGGTCGTCCCACTGCCCCGTCGGGAGCACGGGATGACTGGCTCTGCAGGTGGGGACAGAAGTGCAGCCAGCCAGGGACCACAATGTGGCAGCTAAGATCGGGGCAGACGGGGCAACGGCTCTCGAGGGAGAGAGCTCCCCACGCCTGATGGGTTCACACAGATATGAGCTCGTCAGTCAGGGACCTCGTGTCGGGGGTATGAGGTGCCCTCTCATCCTGGGGGCCATGCTGTGCTGCAGCAGGACATTGTGGGCTGGAGCCTAACCACCTACCTCGCCGGCACCTAGACTAACAAAGTCCTGGCCTCGATGGAGGGGTTGGTGGTGGTCAGACTCCAGGACCTGCAGCCTCTACAGCCTAGGACACACCGTCCTCCTCTGCCCGCCCCCCCCCGGAGAGCTTCCAACAGCACTGGGGCTGCCTGGCTCCAGCCCTCTGCACAGCCTCCCCAGTCTGGGGTAGCTCAGCCAGGAAGGAGAAATGGGCACCCGAGACCCTCTCAACTTCTGCAAGATTCTCAGACTCCGGCCCTAATTTGACAGCCGGCCACTTTCCCGGTGCATCTGGGAGCCCAAGTACCACTGCCCCACAGTCAAAACCTGCTTGGAAAGAGCCAGCCTGAGCCAGGAACTAATCCAGAAAGATGTAACCAAACCATTAGCTGGAACGATCTCTGGAAAGGGGGGCAACGATACCAGAGGCTAGGTCTTCTCTCCACCCACCTCTGCTTTGCTTGGATTTTTGACCCTCTGTTCCTATCTTACACAAATTGAAAGAAAAAAATCAGTCAAAGAAAAGTAGCTGACACTCCTGGGCTCCCAGGAGGAGCAGGGCCACTGCAGCACTGAGCGAGTCCAAGAAGGCCGGAGCCCTGCCCTCGCGGTTAGGACGAAGATCAGAGAAGGCGAGGAAGCTGCTTGGTCACCCAGCCCAGCCAGGCCCGCCTGACTCGGCCAGCTCCCCGGGAACCACGGCCCTAGATGGCCAGGACTGTCCTGTCCCTTGGCGGGGAGGAAGACTTCCATTAAGGAGAGAGAGTCTGCCCCAGACAGGTATACACGAGGCAGTGTCCAGGTACATGAGGCAGAGTGACTGAGCCCAGCGGCTCAGGGCCCAGACCCCATCGGTGCCAAGAAACCACCTGCCCCTTTTGTGGGGTTACCTTTCCAGGTAACGGTCCAACGGCCAGGGACGTTCCTCAGACCGTCAGAGACCGATCCAGACCGAGGAAGGGCAGCTGTGCTGGGGCCCAAGCCCGACGGGGGCTCAGGAACCCCTCCTGCACGCACTCTGAGAAGACCCCAGGTCTCCTGCCCTCGAGGCTGCCGCTGCCAGCCGGGGAATTTTCTCCATCTCTGCCTGGCCCAGACCTGCTCTTCCCTGCTTGTACACAACTGACCTGACCCGGAGGAAAACCCACAAAAGCCAAGGGGGAAGCCCCCAGTGCAGGAAGACCCTGCTGCGGGAATCGGGAGGCCGGGGCTCCCGGTCTCAGCTCTGCCACCACCCCGTCCAGCGCCCACTTCTGTCCAGGGAGGGGCTGGGCCACGGGAAAGGGCCACCTCGCCTAACGTTATTACAAAGACCTGCAAACGCGCCGGGATGAAAATGAACGAGATGACGAAACCAGCTCAAGAGGAACAGATGACGAGGAAGCTGCCGGTTCCGTGAGCGCAGGGCAGAGCACACCTTCCTCCCTGACCCTGCCAGACCCACGCCAGGGCCCCGGGCCAGCCCTGAGGCCCCGTTTGCCGCTGCAGGGCAGGCCAAAGGAGCCGGGCGATGCCCCAAGCCTGCTGCGTTGCCCCCGGGCCGGCACAAGACATCAGCACCACGACAGGTGCCAGGGGCCGCCCAGACAGGGGAAGGGGGCCCGGCTGGCTCACCACCCACCTACCTTGACGGTGCTCAGGTCCATCGGGTGCTTGATGATGTCGTGGTAGTCGTGCAGCTCCAGGGCCTCGGCGTCCACCGGCTTGTAGAAGGGCCAGGCGTAGGCCGCGTGCTTCTTGGACAGCATCTCCTTGAGGATGCTGTCGCAGTGCCGCAGGTGCTCCGAGAGCCGGCCCTTCTTGCCCGCGTGCTGGGGCACCTCGCCGTCCTCCAGGTCCTTCTTGGGCGGCTTGATGGGGCGGCCCCCGCTCTCCCGCCGTGCCACCACCTTGGCCTGCTTGGGGTCCGACAGCGGCGGGGGTGACTCGCTGCGGCTGGCGGTGATGGCGGACGTCGTGGGCGTGGTAGTGTCTGCTTTCCGCTTCACGCCCTTCTTCTGCGACAGCAAAACAACAGTGAGCCCCGGGATGCGGGATCCGAGCCGCTGCGGTGGCGCCCCTGGAGCGCGGACCAGCCGCCAGGCACCGAGCGAAGCAAGGACATGCATGGTCGCGGCCATCCTCCCGGGGCCCCGCGCCACGCAGGACGCCGAGGCTCAGAGGGGCCACGTTGCCGGCCCGAGGTCACACAGCTGGCGGTGGTGAGGCTGGACTCCGAACCTACCCCCGGGCCGTCCCTGAGCCCCGCCCGCCCGCCAAGACCCCAGGCCCCGCGCAGTCACGGTGGGCGCTCACCACCCCGAGCGGCGTGAGATGCAGCACGCAGCCCACCCGCGCCTGGGGTTGGGCCGCGGCTCAGGGACTCGCACAACCGAGGTGGCACCGTGACTGGGACCGTCACCAAGTGGGACTGGGGCTTGGGGACAGCAGGGACGAGAGGACCCCCGCTGGTCAAAGGCCAGAGGGGCGTCCCAGACGTGGGCCTCAAAGCTGGCGCTCCCAGGACAGTGGCAGCCACGGGACGAGGGGGGCGGGAGGAGCATGCGGGGGGCGGGGCGGGGGCAGCGGCCCAGCCGGGAAACACAAGCAGCAGCACGAGGTTGGGGACCAAGGACTCCGGGGGGGCTAAGTGCCTGGGCAGGGCTGGACTTGACCCTGAGGGCAGCAGATGTCACTAGAGCTACTTCCCACCGGGGGAGGAAACACTGAAATGACCAACGAGCACTTGGTGGGTGTGTCCAGTGCGTGAGCGCGTGTTTCGTGCCTGGGTGGCCAGGGTCGCTGTGACCCCGAGGCCAGCCCAGGGGGCTCCCCTCCCATCAGCTCGGGCGGGCGGAGCAGCCCCTGGGAGCCAGGCGCACCTGGGCCGCCGGCCTCACGGGGGTCTGCTGTCCGAGCGCCACCAAAGTCACCAAGCCGCTGCCCCCAGGCTGGCGGGCACGAGCCAGCCACCCACACACACTTCACGGGCGCCCACGGAGGCCAAGCACGTGCCGCGGGGCCCGGGGGCTCATGGGGCCATGGCAGACGGGACATGCTCCATAACAGCCGGGCGCTGAGTGAGGCGGCCGGGCCAGGCGCCGCCCGAGTACAGGCAGTGGAGGCCACGGGGGAGAGGAAAGCGACGGAGATGGCGTTTTACCTTGGGGGAGCCATTTAACCCCTCTGAGCGCCTGCTTCCTCATCTGTAAGATGGGGGAAATACTGCCTGCCCCAGAGGGTCGCTCGCTGTGAGGGTCAAATCGGAGAAGACGATACACATCAGTGGCCGGCACGGGGGCCTGCTCAGAGCAGGAGACTCAGCCGTCCTCGCTGGCCCCCGGATCTCGCGGGGAGCGCTCGCTCCGAGCCCAGGCCCGGCCGTGGAAAGCCCGCAGGGAGCCGGGGGAGGGACGTGCGCGCACACTCACGGGGGCGCGAGGAGCAGGCGGAGGCCGCCACCGCCCTCCCCGCGCCAAGGCAATCCGGGCGCAAGCGCGGGCGGCGAGGGCCGGGACCCCCTTCCTTTCTGCGCCCCCCACCTCGGCCCACGCCCTGCAAAGGCCGGCAAAGCTGGGGCTCAAGCGCAGCCGCCCTCACCAGCTGTGTGACCTGCCGCTCCGAGCCTCGGGCTCCTTGTCGGTGTCAGGAACCGCGGCCCACCTCACGGGCGTGGCGGGGGAGGGGACCCGCCCAAAGTCACATACGCCCAACTCCCGACAAGCGGTCGGTGCCAGGGGAAAGCGGCAGAGCGCCCTCCTGCCCGCCCCACACCTGCCTGCATCCCGTACGCCCCGGGGGAAGCTCACCTTGACAACGGGCGGCGTGGGAGGGACCACGGGGATGATGGGCGTCGCGGGAGGGGGCGGGGCGGCAGCCGGGGGGACAGGGGCCGACGTAACGTTTGCAGTGATGGTTGGCACAGGGGTGGCAGCAATGACGGGCGTCTGGGAGACCGTGGGGGGGACGCTCTGGAAGGGGGTTGCCGGGGAGACAGAGGACACGGCAGCCACTTGCTGCGTACCTTGAGGACAAAGGAAAGGAGGCTGAACTGACCCGGCTCTACCAGCGATGCTTCTGGACGCTGCCGGGACCATCCCCTCCAGCCAGGGCCCGCCGGGTGCCAGCAGAGCCCCTCCTGCCGAGACCCTGGCCCTCATCGTGGCTGCCTCCGTGGTCCGAATGAGCGAGTCAGGACAAGGTGCAGAGCCCGGTAAGGAAGAGCCAGGGGGTTGACTCGGGTTCCACAGGTAGCCAGCCTCAGCCCCGTCTGTAAGTATGAAACACCCTGGCCTCTCTGGAGGGCTGGGCCGCCCGGGAAGCTCACCATCGGGGTGCACCTCTGCTCCAGGTGCCCGGACCAGGTAAGGTCACCCCCCGTGCTGACCCTAATGCCCACCGCTCCCTGACAGGCCACAGAGAACACAAAGTGTGCCGAAGAGGCAAAGTCCTCGGAGGGGACAAAGGGACAGCGTGGCTTCCAGAAGAGGTGTCCTCAGAGCTGGGGGGTGAGGCGGGTGGGAGAGGAGCAGCGTGGGGACACAGCAGGAGCACGATCCCTGCCCGGAGCGAGGCTCCAAGGCAGGCGGCAGCAAGGTCACCAGGCCTGCAGGCCACACACAGCAGAGGCCCGGTTCCCGGAGCTCCGATCATCACTGACCCAACCTTGCAGATTGGGTCAGGAAAACTGAGCCCAGAGGGGCGGACGGACCCTCAGAAGATACGCTGTCATCGGCGCCCTGCCCACCTGCCAGAGGTGGAGAGAAGGACTGTACGTCCACCCCTTTACCTGCACTCTGGGTTCCCGAAGCTGGTTTCCGGCCTTTGCCCTTTGGAGCAGGGGGTAATAACTCAACTTCCTCCTGGGGCATCTGGGCCACTTTCTGCAGAAAAATTTTCTCTAAGGCTTGGGCCATGAGCACTATGTCATCTGTGGGCTGAAGACACAGGAGAGGCAAGGTTACCTGCTGGAAAGGAGCCGTGTGTCTGCAGCAGACAAACACATGGCAGTTGCTCAAGAAAAACATTTACTTAGCAAGCTGTGAAGGGACGTGGCGGGGCGGGAGGGAGGCAAAGAGAATATATTTTAACGTGGAAACTCTTGGAAGAATTCAAAAACCACAAAGGATAAAAACCACCCTTTATCCCATCCCCCGGAGGAAAAAAGGTCCAAGCACGTGGGCGTTTTAAAGCGTCTGGTACATATCGACGCCCTCCGAAAAGGCTGTTCTAATGTTCCCTCCTTGGAGCAGGGGCCGGGGCCGGGGCCGGGGCCGGGGCCGGGGCCGGGGCCGGGGCCGGGCGGGGCGGGGGGGGGGGTGGTCCACACACAAGGCAACCGCTCAAACGCGTAGCCTGTGGGACCCACACAAGGGGATCGCGGCCAGACAAGGGCTGAGCACGAGGCTGGGATGCACCCTGGGCCTGTCTGAGAGCTACTGCAAAGCGCCCAGCCCAGCCCGGCGGGCACCGGCCAACCCCAGGCTGGCCCTCCACCCCAGGCCTCCCCGGGCCAGGGGCAGCTCACAGGGGCGTGTAGGGCCCACGCCACACCATTTTCTTACCTTGTTATAAATATAACAATTTGTAAACATGGTGTTGAAGTCCTGCATACATTCACTCGCGCTCCAATAATAATTATTCTCCAGTCTCTTCTTAATAGTCCCCATATCCATTGGGTTTTTTATTATCTTATGATAATCCTAAAAAAGAGATTTTCAGGGGTGTTACTGTTGGATTCAAATTCATGACGACTTTCGCAACTCCCAAGCACAGAGATTGTGCAGGGGGCAGTCTCCTCAGGGATCTGGGTACTGGGGCTGGACCCAAGTTTCTGTTCACCTAGGGGCAGGTGGGCGTGAAGTCTGGGGCAAGCGCTCGGCCAGCATAATCCCTGCTAAGCCCCTGGCCTAAGCAGGGTTCTGTGTGGACGCACAGACCCGCAGGGCTGGGGCAGAGCCCAGAGCTGTTCTAGGCTCCGGAGGTGGGGCTGAGACCCCTCCCCAGATTCCAAACTTCACTTGGGGGCCCGCAGTGCCCGGAAGCCAAGCTGGCCCAGGACCCAGGCCGCCAAGTGCTAGCCCAGGGCTTCCCCTCGCAGGACTCAGGGGCTCTGTATTCGGGTCCAAAAGAGAAAGCCGTCAGATGGTCAGGTCGGCACCGGGCACGCAGCTGAGGCGCTATCCCTGGGGAAGTGGGCCGCACCCCTCTCGAGCGCAGGGTCTCAGGTGTGCACGCATCATTCCGCAGGACAGTGCCGGGCACAGGATGAAGACACAGGCGAGCCTCTAGGCCTGAGCCCCATCGCCGGCTCCCCCTTCATTCCCCCCACAGGCCAAGGGTTCTCCCCGCTTCCTGCACCTGCGCAGCCGCCCTCCGTTCCCCCACTCGCCTAAGCATCCCCTCTGCTCCTTGGTCATTGTGGGTCCTGAGCTGTGCCTGGCTTAGCAGGACCAGCCGCCTCCAGGCACCATCTCTGCCAAGGCCAGGGGGGCCGTCCTCCCAGGAGTCGGGGCCGCGGAGGGGCAGGGCCGGCGGGTGGGGGCCACTCACGGGCAGGTTCAGCTTGATGGCGTCCACGGGCTGGTAGAAGGGCCAAGCGAACTGGTGTTTCCAGAGCGTCTTCACCACCACGTTCTGCATGTACTGCAGCTGGTTGGTCTTACGGCCGGGCTTGGCGGGGTTGGAGACCTCCGGCGGGGGCGGGTTCACGGGGCCCGGGACCGCCGGGATCCCCGCAGGGGCGACCGTTGTCGTGGTGGACATCCTCCGGCTGCTCGCTCACTGGCCGTCACGGCAGCAGCTCAGCGAGGCCCTGGCTTCCTCTGTGCTCCCCGCCGAGGTGCGACATCCCATGTCTGGGCCCAGTCAGGCAGCACCTGCGGGGGAGGAGGGACGGCAGGGAACGGCCGGTCACCCCAGGTCCCGCCGCCTCACCTGGGTCCCCGAGCACAGCCGTGCGGCCATGTGAGGCCACGTCGGCGCACTCCCCCTGGTCAGGCCAACCCTCACCTGTCAGAGAACCACTCTCCCACTGCTGCCCTCAGGCTGGGGCAGGGAGAGACACAGGTGACGGGAAAGAAAGCCAGCAGGTGCCACCTGGGCAGGCGGGGAGGCGGCCGTCCAGGTGGGGGCCACTGTTGGCTCACTGCCCACCAGCCGCCTGCCGCTCTTGACTGTGGCAACATTTTAGGGAATGATCCGCACGTAGAGAGCTACGACGTGGACCGGCACAACGTGCGTGGAACCACGCGTGGCACACGGAGCCAGGGCCCTCTGAGTGAGGCCACCGACGGAGGTTCTAACCTGACCATGAGAACGGGCTCTGGTTTGTGATGGCGGCTGGGCTGTGGACACGGCCGGCCCTCGGCCAATCGGGGTGGGGGTGGAGGGAGAAGGCGATGGGAGCCTGCAGCCTCAGCGAGTGAGGGGCTGCAGGACCACACCCCGACTCTCGGAATGTTCTCTGAGTGTGGAGCTGGGAAGGAAGCAGCTGCCGCTGCCCCACGTGTGTCACCAGGAGACCAACTAGCACCAAGAAAAATGTTGTGCGGTAAAGGATGAAGGGGCTGCCCCCAATATCAGAACCCCACCACGTCTTGGGAGGAAGTCGGTGGCCCCAATGTCACCTGAGGACGCAAAACGCGCTGGGGGCTGCATACGAAATCTGGACCCGGGCGGCATCTGTGCACGCTGCTACCCCGTAGGTGTTTATGTGCACCTGTCACGGGATTGAGCCGGGTTGGGCTGGGTGGCAGGGCCCGCCTGGGGGCCAGCCTTCGGGGAGGACAGAGCAGCGCGTGTCGGCCGCTGGAAACGTGCTCTCTACGACGTGCGAAAGCAGATCGTTAAAACTTGGGAGAGTTTTCGAGCTGGCTGACGGACGTCCTGCCGGAAGCCTGCTCTGCCACGTGGGCGTGTTTACACCACGGTCATCAGCACGAGGTACAGACCAGGGCCCCCCCATGCCGGCTTGTTAAACCCCAGCCAGTGCCTCCTCAGCGCCCCCCGACCAAGAGGGAAGAGGACTCAAAACAGACGCCGCGCACACCTGGCCACCGAGCACACCTGCCCCGCTTGCCCGCCCTTCCTCAGAGGAGCGCTCTGGAGCACCCCTAGGGGCCCCCCCGCCCGCCATCCTGGGGGCCTGCAGCTCCTCTCCTCCACACTCTCCCCGGGCGAGCGGACGCCTCTCACGCGCCCCCATCTCGCCAACCCGGGGCAGCGCCCTGGCCCCCAGGGCAGCTCCGTACAGAGGGCGGCCGTGCCCGCCGGGCTGGCGGCGCTGAGGCTGCAACACACCACCCGACGGAAAGGCGCCTGAGTGCTCACCCTGGAGCCCCACCCCCAGCAGGTCCGACCCCTTCTGGCCCAGCACCACCGCCTCCTGCTGGGGTCTCTGCGAACCTCCCACGGGCCTGCCCTCCCCTCGACGGCCTTGCCCTACACGGGGCTCCTGTCCAAACCAGCACTGCCTGTCCCGCTCTGGCCAGTGACTCGTCTCCCTGTCCTGGCTGCTGTGGCTACGCAGGCCCGCACCCTCCCTCTCCTCCTCTGGCTCCTCTGCCCCAATGCCACCACCCGCCAGGGCCTCCCGGACCCTCCCGGACCCCGGGCAGCTCAGGGGTGCAGAGCAGATGCCGGGGCCAGGCTCCTGTTCGCAATCCCAGTTCTGCCCTTCGCCAGCCATGGGATCTGGTCCCCCTGTGTCCCCACAGGGCTCTGTGAGACTAAAGGGATCCAACACAGAGCGCTCAGGTCGGTGCTGGACACGTACCAATCGCCGCACGGTCCTGCCGGGACGGCTGAGGCGGCTCCCTACGTGGGGGGACCCGGGATCCGTGAGGGAAGGATGCACCCTGTTCCTGCCAGCCCCGCAGCCTGGGCCTAGATGCCAGCCCGGTGCACTGCGGGCCGCCAGATGTGGGGCGGGTGGGCAGATGCCCAGTACCCAGCGCTGCTGCTGCACGGTCCAGGGAGCAGAAAACGGGTGGGACACAGCTCGGGCCTCCTCCGAGCACAAGGACAGACGGACACAGCTCTCTGCAGGGATGTGCGGGGGCTGCCACCAGGACCCTCGGCCTGGCCTCTGCCCTGCCTCCCTCTTCTGACCCATCACCAACCACCCCACACCCACGGCTGAGCAGGAAGCCGACCCCCGCAGCAAACACAGGACACAACCCCATCGTGGGGTGAGCACCCAGCGGCTACAAGGCAGAGCCGGCGGGGGGTCCCAGACTGCGTGGCTAAGCTCACCGAGGTGAGCGTTCACCCCAGGCCACAGGGAGTCCCGAGGTGTGGAAACACTTGGGACCCCAGCAGGGTCTGTGAGGTCTAGGGGCGACACATGCAAAAGGTGCTGGATGCCCCACGGCCTGGGGGACGGCACGTGGCAATGGGATCTCCCCCTCTCTGCAAACAGGAATGTTGCCCCCAGCACCTCCACTGGAACGAGGCGGGGGGCCCCCCCATGCACTCACAGCCCTGCAGGGACGTGCGGATGACCGCAGGGGTCGCAGTGTCCCCCATCAGGTTGTGCCACAGAGCACCCCCCACGGCGGAGGCAGGCGCCTGGCTTGTCCTCTGTCCCCGGCAGCCTGGGCACCAGCTCAACAGGGAGGAAGGAAGGGAGGGCAGCTAGAGTGTGAGAGGTTGGGGGGCACCCCCCTCCCCAAGCCCCTTCTATCCCAGGAGCCAGGACCCATCTCCTGGGAAGGGCTGCGTGGCCGGGGAGGAGATTGGCAAGGGACAGCCGGGGCGCTCGGGCATGACCCTCTCCGGTGGGACATACAATCGCACAGGTCACCCCGCGCTGTCCCCTCTGGGGTGGCGGGCGGAGTAAAGGGGCCACGCAGCTCCCTGCTGGGGCACAGCCTTCACTCCTTCACATGGAGCCCAGACCTCAGGGCCGGCACGTCCGGGGCGAGCGGAGCCGCAGCGAGAGCCTGGCCTTGCCTCTCCCGCAATCCCGCAGACCCGACAGCGACCCTGAGGGAACCAGACCCCGGCTGAGCATGGACGGGAATGCAGAAGGCCCCACGCCACCTTGGGACGCTCCCACGAGGGGCAGGAAGATGATGGACGTCCCCAGCACTCAGGGCCTCACACCCACCGCATACGGGCCCCAAGGCTGCTTTCTCCCTTTCTGCTGGCGGTTCTGAACCGGTGGATTTTTTTTTTTCTTTTTAAGAACGTGTTACTTTTGCAAAAAGAAAGAAGTGTAAAGGGATTTCTCTTTTGGAAAAATGTACAAACATGGCCAAGCATCTCAGAGCTCGTCTCCCTTCCTCTGGGGCCTGGGGACACTGCCCCAGAGTCTGGGGACAGGCCAGGCAGCCCTGTGTGCTCCGTCCAGGGGAAATCCGGGGGCCGCGACGACCCCGAAGTCTTGGCTGGACCTCGGCAGGGCCACCAGTGGGAGGCGCCGTCGGCCACCCCCGTGTCGCCCGGAGGGCCGAGAAATCCCCCCAGCGCCCACCTGTCGGGGCAGCAGAGGGACGTGGATGGATGCCAAGGGTGCCGCCCAGCTCCCCGCCGCCAGCAGCTGTGCTGTCCGTCAGCCTCCCGGTCTGGGCGGGGGTCAGGGCCACATTCTGAGACCGGAAGGCACAGGCTGCTTCCAGAGAGAAGCTGGAACTTAAACAGTCTACCAGCTGACCCTGTCACAGGGCTCAGGCCTGAACCGCCATCAGTAACGGACAAGAGGTGTGAGGGACATGGGGGTTTGAAGCAACAGGAAGGGGAGACTGCGGGGGAGTCCCCCACTACCCGCGCCCAGGGTCCCCCGGCCGCACAGGAGCAGACTCTCGCCGTGCTTCCTGGAGAAGCACGAAGAAATGCACTGGGTGGTCGGCCACAGCCAGGAGCCCTTCACACCTCTGCTGAGGGTGAGACACCGTGTGGTCCTATGAGGTCTATGACCAGGCCCATCGCACAGATGACAGAGCTGAGGCTCCCCCATCCCTGGGCTACTTCCTGAGCCTGCCCACGTGGAGATTCGGGGACATAAGCCCAGGACCCCGTGCCCCCCGACCTGGCTCCTGGCATCACGGGTGACACAGGGTGAGAGGAGGAGCCGGGCAGCTAAGGAACCAGAGGACCCCACTGCAACCAACGGCAAGGCCACCTGGCTAGCCCTGGGGGCAGGCACAGGCCAGCAGTGCCCCTCCAAGTCCCTGGCCTGATCCTAACTTCCGGCCAGAGATGCAAAGAGGGCCCCAGACACGAGGAGCACGCAGAAGGGCAGCGGGTGCCCACTTGGGCCTGCCACACCGGGGTCCAATGCCAGCTCCCCTCCTGGCTGAGCCCCGGCGGCATGGCCATCAGCTGTCTAGTGCCCCCAACGCAGCCCCACGGATGGAGGCATGGCTCCCCACCCACGAGGACGTGGGAGGCCAGGGACATCACAGAGAGTGCTTAGAGAGCTGGGTGACACTGGCCCCTCGGGTGGAAAAAAGGAGGTGCCCGTGGTTCCCAAGCCACGCAGGGAGGGGCCACAGCAAAGGGACAGAGCCCGAGGGTCCCTGGATACCCACCTCTGCATGCCATGAAGACACCATGAGGTTACACTTGGGATGGACCCAGCCTATGCAATGGGATGGACCCGTTTAAAACACAAACGCGGCTTCCCACTTCTCCCAGCCACCACGTCCCGGCGCACCAGGAGCAACCCGTCACCCTCCTCCCGACCCCACGTGGTCCTGGCAGGGAACCACAGGCCACCCAGCTGAGCCGCCCTGGCCGGAGCCGGCGAGCTGCGCAGGAGACGACGAAGGTGCAGACGGAGGCGGCCTGTCCATCGGAGAGCAAGGAAGGAACCTGCTCCTCCGCACAGCTCCCCCCGGGCCGGTCCCCTCCCGGCGGCCGCTGGCCCCTCGTGGGAACACAGGCCATGTCAGGCCCCACCCAGGAGAGAGGCCTGGTCGCCCTGCCCAGCAGGCCTCACCAGCTGGGGACCCAAAGTTGCCATGGGGGCCGCCAGACCTCGTCCTCGAGGGAATCCCAGTGGGGTACCCACAGGCCCCCAAATCAAGGGAAACAAGGCAAATTCAGAGTGGGGGGTGGGTACCAGAAGGGTCCGGCCCGCTCCCATGCTCCAAGCCATTGAGGCTGGGCGGAGACACCACGAGGGGCCACAGAAGGAGCAGACAGAAGGTCCGGCTGGGACCCCACCCCGGGTTCCCTGGTCAGCCCGTGGCACCCAGAGCTCACAGGTGGCGTGCCAGCTCAGGCTCTCACCACATTGCCGAGCTGCCCCCTGGGGGCGGGAGCAAAGCCCCCACAGACGCCCACCCTCCTGGGACAGCCCGTGAGCCCCGGGAACACCTGACATCCCCTCTCCAGCACTCGGACACGAGAAGGCATTGCCCACCGGGAACGGGGGGAGCAAACACCGCCCCGCGGCCTCATGGGACAGGCCAGAGCCTGACAGCCGCTCTCCCTGAGCCAGGCGTGTCCTGAGTGAACCTTTCGGGTCTCAGAACCCAGCCAGTGCACCATTCCGTGGGGTGGGGGGAGGGGGTCTCCCAGAGACACCCCCAGCCCCCTGGGTCTGAGATAACATACCAAATCAGACACGACATTCTGCAGGGAAACATACAAATGTTCAGTCTAAGAGGAAAAAAGGACCACAGACAGCCTCGTATCCGCTGTCAAGGGTCAGCTTTCAGCGCAAAAGGATCAGGAGAAAAGCTCACCCCTCCGCAGAGTAGTGTTCTGGGGTTGCAGCTGGAACGGAGGAAGGCGGCCCGTCACGGGGGTCGGCCCGCACGTGGCCAGGAGGGAGGACGGCCGGGGCAGGCGAGGTGGTGGCTCCCGACCCCAGCGCCTGTGCCCTGGGCCAGCTTGGGAGAAGCACCTGCCGGGCAGTGAGGCAAGAGGCATGTACCTCAACGCTGTCTCTCGGACCATCTCTGGGGTCCAACGTCAACGCTCTGGGGGTGACGGTGGTGCTGTGGCCTTTTATAACTCTTAAAGAGCCCTTGTCTTTTAGACGTGGGCACCAACGTCTTACGAAGGAAATGTGCTGGGAGCTTGCTTCGTGATAACGGGGAGGTGGGAAGGGGGCTGAAATGAGCGGGGGTCTGGAGGGGACAGGACGGAGCAGGGGTGCTCGTGGCAGAAGCTGAGAACTCTGGGGGCCTCTGCTGTCTCTCGACTGGCCACACTGGAAAGCCCCTGCCCCACCCATTTCCCTGGGTGCTCAGGACCCTGCGTTGCCCACCACCACAGCAACAGCGAGATTTGGGGGACATGACCCTACTCCTCGTGCCACACACCCCCCCCACCTGGCAGGGCAAAGGACTACAGGTGAGGGGGTGGGGGGAGATGGACTCAGGCAGGATAACCCAGGACCGGGTGGGGCAGTGCAGGTGGCAGAGCCCAGCGCCCTAAGCCCAGATGTTAAAACCCGCAAGTTACCAGGTCTCCCCTTCACCACCCCCAAGCCCCCAGCGGGACGGGCGTGTCTCATCTCCTGCGGGCAAAGACGTGCAGCCCGATCTCACCGGCGTCACAGCCCACCGGGCCCGCTCCACACGGCCGAGCTGGGAACCAGCCTTCTAGGAGGCGGGGTTCGGAAAGGAGCCTTGAGGATCCGCTGGCCCTGCTGGTGGTGCACACCGCGCGGGGACACCCGGGCCGAGGGCAGGGACGGGCCCCCACCCCTCAGAGGGGAAACCGAGGCTCGGAGAATCTCCCCCACCCCCACCTCCCGGGGCTGCCCGACGGGGCGGGAGGCGGCACCACAAACGGGGCAAAGGTCAGAGTGAAGACAACCTTCCCTCGAAACCACCCACAGAGGAAATGCTCAGACAGACCACAAAAGCCCCTGAACAGCAAGAGAAAACCCAGAGACGGGGCTTCTGGTGGGATCCTGAGGAAGCGTCCAGAAAGCCAAACGGCTGGCCAGCAGCAGGCGGGGGACACAGGCCAGTCACCCCACCCTCCAGAGTCACACACTCGCCACTCCGTGAGGGACTCACGGGAGCTGGACACACCTGGCTGCAGACCAGGGCAGGCGGACCCGGAGGTCATGGCCATCTCCCCGCCCCTGGACTCATCCTCTGGGACCCACCTCATTCCTCCCTGGGGAACTGGAATCGGAAATAAAGTGCAGAGAACCGGCCCCCGTAGGCTCGCTCAGCCCAGAGGGACACATCAGAAGAGCCTGGACACCAGGGCTATTCAGGGTCCTGGACAAACAAGGAGAGAGAGAGTGGGGACCTCTGTCCAGGTGCCACTGTGGGAAACACCCTGAAAACGCAGCAGCAGCAGCTCCGGCCCTCCCGCCACAGACAGGACCACAGCAGGCAGAGGAGGGCACTCCTGGGCAGCCTGGACCCCGACAGGTGTCGGGGGGATGCTAGATGGAGGATGCCGGACAGAAGGGCAGAAAGAGCCTCACTCACCAGCACCAGGGGAAGGGCCTCCAGCCACGGGGGCGGGGATGAGGCCGGGGGTCAGAGGAGGAAGCAGGTGGAGGGGGTCCTCAGGAGGCTCCTAGGTTGGAGGGCGTTGGGCCTGAAGGGGGAAGTCCTGACCACATTCAGGAAGGAGGGGAGGCTTGTAGGTGGTGCTGATGTTCAGAGGGGTGATCAGAGGTAGGAAAAAAGCCAGGGAGTGACTCCACCATCCTGGGGGGGGGAGGGGCAGGGCCTGCGCTCCCTCCGCCTTCCCTCTCGCCCTGCTCAGACCCACCGGCCTTCCTGAGTCGGGTGACTCAGGGATCAGGTGAGTCAGGCACCCCTGGGGGGCCCCGACTCCCTGGGCCCCATCCTGGCGTCAGTGTGGGTCACGTGGGCTCCACTTTCCAGGTGGGGGGGGCAGAGGCTCAGAGATCAAGGGGCACGAGGCCATCCAGTCAGAAGCAGAGCCAGGCTGTGAGCAATGCCGTCCACCCAACCCCGAAGACTCCTCCACCTGACCTCCCTGGTGGCACGGTGGTTAAGAATCCGCCTGCCGATGCAGAGGACACGGGTTCGAGCCCTGGTCTGGGAAGATCCCACGTGCCGCGGAGCAACTAAGCCCGTGCACCTCAGCTACTGAGCCTGTGCTCTAGAGCCCGCGTGCCACAACTACTGAGCCCACGTGCCACAACTACAGAGCCCGCATGCCAGAACTACTGAGCCTGCGCTCTAGAGCCCACGAGTCACAACTACCGAAGCCCGCGCGCCTAGATACCGTGCTCCGCAACAAGAGAAGCCACCGCGATGAGAAGCCCACGCGTGGCAACGAAGACCCAACGCAGCCAAAAATAAATAAATAAAACAAATAAATTTATTACAAAAAACACTGCCTCCCGGAGCTCCTGCAACAATCCCGCAGAGACGGGGGCGGTGAGCTGCAGGAAGGGGCAAGGCCCGCTGCCCCAGCTCCTTTGCCCTCGGGCAGCCGGGCCTCAGGAAACAGGATCCGTGCGGGCAGGGTCGGCTTCCGTGACAGACGGAGCCCACTGCCTCCTCCCGTGGGGCCCCAGGGGACGTTAGGTGGGCGAGCAGGGGTCCTCCGCACACTGGGCCCTGCTGGCCACCACCCCCTGCCCGGGCAGGAAGCAGTGCTACCACGGCTGCCCCCGAAGGGGCTCTGCCTGGAGCGCCTTGGCCCCGACCAGGGCCCCAAGCCCACCGTTGGTCTGGATCACTTCTGCTCCCCACCAGCAAGGGACCCCATCGGTCCCACGGAACGTCTGCAGCACCCCGAGGCCTATGGGGTCTCCTGAGGCACCCTGCCTGGCCCACTGAGGGGCCGGCAGCCACGGTCCCCCTTCCTGACGCCACCATGTCCTCTCGGCTCTGCACCCCCGGCACCCAAGCACCTAAGGCTCCTTCTCGATCCAGTTTTCCCTGATGCCCCATGTTTCTCCCCAGCCCGCCAGCCCCCCTCGCGGAAGCCAGCCTCTGAAGGTTTCCCTTCTGGCCAGAACATCGGCCTCACCGTGGACCCGAGATACCGGCTCTGGTGGGCGTCGCCAGCCCTGCTGAGTGGGGCTCACTGCTCACAGCGGGGGTCAGGCCAGCCGCCCCCGCCCCACCTCTGTGAGGCTCTGTCTCCTCCCACCTTTCAACCAACCTACCCAAAAGAAAAACCAACTGCAAAACCACAAGAAGCCGCTGTACCAGCGGTGTGTGATGTGTGTGTGTGGGGGTGTGTGTGTGTAAAGCTCCATGGGGCTTCTGGGAGGGGGGTGAGGGACCCACCACTCGAAGGGGAAGGTCAGGGGACACAGTGAGTGAGGACAGCGTGACCGGCGCCACACTCTGTCTTGGAGAGGGAAAGGGGGGACCATCCTCTCTGCTAGGGGTCAGGCGGTCACATGCACTTACGGGGGGACCTGGCCCTGCGAGCACCAAGGCTCGGCGTGCTGTCATCACCCCCGGGGGGTGTTCTGTGCCCGTCCCAACAGAACACCCCCCATTCAACGCCCGACGCGTGTGCATTAGCAACCCCCAAAACCCCGAGCCAGGCACTGTACCCCAGACCAGGCCGAGGAAGTGGCTGAGCCCCCAGGTCCCTCTCAACTGAGACCCCAGGGAGAAGCCCGCAGAGGGAAGCTCTGACCCCATCACCCCACCTAACAGACGGCACATGAGGCGGAGAGGGCCTGGGAGGCCACGGAGCCCAGAGGCACAGCGGCAGGCGAGCAGACTGGGAGCCCCCGACCACTGCCGGATCCTGATGCCGAGGGGCAGCCAGCCCGCCACACCCCTCACCCTAGCTGCCCCTCGGGGTCAGCGGCAGGAAGGGCAGCCCGCCGGCGCCAGCCCAGAGCGGGGCCGAGGACAGGATGGCGCAGCCTCGGTAAACCAGGGTCCGAGTTAGGCTCTCATCTCCCCGACCCTGCCCAACACAAACACATTCCCCGGGTGCCCACGCCTTTCCAGAACAGCAGGTGCTCCCACGGGAGGGCTGTCCGGAGCCTGGGAGCCCTGGAGAGGGACCGGCACCCATTCCGGCAACCAGCACCAGGCTTAGCTCAGGCTCCCGAGGGCTGGGCACCCTGGCCCGCCGTCGCTGGGACGTTTCCCACAGCCCGAGTGCTCGCAACGGAGCGCATCCTGCTGCCCCGCCCAGCCTGCGGGGCGTGGGGGGGGGGTCTGTCATCCCAGGGGACCGTCACACGGTCACTGGTGTCTCCCCACCCCAGACCTACGACAGCCTGGTGGCAGCTAAGACAACAGAGCACAGGGTGGGTGTGCGCCTTATCTGGGGTGCACAGCCAGCAGGGCCCCAGCTCTTAACAAGCAGCACCAGGCTGGCACCACCACGGCTCTGCCCGACGGCGCAAGCGGGCTTGGAGCTGGGCAGCACCCCGTTCCTGCCCTGCCTTTCCCTTTGCTCCTGAGTTTCATCCCTGAGACACCGTCCGGCCAGACTGCCCCCAAGCTCCGCCTCCTCCTGGTAATGCGTCACGAGGGTCCAGCCACAGGACACGCATTCGGCCTCACAGGAGGCGAGGACGTTCCTGCCCCCGCGTACCGGGGACCTTGGCGGGGACCCTGGAGCCCCAGCTACTCACGAGGGTTTGGCACCTGTGACACAGGTACCCCCAGCCCCCCCGAACACCCTCCGGATCACACTCCTGAACATCACTGTGGAAACGCTGCCACACGGGTCACCAGGCCCAGCTTCCAGCACTGGCAGAAAAATCCCACTGGGGCGCCTGAAGGCCCCCCCGCCCCCGCATCCCAAGTGGCAGTTCCCAAGCAGCAGCGAAAGGACTCTCCCAGGCACCTCGTGACCTTCCGGTGCACTCTCCCAGCACTGCAGCAGGAAGGGTGGGGGCTTCCCCCCAAGTGCACCTGCCGGTTCTAACTCGAGGTTACAAAGGCCCTAAAAAAGGGGTTAGGCTGAGAACTGATTCTCCTGTGGGATAGTTAAAACCTGGCAAAAGAAATAAACACTCACCCACAGCACTGACACAGCAGAGCCTCCGGCCTCTGGACAGACACCCCCACACAGGTAACCGTCATCTCCGCTCCAGATCCAGAAAGTGACGCTTTGCCTTTAAGAGGCCCGTGCTTCTCAGAGGCAGGACCACAGGCACCCGGAGCAGGGGTGCAGGTGCCAAAGGGATTCACCATGGGCGGGGCGGGGTGGCTGAGGGGACGCAACAAGCCACTCACCACCTGGGCACCTACCAGCAGCCCCGAGCCAAGCACACTGGGCAGTGCGCGCTGCTCTGACACCTGCCGCAACCAGGGGGCAGAGCCTCGGGTGGGACGGCGGGCGGGCTCCCAAGCAGGGGGCTCCCCTGACAAGTTCCCAGCAGGCAGGAATACGGCCAGCAGGACACTGCTTTCTGCCACAATTCACTAAAGTCTCCTTCGGAAGCAAGGAATGCTGACTAGATACGGCCCTGCTAATGCAGGGTCTGTGGGCCCTGCCGGGGGGTTCTGTCGCCTTACAGCTAGACCATCACGTGGGGAGACGGGAAAGGCGGACCAGGCTACTCACACACCCACCCACACGACCGCCCCGAAAATCCAGCGACCTGCAGAGAGGCTTGAAGCAAGCGGCCAGATGCAGCCGCTCGCTGGTGGGCGGTGGACCCCCCCCCCCCCACTCCCGACCCGGCCCAGCTCCCCCTGGACCCACTGGATGAGAGCCGCTCTCCCGAGGAGAACAGGGCCCACCAGCGGCGGACGGAGAGCCAGGCAGACGCTGGAGCCGGCCCGCTGGTGCCGAACCAACCACTCCACTCGGGGCCGCGGCCAGCACTCCCCAGGGAAAGCTCTGTCGCCGAGAACCAGGAAATGGCCGTGCGCCTCGCCGCTTGCCCGGCGCAGGGCTCGGGCAGCTGGCAACTCGCCAGCCTGGAGGAAGAGGGCGCAGGAACAGCCGCCGGCTGCGGCGGGCGGTAGGCGGTTCGCTTTTTACCCCGCCACCACCTCCCACTTTCACTTTCTGCCCGTGACCGCTCTGCTGGGCCAGGCAGGCAGGAGCAGAATATTTACAAATCCTCTCCCTCTATTCAGAGCTCACTTCCCAAGCACGCGCGGGCTGTGGTGGAGAGAAAACAATTACTCCACTTTCTAAAAACAAAACAAAAATTGACCTGGTGCTGCCCGTCCCTCCTCCCCGGACGTCCCCGTGGCAGGGCTGGGACTGGATCGAAGCTTCTGAGAAGCTGCTTGGGGCGGGATTCCAGAGTCCTGGGGCCCCCGAGGTTACCAGAAAGGTCAAAGCGAAATGGCCCACACCGCCCGCCCCAGATGCCGTGTGCCCTATCTCTCCCGATCTGTAACCACCAGCACACATCAAGGCCTCAAGACAGAAAAGGGCAAACACAGAGCTTTATTTGCAAATGAGAGGCCGCACTCAGGGCTGCCAGAGGACGGAGGGAGGGAGGGAGGAGGAAGGGAGGGAGGGAGGGAAGGAGGTCCCTAACTCCTGAAGACTCAGCCTTGCACGGGTTCAGGCCTTTTCTTGTTACCCTTGAAAGCCAACTACTCCCCCAGAAGACATGCCGCCCAGGCAACTTTGCGTAGATTTCAGGATCTCCCCAGGGCCACTCCATGGACCCAGGAAAAGAACTCCTATTTTAAAGAAAGAGTCAGGAAGAAGGCCTACAAAAGCAGGATTAAAAAAGAAAAACAAAAAAAAACTTTCTTCTTCGTCTTCACTTGGGGGGGGGCACGAGGAGGAGGGGCCAGAGCGACTCCTTCATTTACTTGCCTTCCGCCCTCCAGCCAGTTTGCCCACTGATACCCAATGCCACCTCCCCATTAACTCTGCAGCCACAACCCAGGGAACACACGGGGGCACCCCAGTTATGCACTTTTGGGTAGAAAGCTTTCAGCCAAAATGAAGGATCGCAGGATGGTCAGGGACTGGGCCCAACGGCGGGAACCCTCAGGATGGACCACGGGACCGCCCCACGTGGGTCTCCAGGCGGACCGGTTCCGTACCCCCACTTTCATCTTTCCAAAACTGCCCCCTAGCCCCGAGGGAAAGGAGGCGGCCCAAGACCTCCACCCCGGCCTGTCCCCGGATGAGCAACCGGTGGAGGAAGAGGACTCCCCCGAGCCCCAGCTTTATTCACGGGGAGCCCACGAGGGCCGGGGGGCCGTGTGAGGTTTGGGGTGAGTACTTCTCCCCGATGAGCTTGTACCGTGCTGTCAGGCCGCGGCCCACCCTGAGTGGGAAGGAGGGCACGCACCCCCGCTCCTCCCGCAACTCAACCTCGCCCGGATTAAGCGCTTTTCGGGCTGATTTCAAAACGGGAACTGGGTCTCCTCTTGGCCGCGCTGCAACGACCCAGCAACTCCAAAGGGCTCAAAGTCAGCTCGGGCGCCTAACTCTGGAGAAATCGGCCTCCACGCCACGCCGCCCGCTCCCGGGCCCGGCCTCGCCCCCCGCCCCGGCCGCGGCTACGGCCCCCGCGCGAGACCCGCGGCCAGGAGCCAGGGCGGGCGGGACGGGCGCGGGGAAAGGGGCGCGGGGAAAGTGGCGCCGAAGCGCACCTTCCCCTCCACGTCCGCCCCGATCCCCCCTTCGAAAGATGGCGGGCGGAGGAAAGGGGGAAAAAAATCCTTTCCGTGAGGGAGGGCGCGCGGGAGATCGCTGGCGCGGGGCGCGCGGGCCGTGCCAACTCCGGGCTGCGCGCCCCGGCCGCGGCGACGCCCCCGAGCCCGGGACGCGGGCGGCCGGGAGGGCGCGGGAGGAGGGGAGAGGGCCCGCGCCGCCGCCGCCGCCGCCGCCGCCGTCGCGACCCCGGGCCGCCGCCGCGCTTTGTTGCATCGTGGCCGCGCACAAAGGCGGAGGCGGCGACGGCGTCCCGGGCGCCCGGCTCCCCGGACGCGCCGGCGGCCTGCGCGGGGCGTACGGGGCCGCGCTCCCCGCCCCGCCCGGCCCGCCGCCACCCGCGCCGCCCGCCGCCCCGCGCGCGCAAGGAAGCAAGAGAAAGGCGTACTTGGCCTCGGCGGCTCCTGCGGCCGTCCCCTCCCGGCCCGCGCGGCCGGCTCCTCTTTGGCTCGCCGGCCCCGGCAGCATAATAGACGCGCCGGAGCCGAGCAGGGCTCATGCGCTGCGCCGCGGCGCCTGGCGGGAGTCGTAGTCCGCGGCCGGGCCCGCGCCGGGGCCGCCCAGGAGAGGCCATGGCGCGCGGACTACATGTCCCGGCCCCGCCGGCGCCGCGCCGCGCCCCGCCCCGCCCCGCGCGCCCCCGCCCGCCGCCCGCCCCGCCGACCCGGCCGCGAGCGGGCCCGGGCCGGGGGGCGCGCGGGGGCGGGGCGCGGCGCCGGCGGCGACTCGGGGACCCGGCGCGGCCCTCCCGCGCGCCCTCCCGCGCAAGGGACGTGCGCCTCTGGGCGTATTTCCTGGTGCTCGGGGAGGCGCGCGAAAGGCGGGAGAGCGACCAGCGCTCGCCCGCCGCTGCCGCCCGCACCGGAGGACCCCGGAGTCCGGGGGGCCGCCCTCTAACCTCAGGCGCGCACGGTCTGGGCGGCGCGTACCTGCCGGGCGCCCATGTTTGTAAACAAACCGCGTGCCTAATTAGCCTGGCGGGGGCGCGCGCAGGAGGGCGGGGGCGGGGCGTCGGCGCGCGCGCAGGGGCGGCCCCGCCCGGGGAGGAGTCTCGCTCGGTCGCGCCCCTATCTACCTACCTTCCACAACCCCCCACCTCCCGTTCCCACATCAGGCCAGGGCCTGGGCCCCCGAGTTCGCTGTCGTGGGAGCGGGCGCCAAGTCCCAGGAGCTGGCGAGGAGCAAGGGATGTTCCCGGCTCTTCCCGGAGACTGGCCCCCCAGCCTCTTTTCCCATCTGCCCAGTGAGGGGCAGGAATGAGATCAAAGGTCCCTAGCCTGAGGTTCCAGCAGTGGGCCACAAAGGTAAAAACTGGGGACTCTGGCCCTTTTTCTGTATTTTTGAAAGGTTCAGCTCGTGGACACGTTTCAGATCTTATTTTCAGTGGCAGTTCCTCCTGTGTATACATTAAGTTTTTATCCAGCTGTAACTTAAGGTGGACGCACGTTGTGTATATTAAACCCCCATAAAAAAGTCAAAAACAAAACAAGTTTTCCTTGGTACCCACTGAACCTGCCAACTACAAGGTCGAGTTTCCTCGTGTGGGCTGAACCCCTCCCAAGCCCCTGGGGTCACTGGGTTTATTTTAGGTTGCGCAAGAGCGCTACTACCGCAAACACACACGTCTTTATAACATTAAAGTGAATGACGACTCGGCTGAGCCCGTGCAGCCCCACACCCACCCAGGACAGGCCTTCTGTGCCCGGCTTACAGGTGAGGCAACTCTGGGAGGTGGGTGAAGTGGCCCTGGGTCACAGAGAGCTGAGATGCCAAAGCCTTGCGTCCTGGGAAACACAGCTTGTAGGAGAGGCCAAAACCTCCCCCCACCCTCCCCACTGTCCCTTTCCTGGGAGCACAGGACTTCCTACAGCCCCGGATGCCAGACTCTGGCTGGGGAAGACCTTTGCCTTTTTAGTTTACAAAGTGGGAGAAAGTCGAAAGAGGGAAGCGTGGACGGCGAGGACCTGCAGGTTGACTCCTTCGGAACCATCACCCTGGTTGCATCCCTCCCGAAGCCCGAGTTTGGTACTCCAGTTTACAGACTTCTGTTTTAGTCACCTCCAAGGCTACATCCCCTTCCTTCCACCTGGGTCTCATTCTCTTGGACATTCTGGGGTCTCTGGCCATCAGCATGTTCCACCTCACTGCTAGAAACGATCCCACCTCTCTCCTCACGAGGCCGAAACAGAGAGCCTCTCCACCTGGTCTTACGTTGCAGGGCTTGGATGGAGCGCACACAGAGGCCACCCGAACCAGCCAGGCTGGCAAGGCTGCCAACTGAATGCCCAGGACCCTGATGAGCCTCCTCTGCCCTGCCACTGACCTGAGGAGTCCCTCCCAGGAGTAGAGCAGGACCCTGGGCCACCCTGGGAGCCTGGCTCTGATGGAAGGACCTAGGTCTCTGCCTCTCCCTGCCCCGTGCCCACCGGTGCTGCGTGCCCGCTCACCCACAGCCCAGGGAGCTCGGAGGAGTGATCTTCCCTGAGGCTGGAGGAATCTCTGGAGGCAGAATCTGTAGGAAAAATGTGACCGATACTCATTTGAGCATCTCAGCCCCTGGGCTAACTACCCCCCCTCAAGCCTAGTGCAGGAGCCCCTCCCGGGGGCTTCTTGGGAAGCCCCAGGCTTCCCCAGGCTGCCTTGGGAAGGGATTTGGGTGGCCCTGACTGTCCCCACCACCACCGCTAGCCACCGTCTTCTCCCTTCCCAGGCTCTTGTAGCTTCAACGCCAGAGGTTGGGCCTCCGTGGACTGCTGTGTGCCTGGGGTACAGCCACTTAATCTCCCCAACCGGGGTTTCCTCATCTGTCAAAGGAGGATTAAAAATAGGACGTCATCCTGCAGCTGTGGGAGGGGAAAGACGATGCAGGCTGGGCCTCTGGCCCCTCTTGGTCGTGGCTCACCTCTCTGCCTTGGTCTCTTATTACTGGGCTGTTTATTGGCTGTCTCCACCCTCCAGCATGGCAGCTCCCTGAGAGCAGGGCTCTAGACCCCCAGGGCCTACAATAGGTCTGGCGTGTCATGGGTGCCCAATAAATATTTGCTGAGTGAATAAACTTTCTCTTCTGCACATCTGTCCCACTCTCCAGGCTCCATCTGCAAAACTTGGCGTAGCCAGACCATTACCAGCTAAGGCAGCTGCCCCGATCTCCCCCACTGGAGCCCTGCAGACATTAAAGCCATGGTCTTAAAGCTTGCAGTTGGCCTTAAACCCTTGCTCAGGCCAGCCCAGGGCCCGGGCCTCGGCTCCCTCCTGCTGCCTCCTGCAGTCTTCACCCACGACGCCCCTGGAGGCACAGAGCAGTTATGTTATTGCTTTATAGTTAATACATGAGTCTCTTAAAAGTTTAGTCTCGGGCTTCCCTGGTGGTGCAGTAGTTAGGAGTCCACCTGCCAATGCAGGGGACACAGGTTTGAGCCCTGGTCCGGGAAGACCCCACATGCCGCAGAGCAGCTAAGCCCGTGCGCCACAACTGCCGAGCCCGTGCACCACAACTACTGAAGCCTGTGCGCCACAACTACTGAGTCTGCGAGCCACAACTACTGAAGCCCGCACACCTAGAGCCCGTGCTCCACAACAAGAGAAGCCACTGCAGTGAGAAGCCCGCGCACCGCAACGAAGAGTAGCCCCCACTCACCACAACTAGAGAAAGCCCGCGCGCAGAAACGAAGACCCAACACAGCCAAAAATAATAAATAATTAAAAAAAAAAGTTGAGTGTGCATGAGTCCTTCCCCCAGAGGCTGATCAGCATTTGCAACAGCTAAAAAGGAATTTCTGTCTCCACCAAGCAAAGGCTGCACTACGGCTGATGGGGAGCAAAGGTTTCTACTTATATCAGTACAATCACATATGGACCATTTACTGTGAGCCACGCACTGGGTCAAGCGTTTTACATACATAATTTCCCTGAATCACCAATTTGGTGAAGCAGGAATAATTCTGCCCACTTTTTATAGATGAGAATGAAGGCGCTGTGAGGTTAAATTACTAGCCTGAGCTGTGGTTTGAACCCAGGGGGGTGGGGTTCACATTTCACCTGCAAAATACATTCCAGGAGCTGCGTTGTGGTGGGAGAGATGAGGTGAGTGTTTGAGTCCGCAAACACCCAAGTACGTTAGTTGGTTCTCTTATAAAAGCATGGGGAGCCCCTGGGATGGGATGGAACTTGGAGTGAGCCATCTCACTTCCCTGGTTTTCCTGCTCCTAACATGAAAAATCATTATTACAAAAGTAATAATAAAGTCCTTAAAAACACAGTGTGGAAATGTCTTGGACATGACTTGGGGCTCAGGTGAACAGAGAGAGAGTGGGCTATGCTGCAGCTGCCTAAATATGGCCACAGAAAGACGGTCAGCAGGAGGCAGGGCGAGAAGACAGGTGGTGGCCCCCGGGGGTTTCAGTCTACCCGTCTGTGAAATAGGCTAGTAAACACCTGCCTTGTAGGATCGTTGTGAGGGTAAATGCGGTAGACATTTTCATTCGTAAGAGGGCACGTGCATTTGTTCGTTCACTCCAAAGGTGCTGATGGAGGGAATGGTGCCGCACACTCCCGCTTCCCAGCTCTGCAGGTACAAGAGGGAGCAAGACAAAGGGCCAGCTGCCGCAGAGCCGACGTGCTCCCGGGGATGCACAGACTATCAGAAATAAGTAAAATCTGCAGTGTGCCTGACTGTGCTCAGTGCTACGGAGAAAAGTCAGGAAGGGAGCTGGGGAGCTGGGCTAGTTGGCTCACGGCAGCTAACTATGGAAACTAGGATTGTGGGTGATTTTAGTTTATTTTTCTTCTTGATCATTGTTTTCCCATGGCAAACAGATTGCTATGAAATGAAAAATGAGTTTTGTTTGAAGAGGCGATCGTTGTGATACTATGGAGAGAGGGTTGGCCTCTCAATGCTTCAGTCCCTGGGTCTCCTGGAATCCTCGCTCAAAGTTTACGTGCCCCTGGAATCCCTGTGGCTCTGATGGCTTAAAAGATGATGGAACCAGCCCTTCTTGGCTTTGCACCCACAGGAAAGCTTTCTGCACTGATGTCCTGTGACACCATGGCCCTGTCTGTGTCCCCTCCCTATGTCCTCTGCCTCTGAGAAGGAAACCCAAGGCTATGAAATAAGTGTGTTTAAAATGATTGAAGATGTAAAATAATTTTTTTAAAAAGACTACCAAAAAATCTGGGAGTTTGGGGAAAAAAAATCCTAGAACTGCTAGAAATCAAAAATATAGGCTGCACGGAAATTTGAAACTCAGAGGAAGGGTAAATAGCAGCTTAGACAAAATTGAAGGAAGAATTAGCTCCCTGAAAGATAGATCTGAGGAAACCAACCAGAATAAAGGTCAGAGAAACAGAGACAGAAAATATTGTAAAAATTGGAAAATTCAGTTAAGAAAGAGGGAAGAGGGCTTCCCTGGTGGCACAGTGGTTGAGAGTCCGCCTGCTGATGCAGGGGACACGGGTTCGTTCCCTGTGGGTCCGGGAAGATCCCACATGCCATGGAGCGGCTGGGCCCGTGAGCCATGGCCACTGAGCCTGTGCGTCCGGAGCCTGTGCTCCGCAACGGGAGAAGTCACAACAGTGAGAAGCCCGCGTACTGCAAAAAAAAAAAAAAAAAAAAAGAGGGAAGAGGTGCTATGCCATCCTTCCAATAGGAGCTGCAGACAAAGAGAATTAAGAAAAGGGGGTGAAGAAATATTTGAACAGATAAGAAGTGAAACTTTAACAGAATAGATGGAAGAAATGAATCCTTGGATCCAGGAAGCACAGGTCACAAGTAGGATGAACATGAGTGACTCCACACTTGAATGTATCATTGAGAAACTGAAAAAGCATCAAAGACAAAGAGATCTGAAAAGCAATTGGCTGAGATGAAGTCAGCAAAAACGGCAGAGCAGAGAGCTCCAAGGGCCCAGAACTCCACAGAAACAGCACATAAACGGGCAAAAGCCATCAGAACTAACTTTATTTGAACTCTGGAAACTAACTGGGAAGACAATCATGAAAAAGGTGGCTTCATCTCAGTAATTGAAGAAATCTCTGTTGACTCCCTAGCTGACCACCAAGCTCATCAAACACACTGCAGTGGCCACACAATAGAGAATCCTGGCTTTACGATGTTGGTTTTGAAAAGTCACCAAACAGACGGCAGCAACAATGTACAGAGGCAGCCTCAACAAACCTCTGGACAGGAGGGAATCTGATTTCCAGAATTGCCACATTATAATATTAAAAATGTCCAGTTTTCAAGAAAAGTGGACATGCAGAAAAACAGGAACGTATGGCCCACACACAGGAAAAGAAATTGAATAGAATCAATTATACATCAATAAAAAAGAAAGAAAGAAAGTGAATAGAAGCTGCCCCTAAATGAGCCCAAACACTGACTTACTAGACAAAGACTCTATATCAAAGCAGTTAATATTCTCAAGAGCTAGAGTGAACCATGTACGGGAGCTAAAGGAACCATGAACACAATATCTCACCAAGTAGAGGATAGCAATAAAGAGAGAGGAATTATAAAAAGAAGCCAAAAAGAAATTCTGGAGTTGAAGTGAGCAATAACTGAAATTTTAAAATTCACTAGAGGGGTTCCATTGCACATTTGAGCAAGCAGGAGAAGCAATCAGAGATAAGTCAATTGAGATTATCCAAACTGAGGAACAGAAAGAAAAAAGAATGAGGAGAAATGGACAGAGCCTAAGAGACCTGTGGAATGCTGTCAAGCATGGTAATATATGTACAATGGAAGTCACAAAAGAAGGGAGAGAGGATGGTGAAGAAAGAATATTTTAAAAAATAATGGGCCAAAATGGCTCAAATTTGATGAAAGACATGAGTCTGCATATCTAAGAAGCTCACAAAGTTGATCCAAGGTGTGATAAACTCAGAGTTCTTCACATTATAATCAAAATTTCGAAAGACAAAGAAAAAATCCTGAAAGCAGAAAGAGAGAAGTGACTCACTGTGTACAAGGGGTTTTCCCAATAAGATCAACAGCTTATTTGTCATTAGAATCCCTGGAGGCCAGAAAGTGGCAGGATGACATATTCAAAGTGCTAAAAGAAAAAAATTCCTGTCAACTGAGAATCATATAACTGGCAAAGTTATCTTTCAGAAAAGAAGGAGAAAGGGAATTCCCTCGTGATCCAGTGGTTAGGACTCTGTGCTTTCACTGCTAAGAGTGGGGGTTCAATCCCTGGTTGAGGAACTAAGATCCTGCAAGCCATGTGGTGTGGCCAAAAAGCAAAATACAAAAAACAACAAAAAAAGGAGAAATAAAGTATTCCCAGACAAACAAAAACTGAGAGAGTTTGTTGCTAGTAGACCTTCCCTTTAAGAAATGCTAAGTGGAGTCCTTCAGGCTGAAATGGGTGGACATTAGACAGCAACTCGAATCCATGTGAAGAAATAAACAACAAGAAAGGTAACTACATAGATAAATATAAATGTCAGAATTAATGTATTTTGGTTATCAACACCTCTTTTTCCTCCATCTGATCTAAAAGGCAACTGTATAAAACAAAAATTATAAATCTATGACAGTGGACACACAACGTATAAAGGTATAATTTGTAACAGTAAACAACATCAGGGAGGGATGGCCCAATATAGGAGCAAAGTTTTGTATACTATTGAAACTAATCTGAAATAGTTTATTATAAATTAAGATGGTAACTGGAACCTCCAGAGCAACCAATAAGAAAATAACTAAAAATATATATCATAAAATAGAGAAGAAAATGGTACAGTAACAAGTATCTATCTAACACTAAAGAAGACAGTAGTAGAAGAACTGGAGCACAGGAAAAGTGTAACATATAGAAAATAAGTTGCAAAATGACAGGAGTAAGTGTTTCTGTATAAGTAATTACATTAAATGTAAGTGGATTAAATTATCCAATTAAAAGGCAGTGATTGACAGAAAGGATAAAAGAAAAAAAAGTAATCCAACTATATGCTGTCTACAAGAGACTCACTTGAGAACCAAAGAAACAAATAAGTTGAAAGTAAAAGAATAAAAAAAGATATTTAATTTAAACAGTAAGCAAAAGAGAGCTGGAGTGCCTATTCTGATATCAGACAACGTAGACTTTAAGACAAAAATGTTACAAGAAACAAAGAAACACATGAACTAATGATAAGGGCGGCTCAATGCATCAAGAAGATATAACAATAATAGACATGTATGCACATAATAACAGAGCCCTAAAATATATGAAGCAAAAACTAACAGAATTGAAAGGAGAAATAACAGTTCAACAATAATAATTGGCGACTCCAACACTTCACTTGCAAAATGGATGTTACAACTAGAGAGATGATCAGCAAGGCAATAGATGACTTGAATAACAATAAAAACCAACTAGACCTAACAGACATCTATAGATCACTGTACCCAACAACAGCAGAATACATAGTCTTCTCAAGTGCACATGGAATATTCTCAGGGTAGACAATATGTTAGGCCACAAAACAAGTCTCGGTAACTTTTTTTTTTTTGCGGTACGCAGGCCTCTCACTGTTGTGGCCTCTCCCGTTGCAGAGCACAGGCTCCTGACGCGCAGGCTCAGCAGCCATGGCTCACGGGCCCAGCCGCTTCGCGACATGTGGGATCTTCCCGGACCGGGGCACGAACCCGTGTCCCCTGCATTGGCAGGTGGACTCTCAACCACTGAGCCACCAGGGAAGCCCTCGGTAACTTTTAAAAGATTAAAATCAGACAAAGTATCTCCTCTGAGCACAGAGGAATGAAGTGAGAAATCAATAACAGAAAGAAAATGTGAAAGTTCACAGATATGTGGAAATTAGACAACATACTCTTGAACAACCAACGGGTCAAAAGAGAAATCACAGGGAAATTAGAAAATACCAAACAAATGAAAAAAAAACCCCAAACATACCAAATCTTACCCATAAAGGACCACAACAAAAGCAGTACTCACAGGGAATTTCCTGGCGGTCCAGTGATTAGGACTGAGCACTTCCACCACAGGGGGCATGGGTTTGATCCCTGGTTGGGGAACTAAGATCCACAAGCCATGGCACAGCCCCCCCCCCAAAAAAAAGTTGAAAACCAACTAATGTAATAAACTATATTAAAAGAAAGAAAGGAAAAAAACACACATGATCATGTTATGAGCTGAATTGTGTGCCCCCAAAATTTCTATATTGAAGTCATAATCCCCAGTACCTCAGCATGTGAGTGTATTTGAAGATAGGGTCTTTAAAGAGGTAATTAAGTTAAAATGAGGTCATTAGGGTATGCCCTAATCCAATAGGACAGATGTCCTTAGAAGAATAAAAAATGTGGACACTAACAAGTATAGAAAAAAATAATCTTTTCAACAAATAGTGCTGGGATAACTAGATATCCATATACAAAAGAATAAAATTGGACCCCTACCTCACACCATATACAAAAATTAACTCAAAATGGATCAAAGACCTAAAGGTAAGAGCTAAAACTATAAACCCGGGACTTCACTGGTGGCACAGTGTTTAAGACTCTGTGCTCCAAAGGCAGGGGGCCCGGGTTTGATCCCTGGTCAGGGTACTAGATCCCACATGCATGCTGCAACTAAGAGTTCCCATGCCACAGCTAAGGTGCCTGCCTACCGCAACTAAGGAGCCCATGTGCCACAACTAAGGAGCCCATCTGCCACAACTAAGACCCAGTACAACCAAATAAATAAATAAATAAAAAATAAAACTATACAAACCTTAGAAGAAAATATAGGGTCCTGGTCAAGGAACTAAGATCCCTCATGCCATGCAGTGTGGGCAAAAAAATTTTTAATAAAAGGAAGATAACAAGTGTTGGCAAGGAGGTGGAAAAGTTGGGACCCTCATACATTGCTACCGGGAATGGAAAATGGAGCAGACCCTTCAGAAACTAGTTTGTTAGTTTCTGAAGAAGTTAAGCATAGCATTACCACATGACCTAGCAATTCTACTCCTAGATATATACCCAAAAGAACTGAAAACAGATATTCAAAAAAATTGTCCACAAATGTTTACAGGAGTATTATTCATAATAGTCCCAAAGTGAAAACAAAATGTCCATCAGCTGATGAATTATAAGTGAAACATGGTATGTCCACACAATGGAAACTTATGTAGCCATGGAAAGGAATGAAGCACTGATACATGCTACAACATGGATAAACTTTGACGCTATTGTGCTAAGTGAAAGAGGCCAGAAACAAAAGATCACATATTGTATGGTTTCATTTACATGAAATACCCATAATAGGGCGAGAGCAGATATTATCCATAGAGCAGATAATACCCATAGAGACCGAGAGCAGATTAGCGGTTGTTGTGGGCTGGCGGGTGGGGGGAATGGGGAGTGACTGCTTGACGGGTGAGGGGATTTTTGGGGGGATGAACACGTGCTGGAATTAGGGAGTGGTGCTGGTTGCACAACATTGTGAATATCCTAGAAGTCATTCACTTTAAAGTGGTTAAAGTGGTGAATTTTACCTCAATAATAAGAATACTTAAAAACTACTGGCTGACCCTCATTTTTAAAAATTATTTATTTATTGATGGGCTGCATCGGGTCTTAGTTGCGGCAGGTGGGATCTTCGTTGTGACGTGCAGGCTACTCTCCAGTGTGGCGCGCTGGCTCCAGAGCTCACGGGCTCAGTAGTTGCAGTGCACGGGCTCTCTGCTTGTGGCTTCTGGGCTCTAGAGTGGGCGGGCTTAGTTTCCCCGCGGCACGTGGGAATCTTAGTTCCCCAACCAGGGATTGAACCTGCGTCCCCTGCATTGGAAGGCGGATTCTTAACCACCAGGCCACCAGGGAAGTCCCTTTTTTTTTTTTTGCTGACCCTCATTTTGATGGCTGGTTGACAGGGAGAATGCAGAAAGGGATGGGTTGGCTCCACCCTTGGGAAATGCCTCTGGTCTGGAGCGTGGCTCTTCAGAAGCCATGGGGTCCTGGGTAGGTTGGTTTTGGTGAGGAGAAGGGCATAGGGCTGGAGGGCAGTTAAATAAGAGAGAAAACAACCAGCGGAAAGGAACGTGTCACCTACGAAGGAGAAGCAATAGAACAGAGCAGGGCTCCCAGCAGCAGTGACGGAAACGCCGCGTAACGGCGGCGTACGGAGAGAGCACAGTTGTCAGCCCCAGTTCTCTGTCGCTTACAGGCTAGGGCAAAGGAAAGGCTTGTGCAGATTAATGTTAGAGCCCTCGGCACAAAGAGACCTCGACCTCGTTCAGAAGACCACGGAAATTTACACTCCAGTGACAGGACATCGCACCCAGAAGGGCCGAGGGCTGCTACAAGGGATGGTGAGCCAGGAAGTCGACAACATGTGGGTAACCACTGCTGAGCGTGGACGGACCGTAGGGCGGATGGCGGGGTGACCTCAAGTGCCCATGCTCCCCCTGCCTGGGGCCACACGTTGCCCTTGCTCTGCCATCTGCAGGATCCCCCATCCCGCCAGCCCTGGCCGTTCCCCCTGGACTCTGTTTCCACGGGAGAGAAAGAGTCCAGTTCTGTTGAAGGTGTTGAAGGCTGCTTTGGGCTTCTCTCTTCGGAAGCTGATGTTAACCCAACTTATCTAACGAGAGAGATTTGGGGGCGGCGGGGGGATGAGAGCAGAGCGTTCTGAGTTCTCTCCACACTCGGGAGGATGACAGAGAGCCACTTTCGTCTCCAAGGAAGTAGGTCTTTAAAATGCCAAGGGTAGCTGCTAAAATAATAGCAATAGGATGGGTAGCTCCCAAGCCATCACAGGACACAAGAAAATAAGTGATCCTCCATTGCTTGTATGCGCATCGCCCGCGCTGCCTGGGCAGGAGGTCACGGGGGTTTGGAGCAGCGCTCCCTGGACATCCGCTGTTGAGAGGCAGCGTGTGCGACCCTGGAGGGCACCCAGAGTTTTGGCGTCTCTCAGATCTGGGTTGAATCCTAACGGCCCCCTCTCCTGTGACCCGCAGTAGCTAAACCCCTCTGAGTCTTGGTTTCCTCACATGGAAAGCAGGGATGAAAAGAGAACCAACATCATAGGGGTTCTGGGGGACAAATAATAAGAGGGGGCTGTGTGTGGAGGTGGAGTGGCCCCGGCCACGGCCCTGAGAGGCGAGCTTAGGACTGAGCAGCGGGCATCAGGCCTGGCAGCTGAGACCTGGGAGGTGGCGAGCGAAGGGCACCCGTGGGACACCCCTGTCCCCCAAACGCCCCAGTAGAAACTGGCATCACCCTTGACTCCCGCCCCCCTGCCCACATCCAGTCGGCCACCAAGTCCTGTGGATTCTACCTCCTAACTACCACTCCAGGACGTCTGGTCCCTCTTTTGCTGTACAACCACAGCAGCCCCTGGCTTCCACAGAACAGCTGGAGGAACACCTCACTGCTGCTGCCGGCGCGTCAGAGCTGTGCCATGTCCCCAGCCCAGCCTGCAGGTCCCATGCGCTCCAGCCCACCACGTCCTGGGCACACTGGCCACATCCCAGACCCTTGGGCTCGCCAAGCTCCTTCCTGCCACAGGGCCTTTGCACAAGCCGTTCACTCTGCTTATAACACTCCTCCTGTCCCCTGCCTCGCTGTCCCTGGCTCCTGCTGCTGACCTTTAGGCTCTCAGGGGCCCCCTCCTCAGGAAACCTGCCTGCCCTGCCTCACACTTTGTAGCTCACACGCACGGCTGCACCCACCCATCGCAGGACTCGCTTCCACTGAGGGGCACAACCCTTGGGCCGTGTGTTGCTCCCAAGGGCCGTGGTGCTGAGGCTGTTTCCGTCCACCTGCACCTCCCTGGTGCTTAGCACAGGCGAGCTCTCAGCCCTCGGGGGTGAGTGCTGGGCAGGGCTTGGCGCACGACCCTTGCCGGACAGCCAAGGGGAGACACCAGGAGCAAATGAAGTCACCGAGGCAGCCCTCGGTGTGTGGCTGCTTTAATTGTAATAGCTGCTCATTTGAGAAAGAAGACTTTTATCTTGTTTATTTATTTAGTCTTAGTTGTGGCACGCGGGCTCCTTAGTTGCGGCATGCAAACTCTTAGTTGCGGCGTGCATGTGGGATCTAGTTCCCTGATCAGGGATCGAACCTGAGCCCCCTGCATTGGGAGTGCGGAGTCTTATCCACTGCGCCACCAGGAAAGTCCCAGAAAGACTTCTAAAGCTTTTCAAATTGATGCTGTTTTTTCTTTTCTTTTTTAAAATTTATTTTATTGAAGTATAGTTGATGTACAAGGCCGTGTTAATTTCTGCTGTACAGCAAAGTGATTCAGTTTTACGTATATACATTCTTTTTATGTTCTTTTCCATTATGGTTTATCACAGGATATAGAATATAGTTCTCTGTGCTATACAGTAGGACCTTGTTGTTTATCTATTCTATTGAATATATATAATAGTTTGCATCTGCTAATCCCAAACTCCCAGTCCGTCCCTTCCCACCCCCCTCCCCCTTGTCAACCACGAGTCTGTTTTCTAGGTCTGTGAGTGTCTGTTTTGTAAACAAGTTCATTTGGGTCGTATTTTAGATTCGAGATGTAAGTGATATCATATAGTATGTGTCTTTCCCTTTCTGACTTACTTCACGTAGTATGGTAATCTCTGGGTCCATCCATGTTGCTGCAAATGGCATTACTTCATTCTTTTTTACGGCTGAGTTATATTCCATTGTGAATATGTACCACATCTTTTTTTTTTTTTTTTTGCTGCGCCGTGCAGCTTGTGGGATCTCATTTCCCCAACCAGGGATTGAACCCGGGCCACGGCAGTGAAAGCCTGGAATCCTAACCACTCGGCCACCAGAGGACCCCGTACTACATCTTCTTCATCCACTCACCTGTCGGTGGACATTTACGTGTTTCCATGTCTTGGCTATTGTGAATAATGCTGCTGTGAACATAGAGGTGTGTGTATCCTTTTGAATTATAGTTGCTTATACCTTTTCTTAAGTAGGAAAATGAATGGCTATTCAAGTCCTCCCCCCACAATATGTCTCTGCATTAGGGGGAGCTGGGCACAGTGATGTCCCGTGGGACCTTCTCTAAGTAGGGGGAAGAGTCGTCTTCCTAAAAGCCTTGAGACACAGTAGAAAGTAAGTGTGGGGGGCAGAAGGTAAGGGGGGCCTCACACCTGCCTCTCCTTGCCGGGGGCCTCCGTTCCTCCGCCTGGGTGCTCCCTTTGAACCACATTCCATGCAGGACCAGGCCGCCCCACCAGAACGGCAGCACTGCCCTGCGCCAGCCCCGCACCAACCCTGGAGCCTCCACGCCTGCACCTGCACTGGGTGCTGCCACTGACCCACCTTATAGAAGAGAAACCGAGGCTAAGGGGACGTAGGCATCAGTAGGTGTCAGTAGGTATCAGAGCCGGGATCGGCCAACACCCAAAAGGGCTCCCCCCACTGGGCTCCCCTGCATGTACTGTGTCCATATTGGCAAAGTTCTGCACACAACACCAGGAGGTCCACAGAGGCCAAGGGGGTGCAGGGACCCCAGGTCAATAAGCGGGTCATAGAGCGGAGCAGGGAGCCTGGGCGGTGCGCAGTCGCATAACCCCTAGAGCTTGGCAGGGCTGGGACAACACCGCAGAAGGAGCTGCATGCAGCCCTGCCGGTCTTCCCGGTGCCCGAGGCCATACAGGGCAGCCACACCACCAGGAGCAGAGAAGGAGCCGGAGAAGGATGGACGCCTGCCTCTAGTTTACAGTGTCTCTACGCTGCAGTGAGCCCAGGCGCCTACACACCCACGAGCCTGTGACACTTGCGTGACCCCTCCAGTCTCTTTAAAAATAAGCTTTTAATTTTGGAATGGTTTTAGATTTACAGAAAAGTTGCAAATGTCACAGAGAGTCCCGTGTACCTTTCTCGCAGTTTCCCCATCCTTCCCACCTTACATAGCACAGAACGTCCGACACAACTAAGAAGCCGCCTTTGGCACAGACTGCATCTGGGGTTTGCCAGCGTGTCCGTTAGCCTCGTCCTCTGTTCAGAATCCCCAGATGCCGCTTGGACTCCAGCTGTCAGCCTCCACCCCTCTGTGGCAGTTTCCCAGATTCTTGTTGTTTGGAGAAGTACTGGTGAGATGTTTCGCAGAATGTCCCCCAACCTCGGGTTGTCTGAGGTTTTCTCATGATGAGTCTGGGATTATGGGTTCTGGAAAGAGACCACAGAGGTGGAGAGCCCGTCTCATCCCATCCCATCCTGTTGGGGTCCATGCTGTGCATCGCTGCCTGAGGCTGTGTCTTTTTTTTTTTTTTTTTGCGGTACGCAGGCCTCTCACTGTTGTGGCCTCTCCCATTGCGGAGCACAGGCTCCGGATGCGCAGGCTCAGCGGCCATGGCTCAGGGGCCCAGCCGCTCCGCAGCATGTGGGATCTTCCTGGACCGGGGCACAAACCCGTGTCCCCTGCATCGGCAGGTGGACTCTCGACCACTGCGCCACCAGGGAAGCCCCCTGAAACAGTTTTAAACTGTTTTAAACTGTTAACTTGAAATTATACAAAGTATGTTCTCTGACTATAGCTGAATTAAATTAGAAATATCTAACTCACATATATAAGAAAATCCCCAAACAGGAAATTAAACAACACACTTTTAAATAACCTATGAGGCAAAGAGGAAGTCTCAAGGGAATTCAGAACATAGTTTAGATGTAATGAAGATGAAACTATATCAAAATTTGTGGAATGCAGCTAAAGCATAGCTTGGAGGCAGGAACTTCAGCGCATTAAGTGCTTATATTAGAACAGAAGAATGGTCTCAGATACATAATATAAGCGCCCTCCTTAAACTAGGAAAGGAAAAGTAAGATAGAGCCAAAGTAAGCAGAAGGGAAGAAATAACAAAAACAAGAGCAGAAAAATCAATAAGATTGGAAACAAAAGCAACAGAGAAAAATCCGTGAGACTAAGAGCTGTGGCTCTTTGAAAAGTCCAGTAAAATCAGCAAAACTATAGCTAGACCGACAAAAGAGAGAGAAAACACAATTTACCAATATCCGGAATTAAAGAGAAGGTATCATTACAGACCCCCCCCCACACACATTACGGGGATGATAAAACAATACCACGAGCAACACTCTGCACATAACGTCATCAGCTTCAACGAAATGAATGAATTCCTTGAAAAGCACAATCTTACCCAAACTCACCCAAGAAGGAATAGATAACACGAACGGTCTCATATCTAGTGAATAAATAGAATTTTCAGTTTAAAATTTTATGAAAAAGAAAATAATCTAGGCCTGGACAGTTTCACTAGAAATTCCACTCAAATTTAAAGAAGAAATAACACCAATTCTACATAATGTCTCCCAGAAAATAGAAGAGGAGGAAAGTCTAGCCCCTATTATGAGGTCAGCATTCATCTGATACAAAACCTGACAAAGGCAATTCAAGAAAAGAAAACAACAGACACATATGCCTCATGAACATATGTGCAAAATCCCTAATATAATATTAGCAAGCCAACTGCAGAAATAAATAAAAAGAATAACACTTCATTACCAAGCGAGGCTTACCCTAGGAATGCAAGGCTGGTTTAACATTTGAAAGTCGGTGAAGGTAATCCAGCATGTGAACAGACTAAAGAAGAAAAATCACATGATCACACCAACTGATGCAGAAAACGCTTTTGACACAAATCCAATATCAATCCGTGACAAAACCCTTGAAAACTAGGAATAGAAAGAAATTTTCTTAACCTTAAGGGCATCTACAAAAACCTATAGTCAATTTCATACTGAATGGTCAGAGACTGGATGCTATCCAGTAAGATCAGGAATCAGGCAAGGTAGTCCACTCTCAGTTTCCAGCACTGAGAAGTTTCTTGCAATAAGGCAAAAAGAGCAGGGCGGGGGGGCATCTTTTCCAAGAACAAACTTTTGATTTCATTGATTTTATTGTTTTTCTATTCTCTATTTTATTTATCTCTGTTCTAGTCTTTATTATTTTCTTTCTTCTGCTAGCTTTGGGTTTAGTTTGCTCTTCTTTTTCTAGTTCCTTAAGGTGTAAACTTAGATTGTTGATTTGAAGTCTTTCTTTTTTTAAATGTAAGTCTTTACGGAGATAATTTTTTTTCTTAGTGCTGCATTCACTGCGTCCATTAAGTTTGGCATGCTGTGTTTTTGTTTCCATTTGTCTCAAGATATATTCCAACTTCCCTTGTGATTTCTCCTTTGATCGATTGGTTGTTAAATAGAGTGTTATTTAAATTCCACACACTTAAAAATCTTCCTTCCTTCTGCTATTGATTTTTAGTTTCATTCCATTGTGTTGGGAAAAGACACTGTATATTTCAATCTTTATAATCTTGTAAAGCTTGTTTTGTAGCCTTACATATGGTCTATCTTGGAGAATATTCCATAAGCACTTGAGAAAATGTGTCTTCTGCAGTTGTTGAATGGAGTGTTCTGTATATGTCTGTTAGGTTCAACTGTTTTCTACTTTGCTTTATATATTTTAGACCACTGATGTTTGGTGCACATACGTTTATAATTGTTACATCTTCTTGGTGAATCAATTCTTCTATCAGTGAGTGATGTCATTCTTTGTCTCTTTTAATAGTTTTTAAAAGGTTTCAAAGTCTATTTTGTCTGATACTAGTGTAGCCCCCCCTTGGTCTCTTTTGGTTGCTATTTACATGGATAATATTTTTCCATCCTTTCACTTTTTTTTTTTTTGTGGCTGTGCCACAGGCATGCGGGATCTTAGTTCCCCAACCAGAGATTGAACCGGGGCCCCCTGACGTGGAAGCACAGAGACCTAACCACTGGACCACCAGGGAATTCCCCATCCTTTCACTTTCAACCTATTTGTGTACTTAGATCTAAAGTAAATTTCTTTTGCTTGATTTTTGGCAAAAGTCCAGAGACATCTCAATAGGGAGAGGACAGTCTTTTCAACAAATGGTGTTGGAAGAATTGTACACTTATTGCATTAAAATATACCTATACCTCACACCTGATACAAAATGTAACTCAATCTGGATCATAGATCTACATGTAAAATGTAAAATTAGAACTCTTTTAGAAGAAAGACCATGGACTAGGCAGTCGTTAGATATGACATGACAAAAACAATTCATAAGAGAAAAAAATTGGTAACTTGAACTTCATCAAAGTTTTTTTAAACACCCTTTATTTGGTGAAAGACACAGCTAAGAGAATGACGATAAGTACAGACTGGGAGAAAATGTTTGTTAATTACATATCCTGCAAAGGAATGTATCTATGATATAGAAATAACTCTCATTACTCAAAAATAAGAAAACAAACAACCCAAATTTACAAATGAGCAACATAGGGAATTCCCCAGCAGTCCAGTGGTTAGGGCTCTGCGCTTCCACTGCAGGGGGCACAGGTCCGATCCCTGTTTGGGGAACTAAGATCCCGCAAGCCCACGGTGTGGCCAATAAAAATTTTTTTTAAAATTTTAATTAGCAAAATATTTAAACAGAATAAATACTTCACCAAAGAAGAAATGGAGGTGAAAACTATGCACAACAATAGCCCAAAGATAGAAACAAACCAACTGTCTGTCAATAGATGAATGGATTAAAAAATGTGGTCTAGACGTGATGGAATTTATTCATGCATAAAAAGGAATGAAGTACTGACACATGCTACTAAGGAGGAACCTTGAAGACATTATGCTACTAATCCAGACTAGAAGGGAAAAAGAATTCTTGATTCCACTGGTATGAAGTACCTACATGGGCAAATTCAGAGAGACAAAAAGTAGAATAGAGATTCTCAGCGGCTGGGTTGGGGGAGGTGGGAATAGGAGGTTTATGTTTGGTGGGTACAGAGTTTATGCTTAGGATGTTGAGGATGATGAAAAAGTTCTGGAAATGGATAGGGGTGATAGTTGCAGCAACGTGCTGAAGGTACTTAATGCCACGGAATTATACAGTTGACCCATGAACAACATGGGTTTGGACCGCGTGGCTCCACTTATCTGTGGGTGTTTTTCAACAGTAAATACTGCTGGATCCACAGTCAGCTGAATCCACAGGCGCAGAACTACAGATACAAAGGAACTGTGTGTACGGAGGAGCCATGTACAAGGAGGGCTGATGGAAAGTTCCAGGTGGATTTTCAGCTACATGGACGGTTGGCACCCTTTACCCCCGAGTTGTTCAAGGGTCAACTGTATAGTTAAAAATGGTTCAAATGGTAAATTTTATGTTCTGTGTATTTTACCGCAGTAAAAACTGTTGGCAACAAGCCCGCAGTGAGAATTCACTGCACATCTATTAGAACGGGGAAAACCCTGATCATACCGAGTTCTGGTGAGGCCGCTGAACAACGAGAGCTCTTGCACACTGCTGGTGGGGATGCAAAACGGTCCAGTCACTCTGGAAGACAGCTTTGCAGTTTCTTAAAAGTTAAACACATACTCACCCCAAAGAGCCAGCAATCCCACTCCCGTGTATTGACTCAAAATAAAACCTCTTCATGGGGCTTCCCTGGTGGCACAGTGGTTAAGAATCCGCCTGCCAATGCAGGGGACCCGGGTTCAAGTCCTGGTCCGGGAAGATCCCACATGCCGCAGAGCAGCTAAGCCCGTGTGCCAAAACTACTGAGCCTGCGCTCTAGAGCCCTCAAGCCACAACTACTGAGCCCGTGCGACACAACTACTGAAGCCCACGTGCCTAGACCCCGTGCTCCGCAACGAGAAGCCACTGCAATGAGAAGTCCACGCGCCGCAACAAAGAGTAGCCCCCACTCACCGCAACTAGAGAAAGCCGTGCACAGCAGCAAAGACCCAATGCAGCCAAAAAGAAATAAACAAAACAAAAAACCTCTGCATGAATGCTTACGGCAGCTCTATTCATGATCACCCCAAACTGGAAACAACCCAATTGCCCTTCAGTGAGTAAATGGTTAAACAGACAGCAGTCCATCCACGCAATGGAATATTACTCAGCAACAAAAAGGAACAGACTTGATACAGCAACAGCATGGATGGCTCCCAGAGGCAGTACGCTGAGTGAAGGAAGCCAGTCTCCAAGGTTACCTACTGTCTAATTCCGTTTGTATGTCATCCTGGAAGAGACAGGACTGTAGGATGTAGGACACATCTGTGATGGCCAGGGGTTAGGGATGGGGGCGATTTGACTGCAAAGGGCAGCAGGGGGAATTTGAGCGTTTGGTATTCGACAGTCCTGATTATGGTGGTGGTGGCACAAATGTACATGTGTGTGCAACTCATAGAACTGGAGAGCACCCCTCCCATTTCAATTTTACAATATATCAATTTAAAAAGAAGTAAAAGACTTGCAAACATCTGGACCTTCTGAGTGCTCACTGGGGTCTAGACCCTGCACCGCATTCCACGTTATTACATAAGAATCCTTCACACACCCCACCAGTTGGGCTTACCATTCCCATTTTACAGATGAGGAAACTGAGGTGTAGGGAGCAGCCTGGGTGTGTCTGACTGCAGAACTCACGCTGGTAGCGACTACGCAGTTGAGAGCTTGTAAAAGTCAAGTCCGTGTTCAGGCTGTGGGGGCAGCAGGCCTGCTTCATGGAGCCTTCAAGGAGACTGAGAAGATGCCCATGGCTTCTCGGGGATAAACCAGACTCTGGCACTGGACAGACCACCCAATGGGAGGGGGACAGAGGCCGAGAGCCAAAGCGGACCACCCAGGCCGGCTGGCTGGGCGAGCACTGCAGGATGGCTGGAGCTGTCTGGACACCGTGCCAGGCAGGCCGAGGCAGCTGTGGTCACATCACGGCTGCTTCGAAGCTCCCGTCGGCCGGCACAGGCCCTGCCAAAGGAGCAGCCCTGGGCCAGGACACTCCCCACCCCTGAAAGCATAGCTGAAGAGGGGGTACCGGCCAAAAGTGGCCTCCCCCAGGCTTGCCATTGGGAACGGGATCAGGAGAGACTGAGGCCCTTAGAAGGCCGAGCTGAGGCTGAATGGGGTCGGGGTTGGGGGAGAGGGCCGCGGGGGGCGCGTGGGGCAGCGTCAGAGGGAGCAGAGGCTGGGAAAGCAGGGGGGACGGCAGGCCTGACCGAGGTCTCAGCCACAGGGACAGATGGGGGGGTGGACTCGTCCGAGGGACGGGTACGTCGGGGCTGGCCCCAGAACAGTGTTCCTCTGAGCGTGGCCAGGATGCTGCAGGGGGCCAGCTGGGGCTGCAGTCACCTGGGCTCCCACCAGGCACACGGGGGGCCCCAAGTCTGAGAGGCTCTACGCCCAGTGAGGCACCCAGAAGCCAAGGTCCCCTGCAGCCTCGCTACCTGCGGCAGCTCTCAGAGGGGCTTCCCCTGCTGCCCTCCCTTGCACCCACCAGAGGTAGCCTGGGGCACTGGCGGTGGCTCTGCACTCAGGGCCCCGAGCGCCGCAGACAGCAACGCTAGCCCCTCTAAGACTGAAACCCAGCCCCGTTGGTCTCCTTGCCTCGGACTCACTGCAGGCTGCGCCGTCCAGGCCCAGGCCCACCTCCTTCTCCCAGCATTTCCTAACGGGTCGGGCTCCCTGCGCAGCTGAGAGCTGGGCCGAACGCCTCGGGCTCGCAATGGCTTTGCGCTGGCAGCAGCCCTACAAGGCAAGTCCGCCCTCACATCACCCGCATTTTCAGCGGAGGCAGAACCCATGGAATGAGTGTCCAGGCCACTCTGGGTGACCCAGCCAGTCTCTGGGTGCCACGGTCTGAGCCCAGAGCCCTGCTCTCAGCCCCGTTCCTACTGCTGTCCCAGGAGGGTTGGTTTCTTCCATCGTTGTGTCTTCCGGACCCTCTGCAAGCTTGGGGCAAATCCCCGGGTATGGGGAGCTGCAGGCTCGCCTCCCTGCCACGCCTCATCCTCGAGCTGAGCTTTTCCGTCCCCCTGTCTACGTCCTGAAGCCCCGCTGTCCGCAGCTTGCTGGCCGGGCCCTGCCTGCTCCAGCCTCACGCCTGCCCTCCTCCACCCCGCTGGCCTTTATGTGGCCTGTTCTCCCCTCCCCGACCGCCCTGCCCCACCGGCCTGCACCCTGATTGTGGGCCAGCCCCTGCGCCTCGGGTGCCTCTGGTCAAGCACCATGTGGGAAGGCCTCCTAGACTTTCCACCAACCCGCTAGAAGCCTATTCTAGAACCTGGCACCACGTTCTGGGACCACTGGCTTGTGGGTCTGGCTCCCTTTAGACAGAGAGCTCCCCTGGGCAGGGGCCCTGTGGGGCAGCTTCACATCCACGGCCCCTGGCAGCACGGGGTACGCGGGCCCATTCTGGGGGTGCTGGTGGGTGGGTGAGAGGGGGCCGGGGAATGGGCTGGATGGAGGGAGAAATGTTTGCAATGGCCTACCTAAATCATACGTCATTCTCCTGCTGTGGAAATGAAGGAAAACCGAGACCCATTATTGTTCCCTTTAATCACAACGAACATCCGATTGGAAGAATCTCGGGGGGGGGCATAAAAGGAAAACTGAAGGGGGCCCCCTCCCATCCTTCCTAGTCCTCTCCCCCGGGCACCTGTGACAGGGATGAATCCTCCAGAGACTGTGCCCGCAGATTCTCACTTTCTCCCTACACACAGCTTTATTTTACAACAATTGTATTATTCTCTTTCTCCATGTGCCATGGCGGCCGTCCCTCCACTCACGACGCCCCCAGCTACCTCATTCTTCTGGAGGCTGCAGAATGTTCCAGTATCCAATGTACCATGATGGATTCACCTCTTCCCCTCGGGATGGACATTTACGTTGTCTCCAATTATTTCATCCTTATAAATAATGTTGCTGTGGGACCTCCCTGGTGGTCCAGTGGTTAGGACTCCGTGCTTGCACTGCCGGGGCCCGGGTTTGCTCCCTGGTCGGGGAACTAAGATCCCGCAGGCCTTGTGGAGCGCCCAAAAAAAAAAAAAAAAATGTCGCCGTGAATTTCCTTGGGCAGCCTGCAGCCTTCTGCAGCTGTGTCCGAGGGAAAGATTCCCCGAAGGGAACGGCGGCAGGGTCTATGTGTTCTAAATGGCACTGAGGTCCATCTTTCATTTGGGTTTTAGGGACTACTGTTTCTATTATTTAAATGGCATTCCTACCTTTGTAGTCCTTCCTCTTTGGTCCCCGGACAGCGTTAACATGAATTGATGTCTGGGATTAGAGCTATAGCCAGAAAACCCACGCCCCACTTCCTCTGCCCCAGACTGCGCCAGTCGGCCCCAATTTCGAGTTTGCTCCAACTTCCCAAAGCGGGCCCACAGTGGGGAACGCCTGTCCCACTTGCTGGGAGCTGGAAGCTGGGTGGAGTGGGGTGCCCCTCCCTGCCGCCAGTTCCATGCCCCAAGGTCAGGCTCACACAGGAAGACAGCTGCGAGGAAGCCCTGGCTGCTGGCCAGCCTTGGAGAAGCCTTGTCCACGGTGCCTGCAAATGCGAGGCCCTGAGCTGTTTGCAGGGGGATTTAAAGGCCCCGAGGATGGAGGCAAGTGGGGACGCAGATGCAGGGGGCACCGAGGCTCCTCGGGGGGAGCCAGGGCTGGAGGGAGCGTGCCGGCAGCTGCAGCCGGAGCGCCTGGGCACAGACTTCGGCCCCTGGCGTTTCCCCTGTGTCAGCTTTTCTATTTTAGGCTGGTTGCTCCTCGTCAGGGAATTCTCAGCGAGCCGTGGGAAACCCAGAAAGGCGGGCGCTGGGTCTGCGCGGCTCCCGCGCGCCCTTCCGCGGCCCTGGGGTGCCCTCCAGCACCCGGGCGAGGGGCGCACCCGGGTTGGCAGGCTCGCTCGCCCACACGAAGGTCACCCTTTCCCTGGCCTCACCCTTTCCCTGGGTTACGTGTCCCGTCGAGAATGTTCCCAACTTGCGACCCAGTCGGGCTCCTGGATCTTATCCCACAGAAACAATTTGCAGACGTGAAACCCTGGCAACGGCCCAAGCGTGCAGCCCGGGGCTCACCGCGGCCGTGGGAAGGGGATGGAGAGCGCTGCGCGGGGTGACGTGGGAAAAGCCCGCGACAGGCGCTGAGCAGGAAGGGTGACTGCAGGACGGCTGTGATTACAGTTACGTGGAAACCGTATCTGCGCACGGAAAACGGCGGGCGGCTGGTGGCACGCGCGGGAGACTCAAGGCCGAGGGTGGGGTCAAGCCCCAGCTCTGCCATTCGCTTTGGCCTTGGGACCCTCTGCGCCTCCATTTTCCTTATCTGTGAACCTCAGAATAGCTTACCACCACGTTTGGGGTTTAAGGGGACCGTGTTTATAATCCTCAGGCCAGGAGGACTCAGAAAGGCACACATTAGGGGCTCAGGAAGGGCAGCTGCAGTGGGTTTTATAACAGGGACAAATGGAAATAGTTTGACAGGACCGGGGAAACACCTGTGGGAGACCAGCAGCCAACTTCACATCGCTTAAAAAGGGCCCCCATAAGCCGCTGCTGCACAGTCCACACCGGCTCCCCCTCCCCCCACCCCCGCCAACCCGGAAAACACCTCTAAAGCCTTTGAAAACTATCCCCTGGCTTTTGGGGGCCTCTGATTTCCACCTTGCCTGTCACAGGAGCTGCTTCTTTTCTCGCTGCTGGGACCCTCTCTAACCAGGGGGAGTTCACCCAGGCCGAGGCGGGCAGGGGCATTTGCAGACCATTTGCAGACCGGAACAGGTGGGGCCTGGCTTTGGAAGTGGGAGCCGCGTTCCGAGGATTCCTGCCGGGCGCTCCGCCCAGCCTGGCTCCGGGCCAGACCGGTGCCCGCAGCGCCCAGCTCCACCTGGAGAGGGCCCACCCGGAGGCACCCAGGCCTGGAGGCAGCAGGAGGCTCGAGGCTGAGGGGTTTCGTGGTGGGGACCTTCCAACAAGTGAGGGTAGATTTAAATCCAACTGCAAGTGAAATCGAACATTCCAGGATTCATTCATCTGGAGGGTCTGTCCCCTACTGTGTCCCCTCCCAGCAGGCATCTCAGCCCAGACGGGCCACCCCTGCTCCTATGAGCCCACAGGAGTGATGGAAGTGGAGGTGGCTTCAGGTGACTGTCCCCGCTTCCTTGAGACGGAGGGGCTGCCGGGGATGAGAGCTTTCAGTTCTGAAACAGGACAGTGCCAGGCAAACTGGATGGTCAGTCTCCCTGGGGAGAGCAACCTACAGGGCTGACCTTAGGGAGGGTGGCACCAGGAGGGGAGGCCATGCAGGGGTGCTTCCTAGCCAGTGGGAGGGGGAAGGGAGACAAGGAAGGATACGTGGGGCTGGAGGCTACACTGGGCAAAGGCCATGGAAGGAGGGAAGCTGACACCAGGAGAAATCTTGTCAATGTCAAAAGCTGGTATTCTTGCTGTCTAATCTGCTCTTTCTGTACCCAGGAAAGTGAGGCCAGGGGAGGAAGAGAAGGAGGGTGGCACAGTTAGGACTAGAAGTGGCTTTCTGGGCACCAGGGTTGAGAGCTGCGGGCCGCTGGGCCCCAGGGGTCAAGGGGCAACTGCCTGTCCTGATGGACTGGTGGGAGGTGTGGGGAAAGGGAGAGCAGAGATCAGGGAGGGAAAAGGGGGACAGAGTCTCCCAAACCAGCCGCCCTGGCGTAGTTACCAGGGGAAAAGGAGTTTTAACACAAAACCCCACTGACCTTGGCTGGCAGGAGCCTTGGGGTCTCCGGGCAGCGTCAGCAGCTCCCTGGAATGTGGCCCAGCAGAGGTGGCCCGTCCAGTCAGGAAATCTGGTGGGCAGTGCCCGCAAGCCCTGGGTCCTGGGCGTCTTCCACGACCCTCACTTATCAACTGCCATGGAATGCAGAGCTCTGGGCCTGGCCAGTAAAGGGCCAGTTTGCCCACCCAGCGTCCTGCCCACTGTGGGGAGCATCACAGCCTTCCTGCCACGTCTGCCGCGTCATCTGTTCCTCTGTCACCTCCTGGCAAGCCCTGATCGAGTGCTGTCCCTGATGAAATATTTATCACTAGGTGACAAAATACGGTTTTTCAAAAGCTTCAAGTCCTATAAGAAGGTGATGTTCTCCATTTCAGCCCCGCCACTTCCGCAGACCCTTACTGACGGCTCCCGTTGACATAGGTTGTTCCTTTGCTATTCATCCATCCATCCATCCACCCGTCCATCCACCATGCAGGCATCTATCCATCCACCTGTCCATGTATCCATCCACCCACCATCCATCCATCCACCCAACCATCCACCATGCAGGCATCTATCCATCCATCTGACCATGCAGGCATCTATCCATCCATCTGTCCACGTATCCATCCACCCACCATCCATCCATCCACCTGTCCATCCACCATGCAGGCATCTATCCATCCATCTGTCCATGTATCCATCCACCCACCATCCATCCATCCAGCCGTCCATCCGATAAGCACCACTGGGTGTGTATTGTGTAGTATGGTGGTTGCGAGTGCAGCCTCGGCCTTTCCAGCCCTGAAGTCCATGGTTGCGCCTACCGCCTATGGGTCCTTGGGAAGCTTCTCAACCTCAGTTTCCTCACTGTGAAAAGGAATAAAGGCACTTACTTCACAGGCTTGCTGTGAAGGTGCAGGTGCAGGCAGGTAACATGTAACAAACTTACTAAAGAATAAAGCACGCAGGTGCTTTCTCTCATCCTGGGCCACCTGCGCAGAGTGCTGTGATGAGGACCCCGATGCAGCTCAGCCAGGAGACGCTGGACAAGGAATTACGATGAAAGAAGAGTGTTTCTGCTGAGGAGGAGCTGGGAGCCGTGAAAATGTAGCCAGGAAGACTCACCAGGTTTGGGGCTCGGGGGAGGAAGCCCAAGTGGATGGACGTTGGCTGTCGGTGGGAAGGGTGCCCTGAGAGCAGGAGAGCCTGGTGGAGGGAGCTGGGTGAGTCGGGAGGGTGCCCAGACATGCTCCGGTTGTCTGGTTGATGGGACAGCCTGGATGTGTTGTATTTATAGAAATCGTTCACGGAAACAGGTTCCTTTGCCAATTAGCTGCCGCTGGCCAAAGCACAGTGATAAATGTTCTAAAAAACAAATCTCCAAAGTGTTTTCTCCTTCTCTAGTTTTTATTCTCCCTTCCCTTTCCACTTGTGATTTTTCTGAGCCTGACCGCATTTGGGGAGGGTTATAAAAGGATTTAAAACTTAAGACAATAAACAAATCACCTGCTTTTGTTAAATTGCTTTACTTGCTATGTTATTTGGTTTCAGGATTTTAGCTATGACCGCAAAAACACTCAACAGATTTAGAAGATTTTCTCATTTTAACTGGAAGGCTCTATCTCCTGGGGGCGGGGGGGGGAAGGCAAGACCAATTTACCTGGGAGCCTGGTTTGAGTTGAGTTCCAGGGTCAGGAAGTACTTCCGATTTGGGGCTGGGATCCGGGGTGCACAGTTTGGGGGTGGCATTAGGCTACAGGGGGAGGCCAGTCTGGTAAACCCCGCCAGCAGAGACTGGGTTTGGACCCGAGGGCAATGGGAAGCAGGCTCTGAGTTGTAAACTGGGGAGTGACAGATCAGACCTGGGGTTTTATAAGTTCTTCTGACAGTGCTTCGGAGAGGTTTGGAAGAGGCCAGCTGGGAGGTGGGACTGGGGTAGGGATGGAGGGAGGGAAGAGGATGGCTCTAAGAGCTGTCTGAGAGGTGAGGGAGGGGTCTACGTAATGGGCTCTGTTTCCGGCCCAGGCAGCCTGGTGGATGCAGATACCCTTTTTCATCCGGAGCTGATTTTGTTACCTTTTGTAGTCAAGGCCTCATGCTCCAGGGCACCTGGCCTAAGATGACTAGGGCTGCAGGGCACAGAGCTCCACATCCGGCCAGGCGGGGCCAAACTGGGACTTTGCTTCCCCCCGCCCCCCGCATCCTTCTTGGGAGGGGCACTCCAGCCGGCTTGTCAATCCTGGCTCCTGTATCTATGACAACCACACAATTCATTTTCCCTGGTCATTTCCATTTAAAATGCTCTGTCCTTTTGTTTGCACGGGTTCCTGTGTCATATTTGGTGTTCCCATTTTTAGTTGGGAAATAAGACACTGCATATTATTCTACCCACGGGCCTGAACGGGGCTGCGGAGAACATCCACGACTCTAAGACCTATGTGGGTAGCAGAAGTAGGGCAGTGGGGTGAGAATGCGCAGGCTTTGGGGTCAGAACGCCGGCTCCGGGTTCTCCTTGTGTCCCTGAGCCCTCCTCTCCAGGCCTCCCCTTCCCCACTTGTAACTGGAGGTGGTAATACCTGTCTTGGCCATCACCCTGCGGACAGCAGAGCAGCCCGCACGCAGTGACTGTTCGCATCTCCGCGCTGGGGGCTCAGGAGGGAGCAGGTGCGCCCCGCGGGCTCTCCGCACGGAGGGATCGGGAAGACCCGGATAACCCGGCCGCCGGCCTTGCGGGAGAGCTGGTGGGCGCAGTGCGGGGGACGCAGCTCCCAGAGCCCGGGTTCTGAACCTTCTGGAGCTCAGGTTCTTCGTTTCAAACTTGGAAGGTAAGGGCCCCTGTACGGGGGTGTCCCGAGATTAATGGAGACGCCACGCGGAGACACCGCCGGGGCCGGTCGGACGCTCTGGACGCCGTAGCCGCCGCTCCCCAGCGTGCGCGACGACGGAGGGACGCGACCGCACAGGTGCCCCAGCCCAGGAGAAACGTTAGGGCCCCGCCGCCCCGCGAATCTCGGGGGCGGGGTGCTCTCTCCTCCCTGGGCGCTGCTGCAGGGCGAGCTCAGGATGTGGACAGTCGAGGGGCACACGAGCATTTCCTCTATGTATCTTCTTCCTACTTCAGTTTTCAGAAAGTGCAGGAGAAGGGCTGGAACCGGCCACCTTTGGGGTTAACGCCTGTAAGCAGGAGGCACGGGCAGCACACTGTCCCTTTAAGGCGTTGAGCCATGCCGAGGCGTTCTGCTCCTCTCCGCTCGCCGTAGCTGCCCTCCGAGAGGCCGGCTTTGTGCGTTTGCCCCGCCCCAGCAGTCCCCGCCCCGCGCGCGCGCGCACGCGCACTGTTGCTCCCCGCACCGCCTAGTTGAGCTCCCGCCCAGGCGGCGGCCGACGCGAAGCCTTGAGCGCCCGCCCCCGTCCCCCAGCCGCCCGGCAGGTAAGTGGCGACCGCCCGGCCGGCAGGCACGCCCCGGGGGTGCGGGACCGGGACAGACGCTAGCTCCCTCCGCGCCGCCCGCCGCCGCACGTGTTCCGGCGGGCCCGGCCCGGCGCCGGTTCAGCCCCGCCGGGCCTCCCGGCGCAGAAGCCCCGCGCCCGCCGCCTCGCCTCCGGGTGCCCGCTCTGCGCCCCTCCTCCCCGCCGAGCGACCGGGCCCCGGCGGCCCCCTCCCCTGACCCGAACCAGCCCCAAACGGACCCGCACGGACCGCCGAGCCCCGGGGACCCCCGGCTTCTCCCGCCCCCAGCGGTCAGGTGACAAGCCCCCGGACCCGGGACTGCGACTTTCTCCTGCAGCCGGCGTGCGTCCCCCGTTTGCCTCCAGAGAAAGACCTCTGGGCCACCGAGCCATCCAGTGCCTGGATGTGGCGCGCTGTCCGCTCTTCTCTGCTGCGGAGGCGCCCTCACCCTAACCAGCTGCTCACCCCCAGCCGGGGGCAGCCAGGCCCCATCTCCCCCCGCGCGAGCCCGGGGCCCCAGGGGTGCGGGGCTACCGGCATGAAGGGAGAGACTACCACGCTCTTGCTGTGGAGTGTCAGACCCCTTCTAGTCTGGCCTGCGAGAGCCATTTTGGGGGATGTGGAAGATGCTCCCTGGTAGCCCTCTCACCCCGTTTCTACCCGCCCAGGTCCGCTGTCGACATTGCCTCTGAGGTTGGCCCGGCCCCGTAGGAGGCGGAGAGGTAAGCCAGAACGCCCGCGTGTCTGAGAATCCAGGTGGGGTGCTGAGAGCCGGGTTCCCTCGCTCTCAGTGGGCCTCGTTACCGCCAGTCTTCCCACACCCAGCGGCCCAGTCTCTGGGGTGGAGCCTAGTAATTTGCATTTTACTCCGAAGCTCTCCGAAGAAGTTCGGACGCTCAGCCTTGGGTGGTGTGGCTCACCTAGGTCCCAAGAGGGAGCAGGTAGCAAGTGATCTGGAGGCCGGCTGCAAACGTTGAGTCGAGAAGTTGTGTTTCTAAAAGTTTGCTGAATTTTTGTGTTGGTTTTTTGTGTGTTAATGTTTTGCTGGCAGGGGTGGAGCTGGGAGGGGCTGGGCACCTTTTCTGTAAGACCATCTATTGTATGTATTCCCAGCTCCTCACCTGAGGGCAGCAAGTTTGCGGGAGTCACACCACACCTCCTGGCGGGTCTTGATGTTTACTCTAGAAGGAGCTGCTGAGGCCTCTGGGCTGCCCTTTCCACCCCACGTGGAGCCTCTTCAGTTCCCACTGGTGTTTAGGTTGGACGCGCCCCGGGCTTCCCTCCTCTCAGCCCTAGTTGTGGTCTGCCTTTCTCAGATGCTAGGTTCTGTGAAACAGACCATCCAGCTCTCGTCCTTGGCTCCTTTCCCCCCACTTGTCCGGGCCACCCAGGGGAAGGCAGCACCTGGGTTAATTGGCACGGCCTGCTTGCGCTAAAGCTAATCACCAGGTAGGCAGCGTTTCCGGAGCGCCGGCTTCGTGCCAGCACTTTGCACCACCCCCCCCCCCCCCCCCCGCAGCTTTATTGACCTGCCCCTCCCCTACCCCACCCTACTGCTTGGGCTTCGTTCCTGGGCCGGGATCCTTGCTGCAGGTAACCCGCTGTGGCCTCACGGGGTGCTCTGCACAGCTGTGTTGCATTGTGATTTCGCTCCCCTCCTCTTGGATGAAGACTTGGGGATGTGTTCTTTTTGATGGCTTCTGTCCCGCCTTGGTGCGACAAGGAGCCCGTGCAAGCTTCCAGTTTTAAGCGCCGAGCTAGAATTTACAAGGTGTGAACGCGTTGGATTAACGGTGGTGTCAGCTTCTGGGAGTCGGCTGGCCAGTGATGCTTGCAGGATGTCTTGGTGGCTCTCCTCTGGAAAGGCGCCTTCCCTCGTTTCAGAGTCACCTGGTGTGCTAATGTGCCACGTGTCCAAGTCGCGGAGTCTACTCCTGTGATAGAGGAAACCAGTCTCTTACCATGCAGCATTTGAGGGGTTCCCGTCTTCATGCCGAAACCTAATTGAGCTGCAGTCTCTTTCCTTCCTCTGCAGTGAGTTTGCTTGCAGAGTGTCCTTGCGTACTTCAGGTTGCTTTTAGGAAGCCTAGCGCTGGTGACTCCAGCAGGCGGGGCTGGCTCCAGTCTGCTTTTCCGGCTGTGTCTTGTCGTTGCTTCACCAGGGACGGAGAACCTCTCGGCTGTTAGCGTTTTGGAAGCAGCCTTGTGTCTGCCGCCTACACGTGGTGACCTTGGAGTCCCCGGGAGGTGTGGACCACTGGGGCCTGCTCTTGTGTTTTCAGACGTGGCTGTTAGCACTTTTGCATCACTTGGGATGCATTTAAGGATTTGGATGAGTTCCCAAACTTCTGCACCCTGTAGCTCAGTCTCCTGTAATTTGGCGTGTTTGCTTCCTGACAAGAAGTCTTTGGTTGATTTTTTTTTTTTTTTAAATGTATCAAGGGCTCTTTGAAGAGAATTACGTTTTGTCTGCCTGGACTGTGCTGCATTTCAGACATGCGGTAACAAGATAGGAAGCACCCCTGAAGGTGGGTCTTGGACTCTGATCACGGAAGGGATGAGAGCAGCAGAGTACCTGCAAAGGACTAGCGAGGAGTTACGTGCAGAGGACCCTTAGTTTGGAACGGCACCTGCTACAGGGCTCAGTGAGGTGGTCAGATTTTTAAAATTCTTTTTCCTGGAAATTAATTTTTGAAGTGTGGTTTGTCTGTTGGCCTCGGTCCCCCACTGTAGGTTTGGATTAGCAGACAGCCCTTGCCACTGTGCGTCCTCCACTCGGAGCTGTGAACTCTCTACCCGCGTCGCCCTGCCTGGTGGGCTGCAGAGCCATGGCAACCGAGGAGAAGAAGCCCGAGGCTGAGGCCGCCCGAGCACAGCCCACCCCGTCGTCGTCGGCCACGCAGAGCAAGGCACGTCCCTGCGGGCTCCTGGGCACGAAGGCTGGGAGACCCTCGGGAATATTTCACGCCCGGAACTGTTTCCCCTCCCCTCCCCACCCCCCACTTAAATATTGCCAGTTTTTACTCAAACTACATTCCCAGCCAGTCCAGTGCTGATTGTGGGCCGTGTCGGGGATTCCCAACCTGTCACCTGGGGAGGGGGCTTCACCAGCAGTACACATCCTTGGTCTTGATTGTAAGAGTCTGTGTGGGACCTGGGAAATGCCTCTTGTTCAGCATCTCGCCCCTGGTCTGCACAGTTCCCTGCGGAGGGCGGTGTGCAAACCCCTCCTGTAGACCGCAGGCGGGCCTCTCACCAAGGGCGCAGGCCTTCAGGTGTGCGTCGAGGAGCCTGACCTCGGGTGGGTGGGCTGCCGGAGCAGGGCTGGGGCTGCCGGAGGTTCCAGCTGCACTGGCGGGACTGCCTGGAGGGCGGCCTGGGTGACGGGGGCTTCAGGAGAGGCAGGGCTTGTGAGGGGACGCGCGGAGCCCGGGGTTAGGTGGGTGCACCCCGGTGGACGAGGGCTCTGGGAAGCGCCGTCACAGGGTAGGTGTGAGCGTGAAATTCGGCCTGGGCGCCAGCTCCACACTGGCGATCAGTGGGTTTGGACAGTGGTGGTTACTTTTCGCTGACTAGTACTCTCTCTTGAACAGCCCACACCTGTCAAACCAAACTACGCTCTGAAGTTCACCCTGGCCGGCCACACGAAAGCTGTGTCCTCCGTGAAGTTCAGCCCGAATGGGGAGTGGCTGGCGAGTTCGTGTAGGTGCCCCTGGGGCTTCCCTGCGTGTCCCCTCGATGTGCCCGTGCCGGTTGTGATTCTGAAGGGACGGGCCCGGGCCAGGGGGGAGGCCTGGGGGTGGGTGCCGAGGACCGCGGCTCCCTAGGGGAGGCTGTGTTGTGGGCAGCCCAGATTTTGGCCCCTGGATGACTGGAGACCTCAGTTGCTTTTCATTCCTTTCTTTCAGCTGCAGATAAACTCATTAAGATTTGGGGAGCATACGATGGGAAATTTGAGAAAACCATCTCTGGTCACAAGCTGGTAGGTCTCAACCTGGGCTGAAGTTGCTGCTGGACGTGGGTTGGGGCCCATCTCTGGGCTTGTCAGGTTAAGATTGAACCTCCCTGCCCCCGATTTTTGGGATAGTTACTTGTCTCTTGGGGTTTTTTTAATTAGTTAATTAATTTTTGGCTGCACTGGGTCTTCGTTGCTGCACACGGGCTTTCTCTAGTTGCGGCGAGCGGGGGCTACTCTTCGTTGTGGTGCGCGGGCTTATTGCAGTGGCTTGTCTTGTTGGGGAGCACGGGCTCTAGGCACATGGGCTTCAGTCGTTGTGGCTCGCAGGCTCTAGAGCGCAGGCTCAGTAGTTGTGGCGCACGGGCTCAGCTGCTCCGCAGCATGTGGGATCTTCCCGGACCAGGGCTCGAACCCGTGTCGCCTGCATTGGCAGTCGGATTCTCAGCCAGTGCACCACCAGGGAAGTCTGCCTCTTGTTTTTCAAGCAAATAGTTTTGACCAGATGAGTTTCTGCCCAGCTGTGAGGCCTGGCAGAGCCACGGAGACCAGGCTTCTGGGCCCGGCCTGCGGGTTCAGGCTGTTTGGTCAGCACGAACCAGAGGGAGTGGCCTGCTCAGTTATGTCCAGTTGGACGTTGAGGATTTGACTTTTGCTGGCTAATCCCGTTTTGCCGAGGTAGTGACTGACTGTGTGTTTCCTCCCCCAGGGAATATCTGACGTGGCGTGGTCCTCAGATTCTAACCTCCTTGTTTCTGCCTCAGATGACAAAACCCTGAAGATATGGGACGTGAGCTCGGTGAGCTGCATGGGCCCCTCCTTGGGAAGCGTGTGCGTTTGGGGAAGGGGCTTGGGGTGGGCCTGCGTTTGGGGAGCAGCCGTGCTTGTCGTCAGGGGCTTTACAGCTGTGGCGGGTCAGCTGCTGATGGGTTTAGCCTGACGGCTGACATTTGAAGAAACAACCACTGGGAATGACTTAGTCTCACAACACTTCCTCTCAGGGAAAGTGTCTGAAAACCTTGAAGGGACACAGCAATTACGTCTTTTGCTGTAACTTCAACCCCCAGTCCAACCTCATCGTCTCGGGCTCTGTGAGTTTGGGGCCTCCCCAGGGGCGGGGGTGAACCGGGGGCCATCCTGGGCTGCTCTGGGGGCTCGGGGGCCAGCGAGTCTGTCCCGCCTGAGCCCCCAGAGAACCACTGCCACGTGCCCCTCTGTCTCCAGTTTGACGAAAGCGTGAGGATATGGGACGTGAAGACGGGGAAGTGCCTCAAGACCCTGCCCGCGCACTCGGACCCCGTCTCAGCCGTGAGTGCCCCCCGCCCAGCCAGGTCACGGCGCTCGCCCGACAGCAGGGCCATGAGTGGAGACTGGGCTCAGGGTTCGTGCCCGTGGGAGGCGGGGCGGGGAGGCGGCCCTGCCCGGAGGCTTGCAGAGCAGGCGGGTGTTGCGTGGAGCCACCTTTGGGTGGGTGGGCAGAGGGCCCTGGGGGACGGGTGGCGCAGTCGTGGGTGAGGCGGTGGGAAGGTGGGGCCCCGCGAGCGTGCTGCACGCGCGGTCCAGGGCTGCTGCCAGCGCACAGGATGAACAGGCAGGGGTTAAACTACATGCGTGTCATAAACGGCTCCATTTACAAACGGCCAAAGTATTTCTTTGTCAGCGAAGGGCCCGAAGTGGTTTCTTAGCCAGGTTTCCCTTTTGGAAAGTGGAAGGGGTCACGTATAGACAGCTTGTTCGCTGTTACCGAGGACATGGTCCTCCTCAGGTTCTAGACTTGTGGAGGTGAGTGACTTTAAGTGGCTTCAGCCTTGGAAGCCCTTTGCCCAGCGGGGCCGTGGGCAGAGCCCTGACCCCCTGGGGGACGCGTAACGTGTGCTGGTCGAGGCTGCCTGGCGCGGTGCTGGCCCTGTGTCACGGCCGGTGCCTGCGGCTGCGGGGAAGGCGCCCCTGCCGTCTGGGCCCCAGGCCCTCCTGAGCCTGTGCCGTCGCTCCTCTGTCCTCTGCGCTGGGGGCCCCGTCTGAGCCGAGCTGGCTTCCAGACAGGCCGCAAATGGGCATGTGTGAAGTAACCAGGAGATAGTCGGAGTGAAGGCCATGAGTTGAAAGGGTTCTGTCTGTGTTGCAGTGGTCAGGGATGGGGCTCTGATCGCAAACGATGGTAGGATTTTTAAAGTCTTTGCTTCTTACAAAAGTAACGTGTGCTTATTTTTAAAGAAGGCAAGAGGCAACGTAGCGCGTAGGAAATCAGAGCCTCCTGAGCTCCCGTCCTCAGAGGCAACTGCGCGCAGCTGGCAGCTACCGTCTGGGGGTTTCGGTTTTTTAAGTGCGTGTTTTCCAGCCCACCCCCTCTTGTCGGATGGCGGTGGTGCTACGGGACAGCGGCCTCCTGCTCCAGCTTGCGCACCGCAGAAAGGTCTCGGACACCTTCCGGCTCTGTGCCTGCAGGTGCTCGACACTCTCGTCGTCCCCCCGGGGACACTGGCTTGTGACTTGCACTTTATGGAGAGAAGTGCAGCGCACGTCTGTTGAACAGCCTTGCACGCTTGTGCCACAGCGTCTGCGGGCAGGTGTCGGGGGAGCACCGGGTCTGCGAGCGGTCAGCCTTTGCGAGGCCAGTCGTGGATCAGAGCCCTCAGGGTGCGTGGGCTTCCTGCGGTCTTCCGCCCCCTTGAGTCCAGCTGCTGTCCCCCTGCCTGGACTCCCCCATGTCAGTGCTTTCCTGAAGTCCCTGCTGTCCCCTTCATCCGTCCCGCCCCTTCTCCGCAGCTGCTGGCCTGTGCGTCTGCCTCACTTGTCCACTCTCTCCCTCCGCGGCGCGCCTGCAGGTGTCACCTCCAGGGAGCTCAGCGGCTGTCCGTCTGAGTCGGGACATGGCGTCCCCACTGGGGTCTGTCTGGCCCCCCCTTCCTTCTGGGTAGCACTGACTTCCTGGCCGTCTTGCCCCTCACACCCGCGCGCTGGTCTGCCAGCGGTGCTGTCTGGACGAGCCTGGAACAGAGCGGAGCGTGGCCCTGGTGGGGCAGGCTTTGGGGCCCCGTGTCAGCTCATCATCACCCAGCGAAGGGGCTTGGATCAGATCGTAGTTTGCAGGTTCAGAGGGATGAGTGTGATGAGATCCACTGCTGTGAGTTGTAGGGAAAGCGGCTTCGGGAGGCTGACGGGCACGTGGCTCAGGAGTGGGGGGAGGGGGGCCGTCAGCACCGCCGGGGGAGCAGGACGAGGACGGTGACGGCGGCCCTTCACGGGCCACGCCATCCACGCGGAGGCCGCCAGCCACACACGGTAGCACCGCAGGCTGAGACATGCAGGAGCGGGCAATACGTAGGCTTCCAGCTTCTGAAGATCCCGTGCAACGGAAAGAACGTAAAGTGTCTTGTTTATAACTTTTAGTGTCGGTTACGTGTTGAAGTAGTATTTCAGGTATATTGGGTTAAGTAAAAACCTGTCAGGTTTGTTTCACCTGTTAACTCCCCTGCTGCAGTGGCTAAGAAGTTTAAGTGGCACACGTGGCTCCATCACGGGCCCCTCGACAGTCTGGACGGTGGTTCTCCAAGCGTGGTCCCCGGACCACCTCTGCTGGGAGTGCGCAAGATGTGCAGATTCTCGGGCCCGGCGCTGGGCTTTGACAAGCCCTCCAGGTGCTTCTCCTACACGTGGGTTTGTCCCCTGGGGACGCCTGGCACCGTCTGGAGATGTTGAGGTTTTCAACAACCAGATGCTACTGGCATCTCGTGAGTCAAGGGCGGGGGAGCTGCTACACGGGACAGCGCATAGCAAAGGAGTGTGTGAACCGTGTGTCAGTGGTGTGAGGACCAGACGCTGGTCTGAACCGTGGCGGCAGGCGGGCAGCCCCAGCCCTGTCCCCGAGAGGTTGACCCGGGGCGCGACCCCCCACGGGACAGGCATCACACGTAGCAGGAAAGGGCGTTCCAGCGGGGTTGTGTGTTGTAAAAAGGCTTTTCCTGCCCAGGACTCAAATGAAAACGATGGGAATTGATGAAGAACTCTAACTTCTGACGTTGTGATTCCTTCCGTATACACTGAGGTTCAGCTGGAAAAAAGAAAGAGGACAAAGGCAAAGGCAAACCACTTCTGAGGAAGGGACTGCTCACGTTGCCATTTCTTTATCAGACGGTGTCTCTCGCCTGTCTCTGTAGTGGGCAGTTAGGCATTCAGATACAATAACTGGTGTGGAAGTGTCACAGGTCGGCTTCTGGGCCCGGCACCCGATCTGGACATTGCACCTCTTCCCGGGCACAGAGTTTGGAGCAGCCTGGATCTTGTTTCTGCCCCGTCTGCAAAGCTCGAGTGTCGCAGGGGTTGGTGTCCGGGCCCTCGGAGCAGGAATCGGGCCGTCTTGTGATTCTGGGGGTGCTCAGCGTTACGCGGCTGGGAAAGCTCCGGAGTGTCTGAATAAGCGGGCATCCTTCTCCTGACTTCTCTGCCTTGTTCGATGGAAGTCGGGGAAGCCCTGGTCCCACTGCCCCCGCGGCCATGCGGGTCCACAGACACGCTCTGGGCAGTGGGGCCTCCACGGAGCCAGCAGGTCTGGGTTGGTCGAGTTTGTGACTTAAATACTCACGACGTGTTTCGGGGTTGGTGTTCTCTCTGTGGTTCAGTCCGTCGTGAAACAAACTGACGGTTGCTTGAGACACCAGGTAAAAATGACCGTTTTACCCACATTGCCTGTGGTCTGTGTTAGCATCCTGGGGAAATCAGAACTTAAAGCTCGCTCAGAATGCAGCAGGGTGCGTGTCCCTTTGTCGGGGGCCGGTGAACGGAAGGCCGTCCAGGTGAGGCGCAGTCTGTGTTGATGCTCTGAAAGTAAGTTTCTTTTCCCCCCTCCCGCTCCTTCATCCTCAGGTTCATTTTAATCGTGATGGATCCTTGATAGTTTCAAGTAGCTACGATGGTCTCTGGTAAGTGAAAGAGCTTTACTTCGTTGAGTCAGCAAGCGTTTAACGGCCTCCCCTTGCACCGTTGTGCCTCCGGGCGTCCAGCAGAAGCGTCTGCCTCGAGGGGCTTGGGCAGGCGGGGTGGCGGTGAGCGTGGCCGGGAGAGGGGGCTCCTGTCAGCAGCGAGGCCCCAGCCGGAGACGCGGGGAGGCGCTGCTGTCCTGGACGTGGCTCCCCGTGGACCCTGAAGGGGGCGCGTCCCAAGCTCGTGGCGCTGGTGGGGAGGTGGAAGGAAGGTGTGCTGACGTGAACGTCCGAGAGTGTCCATCGGGGCCGTCAGGGTCCTGAACAGGTGGATGAAAACAGGTCCCGTCACGGAGGGTGAGGAGGAAGGGTGGCGGGGGCGGGACATCCAGTCTAAGCGGATTGCGCTCGTGGCCTTGGCGCTGGTAGTGTAAGTGCCCTGTGGATGCTTTAAGAGATGCGAGGGAAGACGTGGAGATAAGCGTTTGAAATTTAACGTGGCACACGTGGGTATAAAGCATCAGGAGGTATCTGGGCTTGGAGGGTTGCGCGTCACAGCTCACCTGGTTACCGGGGAAGGGAACCTGGGGAGGGGGTGGGGCGGCAGCAGCCACCGGCCGGACCGATGGCCCGAGAAGGACTTCCCAGCTATGCGGGAGAAAGACAGGGTGGCTAGAAATTTGTCTACATTTAGTGAAAATAAAATAGAGAAATTCGAGTAACATAAGTGATAACGTGTAAGAGTACCGTGGAAGAAACGGAGCTCAGGGTGCTTGCTGGGCGCTTACGGTGGCGGGGCTGGCTGAGCACCCCCAGGAAAGGCTGTCAGGTTTGGGTTAAAAGCCCTTCTGACTCTTGTTGTTTTCAAGAAACACACCTAAGACAAAGTGATGAGTCAAGGCTCGGAAAAGAAGGGTGGGCACGTGGGGTCGGGCAGGTGGGAAGCAGAGACGGAGTATCAGCCGGGGCGACGGTGAAGGAAATGCAGCAGGTGGGGCGGACGGGAAGGCTGAGAAAGCTCCGGCACCAGGCCCCACGGCCGCCCGAGGCTGCCTTGGGGAAGCGAGGGGTACAGGGAGCCGACGTGTTTGTGAGGGAGTCCAGCCTGCTGCTTCGACTCCGACAGCAGGGGGCTTGGGGTTAGCGGGGCCGAGCGATGCCACAGGCTGTGTATCTGCTACAGAAGTGCTGGTTTTCTTAAGCGTGTGGCACGTTCTCAGAATTGCTTGTGGACTGCCTCTGAAAGCTTTCTAAAGAAGTTAGGGGAAAGGAAAGCTGCCAGAAAAAGAGGAGAGGAAAGTTGTAAAGTTAGAAGGCGGAGAAAGGGGAAAGTGACAGGGAAATTTAAATAAGCTGTATCCTTCATAAGGCCCACAAAGTGGTCAGCCTTCATAAGCCTAAGTAAGGAAAAAGCAGAAACGGGCAAGACTAAATTAGAGAGGGGACGGGAATTCCCGGCGGTCCAGCGGTTAGGACTCCGTGCTTCCACTGCCGGGGCCCGGGTTCAGTCCCTGGTTGGGAAGCTGATATCCAAGGTGCGACCCATGGCCAGAAAATAAAAAATAAAAAGGGGGTGGAAAAGAGCAGTTTCGGGGGGATGAGGGACGAGCAGGAGGATGCCTGGCCCACCTCTGAGCAGGCTGTGTAGATGGGGATTAATTCCGACTCCCTAAATTGAGCAAGGGGGTCACCATGGCGGAGATTGGAAAAAGCGATTAAAGGGCTGAAAACTATATGGGCCCTATGATTCTACACTGGAATTGAGTTAAGTAACAGAAACTTCTCAGGCTGTTGGAACTGGACCACAGGACAAGTCGGGGAGCCCCCTGGTTCATTTCTGGGTCCAGCATGACCTAACTCCCCAGCTTGACTGCTAGTCCAAAAAAGACAACCGTGGAGGACACTTCACTAGTGAATCTTGAGGTCACAATCCCCAGGAAAATGTTACAAACTGAGTCCACAGTGTGTGGAAGAATAGTATTGCGTGACCAAGTGGGTTTGTGAGTCATGAGACGATTGTAGTAATGTACCAACCAATAGGAAATTGAAAATCTAATATTTATACCAAGAAATTGGAGGCAGAGATCCGTATAATTTTCTTACCAGGATAAGTCAGGTAGGCACCTGATAAAATCCAGCAGCCGTTCCTAATAAAAACTCCAGCAAAATAGGCCCGTATCACAGACTGTTTAACAGAAACTTAATAATCACGTTTATAGTAAGTGGTTAACGTGCCACATCCATTTCTGCTAGAATCGGGCAAAAGTCATGCCCATCTCCTTCAGCATTTGGTGCTATTTGGAATTTCTAGCTAACGTGATAAGAAGATAACGTCATTGTGTGAAAACTGGATAGAGACTTATCTCTTTGTAGGTGGAACATTTGTATGGTTTTTTTTTTTTTTTTTCCCCCGGTATGCGGGCTCTCACTGTTGTGGCCTCTCCCGTTGCGGAGCACAGGCTCCGGACGCGCAGGCTCAGCGGCCATGGCTCACGGGCCCAGCCGCTCCGCGGCATGTGGGATCTTCCCGGACCGGGGCACAAACCCACGTCCCCTGCATCGGCAGGCGGACTCTCAACCATTGCGCCACCAGGGAAGCCCTGTATGTTTTTTAAAACTTAAAAATCACGTATTTGTACTTTACAAATAGGGACTCATTTAAGCCTCATAACCGTCCTGTGACTCGGGTGCTGGATGGTCGCCATCCCCGCTCCTCAGTTGGGAAGCTGAGGCAGGGATAAGCCCCTGCCCGCCATCCCCGAGCTGGTCAGCGAGAGAGCCAGGGTCCGGAGCACACCTCGGGCTCTGGAACCCAGGCTCTGAGCCACCGAGCCTGCTGGTTACAGAACGTGGACGGGCACTTGGTGAGGTCACTGTTTGCAGATTGACAGTGTTTCGCTCTCCTGGGAGCTACCAGTTAGTGGATGAGAGCAAGTTCCCCCGTAAGAGTCACAGAAGGATCGGGGTGCTTAGAATGCGATTAACAAGAGAGCGAGGCCTGTATGCAGGAAATGGTAAAATGTAACCAGAGGGACACAGAGCAAAGAGGGAGGGACGGGGACCAGGCACGTTCTCATCCTGGCGGTGGGGAACGCCCGTCCTCTGGGCTGGTGTGCTGTAAGCGGTTCGATTTAGAACCCCTCCAACTAGATAAAGTGAACTTAAAATTCTTAGAGAAGCGTAAACTGAGTTCTCTGCCAGTAGAATTAAAACAAACAGCGAGTGGGGGAGTGATGTTTCTGGGTGTTAAAACCCGAGACACAGTTACTGCGGCCCCCAGGGCGGGATTGGCTCCGAAGGGCTGCAGGTGGGACAGTGAACGCTTGGGCGATAACCCCTGCGTTCCCGTTACCTGTAAAACCCGCGTGCCCTCGACCCAACGCCCGCCCCCATCGCTGGGCATCTGTGCTCCAGAAGTGTCCGCGCGAATACACCGCCATGGTTCCCAAAACAGGGTGTTGTGTTGGCAGAAATCACAGAAACACTGAGGTTGCAGCGACGGGATACCTGGCGCGTCCCGTTGGGGAATAGCGGCCCTTTGAGTGGGTTCTCTTGCTCCTGAACTAGGGGACGTCCAGAAAAGTGCCTACGATATCCTGTTTTTATAAAAAGCACTCTGCCCCAGGGACCGTGTGCTTGGCGTGTTTTCGCGTGGAGAGCCCTGCAGGGACGCAGGTCGGGCTGTTGGCCTCAAGGCCGTGGGTGTGCGGAGAGGGCCGGTCATCCCCCCCCCCCCCCCGGCTGTCCCAGCTGTCGCGATGAGCGCGCTGCTCCGTGGTGAAGGCAGCAAGAGCACACGCGTGCCGTCTGCACGTGCCGCGCCCGTTCTGGTCCCCAGGGCTCAAGGGAGTGGTTGTGAACGGTGACTGGAAAAGCGAGATAGGACTGGCTGTGGCTTGGTCCTGAAACATCCGCGTTGAGAGCCGTGGAAAGTAGGAAGCCGCTTCTAGTCACCTGCTGTGCTCGTTGCTTTGCAGTCGGATCTGGGACACCGCCTCGGGCCAGTGCCTGAAGACACTGATTGGTGAGTACCGCCGGCTCCTGCTTGCAGGGGGGCCGCGTCCCAGGGGACAGTCTGCCGGGTTGGCTGTGGCGGCTTCTCCCACGCTTCCTGCCCTCCATGTGTGGTTCTCTGGAAGCCTCCCTCTCTCCCCGCTGGACCCTCTCCTGAGCGGTTCCGGCTCCCATCCGCTCCTTCCTGATTGGCTCTCCCTTCTGGCCTTGCGTGGCGCTGCCCGGCGGTGTCCTCTGAAGGACCCGCACGACCCTCGGACTCTGCCCGTGCTCAGCAGACCCTTGTCTTCCTCCCCGGCCTTGCGGACCCTCCGCTTGGGTCATTCCTTCAGCACATGGGGTTGAGCCCCTGCCCTCAGTGAGCCCTGTCTGCTGGGGGTGCGGAAATGGGGGGGAGGAAGTGGGCAAGGGGCCCCGAGGTCTCTGCACATGGGGCTGGGCTGTGCCTTGGGGAGGAGGGGAGGGCGGCACGGAGTGGAAGGACAGCGTGGTCTGGGCGGCAGCTGGTGCTGCTGGGCGTGGGGGGTGTGTGGCCAGAGGGTGGCCTCGGGCCTGGGAAGGCAACGCGAGAGATGGAGCCCTGGAGGGGTCCGGTCACGGACTCGGCGGGCAGGTCTTTGCAGTGTCGCGTTGAGCAGGCAGGGCCGCCAGGGCGGGGCGCCCACCTGAGCCTCCTGCGCCCGGCTGTCCTGGGAACAAGCGTGGCTGTGAGAGTGCGCTGGGACCACTGTGACAGGACACTGCGGGCTGCGCGGCTTCAATAGCAGAGACCCGTCCCCACTCCCTGGCGGCCAGATGTCCAGGGTCAGGGCTGGGCCGGGCCGCTTCTCCCGAGGCCGCTCCTTGGCCTTCTCAGCGTGCGCTCGCGTGGTCGTCCGCTGCGTGGGCTCCTGCTGTCCCCACCTCCTGCTCTGACAGGGACGCCGGTCAGACTGGCTTGGGCGCCCCCCCGCCCCCCGCCTTATTTTAACTTAGCCCGCCTCCAGGATGCTGTCTCCCAGGTGCCGGGCTAGGGCTTCAGCAGGAGAACCGGGGAGGGACACAGCGGCCTCTGTGGTTTTCTTGCTCTGCGAGGGGGGCCAGCCTTCTGACGCGCGACCTTCCCCCGACCGCGGCATCTCTCTGTGTCTGTCGCGCTGTCTTCCCCCCCGAGGCCTGGGTGGCCACCTCCGCCCGGCGGGAAGTGTCCTCGTGCCCAGACGGCCGAGCGCGGGCAGTCCCTGCAGCTGCCCCGCAGCTGGGTGGGAAGCCGAGGCCAGAGAGGTTGACGGCCGGCAGCAGCGAGCGGTCTGGGGCCGGGCCAGGAGGGGCGGTGGGGAGCCGAGTCCCGTCCCGTTTCTAACCTCGGGTCTAGGGCGTTAGAACCTCGGGCGTTGATGGGCAGCCCCGCGGTGCTTCGCCGTCGGAGCCTGGTTAGACCTCTGGGCACTGCCTCCTGTCGTCTGAGCTGGGGCGGGGGGGGGGGGGCCTTCCGTGTGGCCCGGCGACCGGGTGGCCCTCGCCTGCTTCTCGTGGCATTTTCGGTGTCGGGGACCAGCTGGAGGGAGCAGAGGCCCCCGGTGCGCGGGGGGCAGGCCTGGGCCTCCCGAGGTGGTGATGCGCGTGCTGCTCCGCGCCTGGTGCTCGGGACACGTGGCCGCACTGGCCCCCCCCAGGGCGCACGCCCAGGGCTCTCCTCGCTCAGGCAGGGACACCCTCCTCCCAAGGAGGCGTGGGACCGTCACAGAGCCCCAGCGCCTCCTGGGCGTGTGCTCCCGTGCCAGCGGCTGAGAGGGTGGCAGGGCCTCTGACCCGCCTTCCCAGGGCCACCCTGGGGCGTGCGCTCTGACCCCAAGTGTTGGGAGCAAGGGTGCGCTGTGACGTCGCCAGGGTTGTTTCCGGGGAGAAATTACATGCCTTCCGCTATAACCATGCAACCGGAGAGCGCCTGCCTGAGCCACTGTGTTCTCAGGGGGATAGTTTCTCGGTTTAGCTGGGTGTTTGCAAACTCCCTCCTATGAGGCAGGCGATCCCGAGGCTGACTGGCCGCAGGGCCTTCGCTCCCGAAGCCCTAGTGTCATGGGGTCACTGGGAGAACCGGCTCTCACGCTGGCACGAGCAGTGGGTGAGGGAGGTGGCCGGCCCTGGGGGACGCCCGCGAGGGGCGGTGTCGGCGCAGGTGGCGGTGAGGGAGCCCCCCTTCCCGGAGAGCCAGTGCCCCGCTGGCAGCCGTCTCTGTGCTCCATGCAGACGATGACAACCCTCCCGTGTCGTTTGTGAAGTTTTCTCCGAATGGCAAGTACATCCTGGCCGCGACCTTGGACAAGTAAGTGCTTCCATCCCCGGCGTGGCGTGCGGCCAGGCCCGTCGCCCCCCAGGGCCGGATTCCCAGCGTGAAAGACGATTCATCCCGCTGGGGCTGGGCTCCGGACGTGGGTGCCACGCTGGAAGGGCCTGTCTGTGTGGGGGCTGGATCTCAGGTTGTTGGCTCCGTGGTCACCGTGGCCCATCCTGTCTGAGGTGGTGGCGGGCATGGTGGCCTCGAGGTGCGGGGCCCCGTTCTGCCCGGGCACCCTGCTTCTCCCCCGACACGCTTCTGGGCAGATGTCACTGGCCACCGGCCGCCCTCCTGGGAGGTGGTTGGCGCTCGGCCTCCTGTGCACCGTGGGCTGCCCTCAGGTGGGCTTGCCGGGTCGGCCCCCATGGGAGGAGGAAGGACTGCCCTGGACGGGGCTTCTGTCCCTTTCTGGCAGCAGCGAGGACCCCTTACTGGCTTAGGGACACTGAGTAGCTTCCTTTAGAAAAGTGTCCTTGACCCACAAATGCTGGAGGCCCCACACTCTGCTCGGGTGTCCTCACGGTCCCTGGACGCCGTGCGCGCGGGGCACCTGCACCCGGAGGGGGTGGGGCGGCCGTGGCGGAGCGCACTGACCCGCCCCCTCTGCCTTGCAGCACGCTGAAGCTCTGGGACTACAGCAAAGGCAAGGTGAGCGGCGGGCGGGGCTCGCAGAGGGCTCGTGTGGGGTCCTGGGCTGTGGCCGGAGGGGCCCAGGAAGCGGCTCTGCACGTTGCTTTGGTGCACGTTGCCTGACGACTCGGGTTAAAGCTGGACCTGGGCGGGTTGTGCGGGGGTGGGGGGCCCCGGTGCTCTTCAGAGCCGTCCAGTCGCTGTAAGATGCCTGGACGGGGGCAGCACCTGGGCTGCAGGGCGGTCGTGACTGAGCTGACGTCCCCTGGCCGTTTCAGTGCCTGAAGACGTACACGGGCCACAAGAATGAGAAGTACTGCATATTTGCTAATTTCTCCGTCACTGGAGGGAAGGTAAGTCGTCTCCCAGCTCAGGAGCTGCTCCCGGCCCCTTCCTGAGGCGGGCCTTGTACTCTCACCCACAAAACAAACAGGAATTTCCTGTTTTTTAACCAAAATGAAGTCACGCCACACAAAGTGCTGATGACTCTCACTTGTTTTGGGGTGTCCTGTCCTGGCTGCTTGGGGCCCGCAGGCTCCGTGGTCACGCTGAGGCCTCCTGGGAGCCGGTCCCCGGTGGGTTCTGCCCTTGCGGGCGGCCCTCGCCCAACCCCCAGGCTCAGACTGAGGAGCTGATGGTGACGAGCAGCCCAGCCACGACTGACGGCAAATGTCAAACGTGGCGACGGAGTTGAGGAAACAGCTTCTGTCCCAGAGGCGCCTCGAGACGCGTGGCGGGCCATGCGTCAGCCTCTGCACGGGAGGAGGGCAGGGGCTCGGGGCCCACACGGGGGCGGGTGTGCCGTGGGGTGCAGGGTACTGTCCGTCCACATGTGCGCCCTGACCCTGCTCTCTCCCCCTTCGTCTGTGACCAGTGGATTGTGTCGGGCTCGGAGGACAACCTGGTCTACATCTGGAACCTGCAGACCAAGGAGATTGTACAGAAGCTTCAGGGCCACACAGGTGAGCTCGGCACCTGTGCCGCCGCCCTCCTGCGCCTGGTGCCCCGGGAAACCCGACCCAGCGCACGTGGGCACCTTGGGCTGCCTCCGCTGCCTCCTCTCCTCGCCTGCGGGTGACTGGGGGACGCTGCCCGTTTTGGGGCTGCTTGCGGCAGGGGGGGTGGTCTGGTCCTGGCTCCCGCAGCCTGAGGCCACAGCCTTTAACCTCTTCTTCCTGTCGGCCGACAGGAAGCCCATGCGGGCGCTGTGGCCTGTCCTGCGTGGAGGTGGCGCGGGGAGCGGGGATGCCTGCCGCCACCCCGGTTGCCCTCCGGGCCGCTGCTCTTCCCCCGTGCTCAGTGGAGAGTGGTGTTGAGCCCGTTGAGAATCAGATCAGAGTGACACCCTCCTCCCTAAGAAGGCAGCTCCGCCTGGGAGCAGGGCCTGACCCCGGAGGCCAGCACTGGCCTTCGGCCTCCATCGTTGGCCTGTTGCTTCTCCTCTGCTGTGTGGGCAGGACGCTCAGAGGCTTGTTTGAAGCCACTCAGGCCACAGGGAAAATTCTGGGGTTCATTTTATTTAAAAGCTACAAGCGCATTAACCTGACCAACCCCAAGTGGCAGCTCGCGGGATCTGCTGTCCCCGCCCTGGTGGACTCGCAGAGTTGGCCCCTCGGGGCGTCCTGGGGCCCAGCGCTGGTGGAGGGGGGCAGCCCCGGGCTCTGGTCCAGGTGCAGAGGGCGCAGTGTTGACACCGTGAGACCAACAGCGGCCCCCCAGCTGTGCCCCCGGCCCGTGCGGCGCCCCAGCCTCCGGGCCGGGTTCTGGGCTGGGAGCCCCTGCTGTCTTCCTGCTCGGGCCCTGGGCTCTGTTTGCCGAGTGCACCGCGCGCAGGGCCCTGTGGGGAGGGGCCGGGTCCAAGGAAGGAACTGTTGTCGGCTGTCGTTTCCAGACGTTGTCATCTCGACGGCCTGTCACCCGACCGAGAACATCATCGCTTCGGCCGCCCTGGAGAACGACAAGACGATCAAGCTCTGGAAGAGTGACTGCTAGGCCCGCCGCGTGGGGGCTGTCGGGAAGCCCACCCGGACTGGCGGGGGCGCGGCTCCCGGAGGGGCTCCCGGGGTCCGGGCCTGGGGGCCGGAGGGGCTGGGCCTGAGCCGCCTCTGAAGACGACTTGCCTGGGGCGTGTCTCCCACTGGAGGGTTCTAGAAGTTGCTGGTGAAGTTTCTCGCCAATTCCTCTCACCGTTGGGGAAGAGTTCCTAGTCT